>NW_026652285.1:83686774-84261948 GCF_009828535.3 Hylobates moloch
ATATATATATATATATAGACTCTTCCTGTCCAAGAGCATGGTACCTTTCCATATGTTCCAGTCTTCTTTTGTGTTCATCAGTAATGTTGCTTTTGTTGTTGTTGTTTTGTTTTTAATTTGTTTTAGACACAGGGTCTTACTCTGCTGCCCATGCTGGAGTGCAGTGATACAGTCACAGCTCATTGCAACCTCAGACTCCTGGTCTCAAGTGATCCTCCTGCCTCAGCCTCCCAAGTAGCTGGGACTATAGGCACACACCACCACACCCAGCTAATGTGAACATTTTGCAGGTACGGGGTATTGTCCAGTCTGGTCTCAAACTCCTGGACTCTAATGATCTTCTCACCTTGACCTCCCAAAGAGCTGGGATTACAGGTGTGAGCCACTATGCCTGGCCCCTCAGTAATGTTTTAAGTTTTTCTTCATAGAAATCTTTCACATTTTTGTAGATGTATAGACATTCCCGTGTGTTATATTTTGTGCAGCTCTTGTGAATGACAGATTCCTTCTTTGGTCTGTTGAATAATTAGACTCATCTGTAGTGGACCAGTATGGACTGGCCCTAAGACCCCTGTACGCCTGCAATGATTATTTCCTCTGGCATAATCACAAGCAATAGGGGTGGTAATCTTAAGACTTCAAAATCACTGATACTGGCAGGGAGATAGCTAACACTTACCTAATATATGCCAGGCATTATGCTGGTGTTGTTTTGTTTTGTTTTGTTTTTTTCTGAGATGGAGTTTTGCTCTTGTTGCCCAAGCCGGAGTGCAATGGCATGATATCGGCTCACCGCAACCTCTGCCTTCTGGGTTCAAGTGATTTTCCTGCCTCAGCCTCTTGAGTAGTTGGGATTACAGGCACCCGCTACCATGCCCAGCTAATTTTTGTATTTTTAGTAGAGACAGGGTCTCGCCATGTTGGCCAGGCTGGTCTTGAACTCCTGACCTCGCCTCTGCCTCCAAAAGTGCTGGGATTACAGGTGTGAGCCACCACGCCCAGCCTATGCTGGTGTTTTAAATAAATGTATAACATGTATATGAAACAGATGTTATTATCCTCACTTTAAAGATGAAAAATCAGAAGTCTAAGGTCACAGAAGCAGTAAACTTTTTTTTTTTTTTTTGAGATGGAGTGGGCTGGGCGTGGTGGCTCACGCCTGTAATCCCAGCACTTTGGGAGGCCGAGGCGGGCGGATCACGAGGTCAGGAGATCAAGACCATCTTGGCTAACATAGTGAAACCCCGTTTCTACTAAAAATACAAAAAATTAGCCAGGTGTGGAGGTGGGTGCCTGTAGTCCCAGCTACTCGGGAGGCTGAGGCAAGAGAATGGTGTGAACCCAGGAGGCGGAGGTTGCGGTGAGCCGAGATTGCGCCACTGCACTCCAGCCTGGGCAACAGAGCAAGACTCCGTCTCAAAAAAAAAAAAGAGATGGAGTGTCGCTCTGTTGCCCAGGCTGGAGGACAGTAGTGCAATCTCGGCTCACTGCAACTTCCGCCTCCCGGGTTCAAGTGAGTCTGCTGCCTCAGCCTCCCAAGAGGCTGGGATTACAGGCATGTGCCACCACACTCAGCTAATTTTTGTATTTTTAGTAGAGACGGTGTTTCACCATGTTGGTCAGGTTGGTCTTGAACTCCTGACCTCATGATCCGCCCACCTCAGCCTCCCAAAGTGCTGGAATTACAGGCATGAGCCACCATGCCCGGCTAACTTTTTTTAAAATTTAATTTAATTTAATTTTAAGTTCTGGGATAATTATGCAGACCATGCAGGTTTGTTACATAGGTAAACGTGTGCCATGGTGGTTTGCTTCACCTGTCGACCCATCACCTAGGTATTAGCCCCCGCACGCATTAGCTATTTATCCTGATGCTCTCCCTCCCCCACCCCCACTTCGACAGGCCCCGGTGTGTGTTGTTCCCCTCCCTATGTCCATGTGTTCTCATCGTTCAGCTCTTACTTATGAATAAAAACATGCAGTGTTTGGAAAATTTTCACACTTCAAAGCCATTATTTTCTACCATAACTCAGAAGAAGCTGTAGTGAACAGTGAGGTGACTGGTTGTTGTTGACTGTGAAACTTCCATCCTCCATCACTAATTACATAGCACTTAAATGTATTTTATTAAGTAGCTCAAACTCATTACAAGTACATTTCTTAGACATTTAAGGTAGTATACATTTTTGCTAAATGGTGAAAAACAAATTAAGTAATCATCTAAATGGCCTCCAGATTCCATGTGTCCTCTTTTTCATGCTTTCACTATTGTCTTCCCCAAATTATCTCCTTTCAGCATTCCCATAAATGCAGCTGGCATGTTTTCGAATCCTTCGATGATATATTCCTTGTACTGGATTTTACCCTGTATCAAAGCAACAACAAATTTTAAAACTTAATTTAATATTCTCAATGATACACTGTTCTCATCCTAGCAACAAATGTATCAGGTACATCATTGGAAACCTTGAAAATAAGAGATGGAGGTCCTGTCCTCCACGAACTTGAAGTCAAGGGGGGGCAAGATCCACTTACACAGTACATGTAAAAGATTACAAAGTACACCTAAGAAGAACTTAATAATAGGTGTCAGATCATAGTGCGAAATGTCATAAGGCAGCGATTAAGCAATCTCTTTTTCTTTTTTTTTTTTTTTTTTTTGAGACGGAGAGTCACTCTGTCGCCCAGGCTGGAGTGCAGTGGCGCGATCTTGGCTCACTGCAAGCTCCACCTCCCAGGTTCACGCCATTCTCCTGCCTCAGCCTCCCGAGTAGCTGGGACTACAGGTGCCCACCACCATGCCTGGCTAATTGTTTTGTATTTTTAGTAGGGACAGGGCTTCACTGTGATAGCCAGGATGGTCTCAATCTCCTGACCTCGTGATCTGCCTGCCTCGGCCTCCCAAAGTGCTGGAATTACAGGCGTGAGCCTCCGTGCCCAGCGCAATTAAGCAATTTCTAAGTAAGATGCATAGTAAAGTTTAATAATACAATGATCTCAGAGGAGGTGCAAATAGACAGAGAAAAGAGCACCCTTCATTACCTCTGGCCCCTGAAGAGGCAGGTCCTATTCAGGAAATATAAATGGCAGGACAGTCTAATAATTTGTCTCCCCTTTAAGCCAAGGTTCTTTCAACATGTGTTTAACCTTTATCTGGGAGTGTGGGAAGGAAGGGTTCATGTTAGTGAGGAAGGGTCTTCATTTCTCTTTCTACTACAAGGCACAGCCTACTAATGGGAACTAATTTACATTTTCAGATTTTTTTAAGGGGTCTTATATAGAGACCCGAGTTACCTGATACAAGTTTTTCCCTAATGTATTCCAGTGATGGCTTAGCACTCTTCATGGATTTATAGACAAGATTATTTGCTTGAAGTCAGTCAATTACAAAGTAGGGAAGCTGAGATTTAAACTTTTATTATTATTATTCTGAGACAGGGTCTCACTCTGTCACCTAGGTTTGAGTGCGGTGGCACAATCATAGCTCACTGCAGTCTCAACCTCCTGGGCTCCAGTGATCCTTCTGCCTCAGCCTCCTTAGTAGCTGGGACTAGAGGGATGTGCCACCATGCTCAGCTAATTTTTTTTAGTTTTTGTAGAGACGGGGTCTTGATAGGTTGCCCAGGTTGGTCTCAAACACCTAGGTTCAAGTGATCCGCCCACCTCAGCCTCCAAAAGTGCTAGGATTACAGGCAAGAGCCACTGTGCCTGGCTGAGATTTGAACTTTTGACTTGAAAGCCCCAACTCATTCTTGAAGAAGCAAGGAATCTGGATAGGGTGGAAAGGTAGAATCCAGTTCAGAGGTTAAAAATAGAGAACAAATACTGTTATGGACTGAATTGTGTGCCCCCAATCCAAATCCATATGTTCAAGTCCTAATCACCAGTACTTGACAATGGGACTATATTCGGAGATAGGGCTTTAAAAAAGGTAATTAAGAGGCCAGGCGCAGAGACGGATTTGCACTCTGTCACCATGCTAGAGTACAGTGGCACGATCTCGACTCACTGCAACCTCCGCCTCCCAGGTTCAAGTGATTCTCATGCCTCAGCCTCCCAAGTAGCTGGGACTATAGGTGCACATCACCATACCCGGCTAAGTTTTGTATTTTTAGTAAAGACAGGGTTTCACCATGTTGGTCAGGATGGTCTCACTCTCTTCACCTTGTGATCCACCCACCTCGGCCTCCCAAAGTGCTGGGATTACAGGTGTGAGCCACCGCGCTGGTCCGGAAGGCACTTTTCAGTGAAGACTTGCAGGACGTGAGAGAATTCAGCAAGCAGTTACAGAGGGGTGGAGTGGTGGAGGAGACTGGGCAAGTAAACAAGGGGGTGAATACTAAGAAATGAAATCAGAGAGATAACAGGGGTCAGATTTTGTGTAAGCTTGCTGAGTATTAGCACTTTGGTTTACTTTAAGTGAAATGCAGAGCTTTGCATGGTTTGGATCATAAGAATGGCAGGATTTGATTTGTGCCTTAACAGATCACTATGGCCACCACATTGGGAATTGTCTATAGGGGTGCAAAGATGGGAGGCCAGGTAGAGTCCACTACTGTTGCAGGAAGTCAGGGACCCCAAATGGAGGGACCGGCTGGAGCCATGGCAGAGGAACATAAATTGTGAAGATTTCATTTTAATATGGACATTTATCAGTTCCCAAATTAATACTTTTATAATTTCTTACGCCTGTCTTACTTTAATCTCTTAATCCTGTTATCTTTGTAAGCTGAGGATGTATGTCATCTCAGGACCACTGTGATAATTGTGTTAACTGTACAAATTGATTGTAAAATGTGTATTCGAACAATATGAAATCACTGCACCTTGAAAAAGAACAGAATAACAGCGATTTTCAGGGAACAAGGGAAGACAACCATAAGGTCTAACTGCCTGCAGGGTTGGGCAAAATAGAGCCGTATTTTTCTTCTTGCAGAGAGTCTATAAACGGACTTGCAAGTAGGGAAGATATTGCTACATTCTTTTCCTAGCAAGGAATATTAATAATTAATGCCCCGGGGAAGGAATGCATTCCTGGGGGAGGTCTAGAAGTGGCTGCTCTGGGAGTGTCTGTCTTATGTGGTTGAAATAAGGACTGAAATACGCCCTGGTCTCCTGCAGTACCCTCAGGCTTATTAGGGTGGGGTAAAAACTCCGCCCTGGTAAATTTGTGGTCAAACCGGTTCTCTGCTTTCGAACCCTGTTTTCTGTTGTTCAAGATGTTTATCAAGACAACACGTGCACAGCTGAACATAGACCCTTATCAGTAGTTCTGGTTTTGCCCTTGTCCTGTTTCCTCAGAAGCATGTGATCTTTGTTCTGCCTTTTGCCCTTTGAAGCATGTGATCTTTGTGACCTACTCCCTGTTCGTACACCCCCTCCCCTTTTAAAATCTTTGATAAAAACTTGCTGGTTTTGCGGCTCAGGTGGGCATCACGGACCTACTGATATGTGATGTCACCCCCGGTTGGCCCAGCTGTAAAATTCCTCTCTTTGTACTCTTTCTCTTTATTTCTCAGCCGGCCAACACTTATGAAAAATAGAAAGAACCTACGTTGAAATATTGGGGGCAGGTTCCCCCGATACACTACAAACATCCAGGCTAGACGGCATGGTGCCTGGACCAGGGTGGTAGCAGGGAGGGGGGAGAAGTGTTCAGATTCTGTATATGTTTTGAAGATAGAATCACCAGAATCTCCTTAGAGATTAGACAAGGGTAGGAGAGAAAGACATCAAAGATGGCTCCGAGGTTTTTGAATTGAGAAACTAGAAGTATAGAATTGTTATAACTGAGATAGTAAAGTCTGAATATGGAGCATGTTGAGCAGGAAAGATCAAAACATATTTAGTTTTCAAGATGCTATGTCAGAGATGTGTATCAGGCATCCAGGTGGACATACTAGCCTAGAGGTAAGAGGAGAGCCAGGCTGGAGATAGAGCTGGGAGCTCCCGGCATACTGAGCCCAGACGAGCTAATTAAGGGATAGCTCGAGTGTGGATAAAGAAGAGCAAAGGCCCAATGACCATGACCTGGGGCACTCTAATATTAATTTGGAGAAAATAAAAGCTAGCAGGAGTCTGAGGAGGACCAATCAGTGAGGAAAACCAAGAGTTAAGGGAAGCCAAGGGAAGAAAGCATATGAAGGAGAGAATGATCACTATGAAATATTTCCCATAGCCAAGTGAGGCTAAGAATCAACCAGTGGATTTCACTATGTAAGGGTCCCCTGTGACCTTGACAAAAGTTAATTTCGGCCAGGTGCGGTAGCTCACAACTGTAATCCCAGCACTTTGGGAGGCTGAGGCAGGCGCATCACTTGAGACAAGCTTGATCAACATGACAAAAACCTGTCTCTACTAAAAATACAAAAAGTTAGCTGGGCGTGGTGGTACACGCCTGTAGTCCCAGCTACTTGGGAGGCTGAGGCATGAGAATTGCTGGAACCCAGGAGGCAGAAGTTGCAGTGAGCTGAGATTGTGCCACTGCACTCCAGCCTGGGCAACAGAGTGAGACTCTGAAAAGCCTGATATGTGGGTTTAAGGAAGAATGGAAAGAGAGGAATGGGAGACAGTGAGTGTAGACAGCACTTCCAGGTATTTTGTTATAAAAGGGGGAGAAGGGAAATGGACCTGCATTTGCAGTGGAAATGAACTTTAGAGAGGGTTGTTTTGTTTTCCTTTCAAAGATGAGAAAAGTAAGAATATTTATATTCTAAGCACAATGACCCAATAGGGAAAAACTGAAGACGCGGCAGAGAGGGGGAAGAATTGGTGGAACAAAAGCCTTGAGAGGCAAAAGGGAATGGGACCTAGTGTACAATTGGAAGGGGTGGCTCCGGAGCTCCTTACCTCTAAGACCCATTTCAGCAACTCCTTCAGAGCTTTTTGGCGGGTATCTCCTTGCCAGCGGTAGACGACGAAAGCTTCCATGCGAAGCTCTTGAAAGATAACAATCTCTGGGGGTGGGCCTATGAAGAGAAGAGCACATTTGGGTGGCAGGATCCAGGGAGGTGGCCGTGGCGAAACAAGCAGTACAGGTCACTGTCACTGCGCTTGGTGCTGGGAGTTTCTTGGTGCTTCTCCCCTTCCGTTTCCTCATTCCTTTCTGATCCACGGGACTGCTGGCCAATCAACATGCACTCTGCGGCAGGTAGAATAATCGCCCCAAAGATGTTCATATCCAAAAACCCCAGAACCTGTTGCTTACGTGGCAAAAAGGACTTTGCAGATGTGATTAGGAACCTTGGGGTGGGGGGGGGGGGCGCAGTGGCTCATGCCTGTAATCCCAGCACTTTGGGAGGCCAAGGCGGGCAGATCACAAGGTCAGGAGTTCGAGACTAGCCTGGCCAACATAGTGAAACCCCCGTCTCTATTACAAATACAAAAAAAAAAAAAAATCAGCTGGGCATGGTGGCGGGTGCCTATAGTCCCAGCTACTTGGGAGGCTGAGGCAGGATAATTGCTTGAACCTGACAGGTAGAGGTTGCAGTGAGCCAAGATCATGCCACCGCACTCCAGCCTGGGTGACAGAATGAGACTCTGCCTCAAAAAAATAAAAAGAAAAAAAAGAACCTTGAGATGGGAAGATTATTCTCCACTATAAAGATGGACCCAATATAATAGCAAAGGTCTTCGTAAGGGAATGAGGGACACAGGAAAGTTACAGTCAGGAACAGAATATGGGGAGATAGAAGCAGAGATGAGAGAGAGGAGGAGGAGGAACAGCCTATGCCACTGGCTTTGAAGACAGAGGAAGGGGCCACATGCCAAGAAATACAGGCAGCTGCTAGAAGCTTGAAAACGCAAGGGAACAGATTCTCCTCTAGCGTCTTCAGAAGGAATGCAGCCCTGCCAACCCATTTTACTTTTAACCTCCAGACCTATAAGAATAAGTGTGTGGGGTCGGGTATGTGGCTCATGCCTCTAATCCAGCATTTTGGGAGGCCGAGGCAGGCAGATCACTTGAGGTCAGGAGTTTGAGACCAGCCTGGCCAACATGGTGAAACCCTCTCTCTACTAAAAATACAAAAATTAGCTGGGCATGGTGGCACATGCCTGTAATCCCAGCTACGCAGGAGGCTGAGGCAGGAGAATCACTTGAAGCTGGAAGGGGACTGCAGTGAGCTGAGACTGCACCACTGCACTCCAGCCTGGGTGACAGAGTGAGACTCGGTTTCAAAAAGAAAAAAAGGAAACAAACAAAAGAATAAACATGTGGGTGTTTTTGTTTGTGTGTTTTGTGGTTGTCGTTTTTCATTTGAGACAGGGTCTGGCTCTGTTTCCCCAGGCTAGAGTAAAGTGGTGCCATCACTGCTCAATGCAGCCTTGACCTCCTGGCTCAAGAGATCTTCCCTCCTCCACCCCCCAAGTAGCTGGGACTATAGGTGCATGCCACCATACCTGGCTAATTTTTTTTTAGTTTTTGTTTGTTTGTTTGTTTTTTCTGTCAGAGATAAGGTCTCACTCTATTGCCCTGGTTTGAAACTCCTGGGCCAAGCGATCCTCCTGCCTCAGCCTCCCAAAGTATTGGGATTACAGGCATGAGCCACTGCGCCTAGCTAAGAATTTGTATTTCTAACAAGCTCCCAGGAGATGGTGATGCTGCTGGTCCTTGGCCCACACTTTGAGAACCAGCACCTCAGAAAAAGCACACAGCTCTCCTGCAGCCTGTAAAGAAGATACTACCCTTCTCTGTGTGAGGAAGAAAAAGTTTTTTGGTTGCCTGGTTGATTTTCCCAAGTGTCTTAATTGACTAGAAACTGAGAGAATGACACCTGAGCATAGGCTTTCAAGTTCAAGTTCCAGGAAGTCAGGTGAAGATGCCTGGTGTGCTAAGACAAGTGGTGGAATCTAGCTTCAGCATCTTTGATGACCACTGGCACCACTCAGCCTAAAGTTCCCACTCACTACTTTGAGGAAAGTAACATTTTCTGTCGGAAATATGAAGCTTTGTCCTGAACCAAAAGAAACTAATGCAAGAGAATGAGACAGAAAGAGTGCTTCTTCAGAAGACCCACATCAACTATTCTTTGTGAGTTAGGGATTGGAACTCTCATTTCCTCATCTTAAATGAAAGTGGGATGGGCATGGCGGCTCATGCCTGTAATCCCAGCACTTTGGGAGACCGAAGGGAGCAGATCACGAGGTCAGGAGATTGAGACCATCCTAACACGGTGAAACCCCATCTCTACTAAAAATAAAAAAAATTAGTCAGGCGTGACAGTGTGTGCCTGTAATCCCAGCTACTCAGGAGGCTAAGGCAGGAGAATCGCTTGAACTCAGGAGGCGGAGGTTGCAGTGAGCTGAGATCACACCATTGCACTCCAGCCTGGGCAACAGAGCAAGACTCTGTCTCAAAACAAAACAAAAAACAATAGCCAGGTATGGTGGCACATGTCTGTAGTCTCAGCTACTCAGGAGGCTGAGGTGGGAGGATCACTTGAGCCCGGAAGGTGGAGGCTGCAGTGAGCCATGATTGCACACTGCACTCCAGCCTGGGCAACAAAGCGAGACCCTGTCTCAAAAAAAAAAATTAAAATTAAAAAATAAAAACAAAATCTCCAGTCTGGGAAACAGAGTGAGACCTTGTCTCAAAACAAACAAATAAAAAAGCAAAATGAAAGTGAAATGCTGTTTCTGGGTTTGTGCGTGTTGATGAGAATGTTGGTTTTTGTTTTTTTACTGAAAGCAAAAAAGCAAATGTGGCATTAAACCTGGAGGAAATCATTGCTTGCCTCTGAGCTATCCTAACAGTGGAATATGTTAGAATTTCTGGGGATCTGTGGCAGGGTAGAATTCCATCTGATTAAAATGGAATGGACAAGGCCAGCTGACATCTCAAAGTCCTGTCTGAGCAGCTGAGCTTCCAAAGACTAATTGCTAAAAAGACTAGATCGAGTTACTGTATCCAAAATATTTGGCTATTCCTAATTGGACTGTGGTTAAGAAAAGTCCTCCTGCAGCTTTGCTCAGCTGGCAGGCAGACAGTTTCCCATGATTCCAGCTTAGCACCAGTTAGAAAATGACAGAGGAAAAAAAAGTCCCTAACAATAAGATTGCCAAGTAAATCTGGAGTTTCCTTCTTGGTAATGATTTTGATTTTTCACAACCTGAGAGGGAATCTACAAGTTGCCCTTCGTCAGCCCCTTCCCTTCTAGCCCCCACATCTCCATACAGTTGTGGGGTGGTTAACTAGTGGGGCTATAAGATTTCATTCCCATTAGTCAAGCTCATCATAGAATAAATAACCAATTGATTTATGGTTGCCTGGATCCTGATTAGAGTCTTTCCTTCTTTCTCCTTTTTTGGGGGGGACCACAGGTAATTTGTGATCTGTCTTAATAGCACAGAATCATTGTAGCAGAAACAGACTCTGTATGGGGAGCTTAGAAGACTGGTCTTTGTTTTGAGTCTGTTGCCAATAGGAGTTAAAGAGTCTCTGGTCCTCTTGGCCATTCATCTCCCCACTTGTAAAATGAGAGGCCTGTACAAGGCACCTCACAGGACTGGGATTTAATGAATATGGTTCTCTGGTTGATACTGCTTTTGGACCTCAGAGTGTGGAGTGGGAGGGGTGTGGTTTCAGCATAAGAGAGTAGCGAGTAGGGAATGGAGTGCATGGCAGGGCACCAGAGAAATAAAACAAGGACAATCAAGGAATGGAGGGAAGCTGCTGCTCCCTTCCTTTTTAGTGGCAATTGTCAGCCTGCTGAGGCCAAGGTGCCCTACTGCTCCAAGAAGCACTGCCCAAGATTTCTGAAGGGCATGGCAGCCTGCCCGTCCCTTCACCCACAGCAAGTCACGCTTTATTCCTCTCACACCTCCAGCAATGTCTCTAATATCCAGAGGAACCTGAATATTTTACCAGCCAGACCAAGGTGTTCTGTTTCTAAATCAAATCATCACTTTTTACAACTTTGCATTAAATGATAGGTAAAAACTAAAACTTTTAATAACTGTTTCTTCTATATTTGTAGATCCTGCTGTTTTTCTACATAAAAATCTAACGTAAGCTGATTTAGCACAAAATATGTGAAATTGTATATTTTTAAATTTCTTTTGTTGTTGTTTTTGTTATTATTATTATTTTGAGACAGGCTGTCACTTTGTCACCCAGGCTGGAGTGCAGTGGCACGAACACAGCTCACTGCAGCCTCAGCCTCCCAGGCTCAAGCAATCCTCCCACTTTAGCCTCTTGAGTAGCTGGGACTACAGGTGCACACTACCACGCCTGGCTTATTTTTGTATTTTTTGTAGAGATGGTATTTTGCCATGTTGTCCAGGATGGTCTCAAACTCCTGAGCTCTCACAAAGTGAGGCTCTATCTTAAAAAAAATAAAAAATAAAAAAATAATAATAAAAGAATATAAGAAAATCTTTCTAATAATTTCAGAGTCACTGGCCTATGGCATATCTGTGAATTTTCTCCTTGTCCAGCCTTGTGACATATGGGATCGTGTGCATGTGCTCATTACCTGGGGGAAGTGGGCCGGTTCTGTTATATGTAGAGATGGCTCCACATATGGCAATCCTTCCAAATTTCTTCATCTGGCCGATAACAGTGTTTGAAAACTCTCCACCTACCTGAACAGACAGGAAAAACAAAACCAAAGACAAAACGTTAAATAATCTAAATACTAGAGATTCAGGAGAATCATTAAGTCACAATCATTATTTTACAATACCTGTTTTAGCAGCAACAAAACTGATTGAATTAGCCCAACAGTGTGGAAGATTGTAGTTAGAAAGACATTAGAAACAGGCATTTTCGGCCGGGCATGGTGGCTTACACCTGTAATCCCAACACTTTGGAAGGTTGAGGTGGGTGGATCACCTGAGGTCAGGAGTTCAAGACCAGCCTGGCCAACATGGTAAAACCCTGTCTCTACTAAAGATACAAAAAATTAGAAGGGCATGGTGGCGGGCGCCCATAATCCCAGCTACTTGGGAGGCCGAGGCAGGAGAATTGCTTGAACCCAGGAGGTGAAGGTTGCAGTGAGCTGAGATCACACTACTGCACTCCAGCCTGGGAAACAGAGCAAGACTCCATCTCAAGAAAAAAAGAAAAATACATAAACAGGCATTTTCATTTGACTCTAAGACCATACCTTTTATAACTTATACATTTTACTTGATTATATATTGAGATTCTCTGATCAGCTAAGTGAAAGAAGCCAGTCATAAGAGACCACTTTTAGTGGGGGGGGAGGGTGGGTAATGGAGAGTGACTGCTAATGAGTAGCATTTTTTGGGGGGGTGATGAAAATATTCTTAAACTGGTTGTATAATTTTGCCAATATAGTAAAAAACATTGACTTCTACATGTTAAATGAGTGAATTACATGGTACATGAATGATATCTCAATAAAGCTGTTTTTTAAAAAAGGCATATGTACTTTCTTCATGTATCCCTTGTATCAGTGGTCCTCAACCTTTTTGGCACCGGGGACCAGTTTCATTGGAAGACAATTTTTCCATCGAATGTTGTGGGCATGGTTTCGGGGATGATTCAAGTACATTGTGTTTATTGTGCACTTTATTTCTATTATTATTACAATGTAATATATAATGAAATAATTCTACAACTCACCATAACCATAGAATCAGTGGGTAAGTTTTCCTGCAACTAGATGGTCCCATCTGGGGGTGATGGGAGACAGTGACAGATCATCAGGCATCAGGCATCATCAGGCAGCTGAGTAGTGCGATCCCCATAAGGAACGCACAACCTAGATCCCTCACATGCATAGTTCACAACAGGGTTTACACTCCTATGGGAATCTAATGCTTCCACTGATCTGACAAGAGGCGGAGCTCAGGCAGTAATGGGAGCAATGGGGAGGGGCTGTAAATACAGATGAAGCTTTGCTTGCTCACCTGCCCCTCACCTCCTGCTGTGCATCCCAGTTCCTGATAGGCTATGGACCACTAACTGTCCATGGCCCAGGGGTAGGAGACTCCTGCCTTATATAGTACTTAATTAATAAATTAGATATTAAGTCCAGTTTGTACTTACATTATCAAAATAACAATCATAACCATCAGGAGAGGCTTTCTTCAAGGTTTCTTCCAAAGACTCTACTGTCTTGTAGTTAAAGACAACATCAAATCCAAGCTTTTGAAGGTAGGCAACCTTTTCATCAGACCCTACTGCTCCTACAACTTTGCAGCCCTAAATAGTAAAAAAAAAAAAAAAAAAAAAAGGAAACCATTAATAAGTCACAAGCATGGACCAACACTACTTTCCTAGTCTAGTATGCCTAGGTTCCCTAAGAACACTCTCTTAGGTGCTGAGCCACATATATAAGGAATAGCGTAATGGGCCAACAGATCCCATAGGTGAAATTAGTCCCCGGACCATCCTACAACTCAGCTTCAGCTTGCTTCTGACCACCCAGCAGGTCCCTTCTGCATTTATTTGGTTCATAGTTCCACCAGCTGGTTTCACAACCCATTCATTTGACTTCCTTGGTTCTTTGTTTCTGGGCTTCTCTTCCTTGCAATGCGGTGTATGCCATCTCTTGGTACAGTCATTCTTCAGACTATTATTTTGTCTCAGCTCTGTGACTCCCACATCACAGACAGCCCTCCTGGTAACTGCCCCCTTATCCTTTTTTGATTTTTTGGATGTTTATATTTTTTTGAGACATGGTCTCACTCTGTTGCCCAGGCTGGAGTGCAGTAGCACGAACATGGCTCACTGCAACCTTGACCTCTTAAGCTCAAATGATCCTCCCACCTCAGCCTCCTGAGTAGCTGGGACCACAGGTGCATGCCACTGCATCTGGCTTATATTTTTTAAATTTTCATAGAGACAGGGTCTCACTATGTTGCCCAGGCTGATCTCGAACTCCTGGGCTCAAGTGATCCTGCTGCCTCGGCCTCCTAAATTGCTCGGATTACAGGCATGAGCCACTGCACCAGGCCCCCTTTATCCTTTGATTTAGTCCAAAGCACCAGACTAGACGCTTCCTCATCACAGAGGAGCTAGGAAGCATTCTGAAAAGCACTTTCAGGATGACACTACAGATTATATTGGTTCATAGAAACTAGCTTTTCAGAAAGCTCCCTTATACTCTAAATGTATTATGAAGACCAGAATATGTGCCACTGTGCATTTTCAATTGAGGAAAAACCCCAATTGGATTTACATGAATCTCTGTACAAATAGTGACGGCCATATGCTTTTTCCATTCCTTCATGATTCCAGAAAAACCTATTGCAAGAGAGCCATCCTTGGTCCTTTTTCCTTCTAAGACTATAGACTATCATAGGATGATCTCTTTTACTCTTATGACCTCCTTTATGCAGATTATTAATTAATCTATTCTATCTATTAATGTTATAGCCCATGTTTTTTTCTCCTGAGTTCCAAATCAGTATTTCCAACAACATACAGATGTCCTCACACTTGGATGTCCTGTAGGTCCCTCATAAATAGTGTGTTCAAAAGGGAATATACTTTTTTCCTTGCTTCTTACTTGTTTCTTTTCTATCCACTATTATAGAGAATCATACCACTCAGTTATCCAAACCTGAAACATGGCTTAAAGGAGAAGCTTTCCTTTGTCTTATGATCCATGTCCAATCATCTGGTTTTCTTCCTCTTTTTTAACCAAACAGCCTTAAAAACCGACTCTGGGCCAGGCGGTGGCTCACGCCTGTAATCTCAGCACTTTGGGAGGCTGAGGCAGGCAGATCACCGGAGGTCGGGAGTTCGAGACCAGCCTGACCAACATGGAGAAACCCCATCTCTACTAAAAATACAAAATTAGCCAGGCGTGGTGGCACACGCCTGTAATCCTAGCTACTCGGGAAGCTGAGGCAGGGGAATAGCTTGAACCCAGGAGGCGGAGGTTGCGGTGAGCTGAGATTGCACCATTGCACTCCAGCCTGGACAACAAGAGTGAAACTCCGTCTCAAAAAAAAAAAAAAAAAAAGCTGACTCTGACTTCCAATCTTTGTCGATGCATCAACATTTTCATTTGAATTATTATAAGAGCCTCCTAAGTGGACTTCTTGTCTCTAGTATAATGTCCCTAAGAACTATTCTCCTACCAAGGCCTAAGTGATGTTTCTAAAAAGCAGAACCAATCATGGTACTTCTTTAAGGATTGAGTATAAATTCCTTAGCATGGCAGTCTCCAGTGGAATTTCTACAGGGAAGAGAAGATATTTTAAAAGATGTGTTCATACCATTTCGAGTTTCTCAGTGAAATTCAAAAGGATACTGCATTAGTCAACAAGGGCAGGTTATGGGGAAAGGAAGCAATCCCAGAATATGATGAGCCTCAGCTATGAAAAACTCAATTGCTAATCTAGAAACTGATGCTGCTGCAAGTCATATAATTCAATTGGAGGACCAGATTAAGAAAGTACAGAATTCAGAGGAAAAAGTACAAAAGATGTAATTATGAGAGCAAAGAGAGCATACAAGAATAGTCCTAAGGGAAACAGAATGAACATATACCATTCCTCATGAAGAAAACAGAATAGATGAAAAAAAGAACTAAATAGAAGAAGAAAACTGTTCTTCATCTGAAGAAAAAAGTTGGTCTTCAGATTATAATGGCTAACAAACTTGCAGGCAGGATTAAACAAAGACAGATATAGACATTTCCTGGTGATATTTCTAAATTCAACGAATAACAAGAAATGCTTATAAGCACCTAAAAGAAAAGTCTAATTACCTACAAGGGAAAGAGAATCAGATTGGCTTTGAATGTCTCATCTGCAACACTAAATAAAAATTGAAAAAGTAGAGCAATTTTATAGAGCTCTGACAGAAAGGGATTGGGTCCTTTGAATTTTTTTTTTTAATTTAAAGACAAGGTCTCACAACATTGCCCTGACTGGTCTTGAACTCCTGAGCTCAAGGGCTCCTCTTGCCTCAGCCAGAATTCTGAGAAGCTGGGATTATAGGCACACACCACTGCACCTGGCAGGTCCTTTGAATTCTATATGCATCAAAATTAAAAGGCATTTTCAGATGTCATAACCAAAAAGTTTTAATAATCATATGAGATTTTTATTATTTATTAGATTATTGAATAAAAATCTAGGATGTAGGGGTAGAATATGGGGAAAAAATATACTGTTAGAAGTTCATATACATATATTGTGTATATGTTTATTTTTGTATATAAAATATGTATATGAATAGTAGCAGGATAGAAATAAAACAGATTTTAAATAATTGGTAAAAAGGTAAACACTAGCAGAATGTAAATAAAACTTAGGTTCTCAGTAATTAGAGGAAAAAGAACATAGAAAATAACACAGAAAGAAATAACCAATAAATAGAAAACAAAGTAAGATAATATAAATATGACCAAACATTCCAGTTATGACAATTAATATGAATGGCATAAATTTAACTATTACAACACTGAGACTTTCAGATGGGTTAAAAATGCAAATAGCTGCATTTTACAGAAACACACAAAAAATGGACAGAAAGGTTGAATATAAAAGAATAGGTTTAAGTGCAAGTCCTATCAAACTTACAGGATAAAAGCCCCTTGTGATTTTAATAGGATATTTGAAATTGGAATATTTAGAAATAATCCTAATTCATTTTGTAATTTTAGCATAATCCAAGCCTAGCTAAATTCCAGAACAAAAAGTAAACTTTAAACCGAACCCACTTGTGACTGTAGATGCAAAAATTCTATTTTAAATGTTATCAAGTCAATTCCAAAGGTATAAGCCCATAATATACCATACATACGTAAAGCTTATTCTGGAAATGTCAGAATGGTTCGACATTGGAAAACTAATGTAATTCATTCACTGAAAAGTGAACATGATAAATGCTGCAATGGCATTTAATAAAATTTAGTATCTATTCCTATTTACTTACTTAAACAAATTATTCTACAACTTCTATGGTAGCCTCACATTTGTATTCCAAGCTCCTATTAGCACTGGAGACCAGTCCAAACCCTTGGCCGTTGGTTGTAGCCCTGTACTCATCTGTACTCCATCTAACTTGTCCCCTAGGACCTAGGTCCTGAATCCTGCATCCCAGCCTTGGGTAAAGGATCAGTCAAGCCAGATCACCTTTCCACTATGTAATAACAAATCCCTACAGTGTCTGAGTTGTCGCCTACTCTATACACCCATCATCAGATTGGATCCCTTGAGCAGACATCTGCCTAAATCAGAGCCAACGCTTCCTTATCCCAGGTATCTCCCAGGATTTAGTTCCCAAGCCATGGCCCCACTGCTCTGGGCTGGATGCCTGTTTCCTTCTAGTACAACAGCCTTGGCAGTGGGGCCACGTGGGTGATGACTCTTAGTTGGCTCATCTCAAGTCCCTTCTTCATTGCTAAGGACAATCATGAAGAAAGAAGATTAAGCTGTAGCGATAGAATGTTCAGTAAAAAATATGAAAGTGATAAATGCTGATAAACTCACTACTCTAGACAGAGGCCATTTCTGACTTGATTATCTGCAATGTTATCAAATAACAATGTTCAGCTTATCTTTGCTATAGTTTTCCCCATTCCTCCAATTTCTCAATCTCCAACTTCTAAAGAAGACAACTAGACTATAAACTCCCTGAGGCCAAGGAAGATCTGCTGTGTTCACTGTTGCATTCCCAACGGGTTTTGAATAAAGGCTTGTTACTGGAGTAAGGCACTTACCTTGAGCTTTGCAATCTGCCCCACAACAGAGCCCACAGCTCCAGCTGCTGCATTAACCATCACTGTTTCTCCACCCTTCACACCACAGATTTCAAGTAGGCCAAAGTAGGCAGTCAGGCTAAAGGAAGAAAATTAAGGATATATGAATAGAGTTGTTTCTTTCCTCTATAACTCATTTATATATATTTTGAAGGCCTTCTCAATGGCCCAGTGCCATGGGTCCAAGTAAAAGACAAAAATATAGGAAATAAATATTGCCAGCCACTGTTGCTTTACTTCCTCCATCTCTACTCTCAGATAGGAATAAAGATGATGTGAACTAGGGAGGGAAGAGAGAGTTGGCTAGAAAGGGGCTGTATCCTGTCCATTCACAGGCCAAATTTCAGGGGCAAAAGATGGATTATCTTTCTCAAACTTTGGGGATTCAAGAAGAGAGAGCTATGCCTCATTCCCATATAAGTTCTATGGAGATGATGAGCTTCATGGGAGAAGCCCCCATGTTATCATGGTAACATAGCCACAGAGTAGCTACAATGCTGTGATATTAGGCATGAGAGGGTCACAGGGAGCATCTGGAGCTTTCCATGGCTCCAAAGTGGTATGGAAGACCTTCTGAAATTTCCCCATATTACCACAAGTAAGATGTCAAAGTTAGCTTGCAAGAAAAGAGCTACTGGACCTACCAAGATGTCGCACTGGCGGTACTGGTGGGGACTGGGTGAGGACACCACCACACCTCATTGGATTGCGAGTTTGGAAGGTGATATGATTGAAGGCTTTCTTCACAACCAAAGGGAATGATGGATAACAGAGGAGAACAGAGAGGAAGAGCTCTCATCCATAGAGGGTACAGGGCAGGCAGGAAAGACCAAGAAGTGCTGGAATTGTTTAGTGCCCACTAATTGAATGTAAGAAGGTATTAAGCATCCTCTACTTTCACAATGATGTCCTTGGCAGTGACAATTTTGAGGAGTTCAAATTCTGAGTGAAATATGAATTTGGGGTACATAGGAGTTGTTTTTGTTTAGAGGCTGATCATTTGGCGCTATATATATATTTCCATTTCATTCCTCAGAAGAACTTCAAAGTGTAAAAAAGGAAGGGGAAGGAAGGGTGGGAAGAAGGAAAGGGGGAAAAGATCTGAAAAGTTAGAGAAAGGAAGTAACTTTGAGCAGGAGACCAGCTTAAGACCAGTACAGATCAAGATCAAGAAGTCATTGTTGTCCCCCTTCTACTGACACTGAACTTGTATTATCCCTTGGAGCTTTGCAACAACCCCAGGGAGAAGAAGAAAGAAATCCTGAGTTTTAAATTTGAAATGATGTGAGAAATCACTGAATTTAACTGAG
Organism: Hylobates moloch; assembly: GCF_009828535.3. Taxonomy (NCBI): domain Eukaryota; kingdom Metazoa; phylum Chordata; class Mammalia; order Primates; family Hylobatidae; genus Hylobates; species Hylobates moloch. Next base: position 83,705,772 of record NW_026652285.1, read on the forward strand.
GTTTTCTCTTATTACACTAGCCAAAAGGAGGGCTTGAGGTAGAAATGAAGTTCAGTAGTGGAAAATGTTAAGCTATATTTCTGCAGCCCTGAATCTGAGCCAATAAAATCCAGACCCATTATAGTGATTGTTAAGTCACTTGCAGAATTTCAGACAAATTCATGTAAAGTTATTTTTGCATTAAAAAAAAAAACTACATGTTGACATTACTTAGCTTACACAGCCTCTGACTATATTTGGGGCCCATGAGAGGTTGGCATTGAATAGAAGGCAGTGACAGGCACAGGCAGCATTTTTTCTGAGAATCCAAATATCTAACATTCCCTTAACACAGTGTTTTTCAAAAGGGGGAGGCAGCACCACCTGCCTCAGAATCACCTGAAATTTTTTTTTTTTTTTTTTTTTTGAGACAGAGTCTCGCCCTATCACCCCTGCTGGAGTGCAATGGGGTGATCTTGGCTCACTGCAACCTCCGACTCCCAGGTTCAAACGATTCTCCTGCCTCAGCCTCCCCAGTAGTTGGGATTGTAGGCATGCGCCACCACACCCAGCTAATTTTTTGTATCTTTAGTAGAGACGGGGTTTCACCATGTTAGCCAGGCTAGTCTCGAACTCCTGACCTTGTGATCCGCCCACCTCTGCCTCCCAAAGTGCTGGAATTATCGGTGTGAGCCACCGCACCCCGCTGAAATGTTTGTTAAACATTTAGATTCTCAGGCCTCACCCTAGACCCACTGATTCAGAAATAATCCAAATGTTAATAAGACTCTAGGTGATTTTTATGAATGCTAGCAATTGAGAACTACTCCCTTTACAAAAAAATTTTTTTTGAGACAGGTTCTTGCACTGTTGCCCAGGCGGGAGTGCAGTGGCGCAATCATGGCTCACTGCAGCCTCAATGTCTAGGGCTCAATCGATCCTCCCACCTCAACCTCCCAAGTAGATGGGACTACAGGCACACACCACCACACCCAGCTAATTTCTAAATTTTTTTGTAGAGACAAGGTCTCATTATGTTGCCCAGGCTGGTTTCCAACTCCTTACCTAAGGCGATCCTCCTGCCTCAGCCTCCCAAAGTGCTGGAATTACCAGCATGAGCCACTATACCTGGCTGGGATGGGTCGACTTCCAAGAATGCTAGGACTTCTGATATAGACTATAAGAGAAGTTGAACTTTGAAATCTAGAGTGTGTTTTAGCTGTCCAGACTCCACAGATTTAACATTCCCCCAACGTTTTGCATCATTTCCTTCAATTAAGTTGGAAGAGCACATGTATTTGCTCTCCAAACCATTGATTCTATTAAGTCCTTCTTAGTCCAAAGTACACCATTAATTTTCCCTCAAGGATTTCTTTACTTTTGACTTCTTCATCTTATCTTCATTGTATTTTATTTTATTTTATTTTTTGAGATGGAATCTTGCTCTGTCACCCAGGCTAGAGTGCAGTGGTGCAATCTCGGCTCACCGCAACCTCCACCTCCTGGATTCAAGCGATTCTCCTGCCTCAGCCTCCTGAGTAGCTGAGATTACAGGCACATGCCACCATGTCTGGCTAATTTTTGTATTTTTAGTAGAGACGGTTTTACCATGTTGGTCAGGCTGGTCTCGAACTCCTGACCTCATGATCCGCCTGCCTCGGCTTCCCAAAGTGCTGGGATTAGAGACGTGAGCCACCGCGCCTAGCCTCCATTTTATTTTAAAAGGAGGTAATGTTTGGGAAAGTCTTTGTGTATCTCAGATCGGAATATCTAATTGAAAGCCAACTCTGGAAATATCTAGAAGGTATACTGGGAGAGGGAGATGCTGGTTGTCACAGGTGGAATAACTCAATCAGAAAGTGTAACCTCTGCTTCTGTTTTGGGGTTAAGTGAACTGGCCCAGAAAACTCTGGCATTAGCAAAGAAGACCCATCCCACTGGTCAGTGACTCATAATAACAAGAAGTCTCACTGAATGGGTGATGTGTTGACAGAGGATTCTTAGAAATGGGCATGTATGACTCCCCACCTCAGTCACTGAGCACCACTGGTTGATTGTTTAGAGTAAACGTGCATTAACACGCATTCCTTAGTGGCTTGGATCAGATGAATAAGAAATATACATGAGTGAATAAATTACCTTCTCTTTCAGGAGTCAGGATCTCCTAATATATTACAAATTACCTTCTCAACAACCAAAGTTTCCTCATGTCTACCTTCACCTCTCCTCCCCTACACCTGGCTCACAGTGCAGAGGGAAGGATGAGCGGGATAACAAAGGAAGAGGAAGAGCTCTCACCCATAGAGGGTACAGGGCAGGCAGGAAAGAATAAGAAGTGCTGGAATTATTTAGTGTCCACTAATTTAATGTAAGAAGGTATTAATTTTAGTAAATATTAATTACTAAAATATTTATTCATGCCGGGCATGGTGGGTCTAACTGAAATTTTGTATCCTTTCACCAACATCTCCCCAACCCTTCAGCCTCCCGGCCCCTGGTAACTATCATTCTCCTCTCTAATTCTATGAGTTCAACTTTGTTAGATTCCACATTGAAGTGAAATAATGTGGTATTTGCCTTTCTGTGCCTGGCTTATTTCACTTAACATAAAGTCCTCCAATGTTGTCACAAATGACAAGATTTTCTTCTTTTTTAAGGCTGGATAGTATGCCACTGTGTATCTAGACCACGTTTTCTTTATCCATTCACCCATTGATGGACACGTAGGTTGATCTTCCTTCTGAGTCCTGCCCTCTTCTCTAATCAGCCCCTGAGCCTATCACACATCAAATATCTTCCTGTTGACCAAGTTCTGAACAAAGCATTTTGGAAAACCAGAGTGTCAGACATTCAAACAAATGGAACATATCCATGAAACTCACCCTGGCATGCCAATTGTCCCCAGAGCCAAAGACAGTGGTATTGTGTCTGGCCACTCTGTCAGGAGCTTTTCCAGATCTTTCCCATCAGAAATGGAGTGCGTTGTCCAGCCTGAAGAAGCCAGTACAATAGTTCCTTTTGGTAGGGCTGCATTTTTACTTTCCACAACTCTGAAAGATAAAGCACATTAAGGCATTAAGGCATGTGACATGTCTTCCCCTTCAAGGGAGTCAGGATGCTGTGGGGTTAGTGTTGACAAAAGGGCACTGAGGTTGATATTCCACGACTGATAGGCCATCACCCCTCTCCATCCTAATTCTTAGTCATTGGCATAGGGGTCATCAGAGAACTCTCAACTGGCCCAGCCACTTGAGGAGTGGCTCGTGGGGGGAGGAGCGCCTGTTCTCACCCACTTCTCTTCCTTTTAAGCAAGAGGCCTCTGTCCTCTGGCTCAAGGTGACCTGAACACTAGCCTTCTCTTCTTCAGGTATCGCTCTCTTTCCCTTGGCCTTCCACGGTCCACAATCTTTGAGATTTTCCTCTCTACTGTCCCTTTCACTCAACAGATAAGCATGCTCAACTCTGCCATCTCATAATCCCATCTCTCCCCTATCTCCTTGCTCCTTCGTCCTCCTTTTTCAGCCAAACTTCTTCACTTCCTATTCATGTGCTAACCTGCTGCAACCTGCCTTCCACCCCTACTACTCCACTAAGGTCACAACAACCTCCTGAGCACAAAATCCAGTGGATATTCCTTAATCATTGTCTGATTTTACTTTTCCACTGTCTCTCTCTCTCTCCTCTCTCTCTCTCTCTCTATATATATATAGATATATATACACATACATATATATACATATATATATGTATATGCATATATGCCTACTTTTTTTTAAAAAAATGGAGTCTTGCTGTTGTCGCCCAGGCTGGAGTGCAATGGTGTGATTTCAGCTCACTGCAATCTTCACTTCCTGGGTTCAAGCAATTCTCCTGCCTCAGCAGCTGGGATTACAGGTGCCCACCACCACACCAGGCTAATTTTTGTATTTTTAGTAGGGATGGGGTTTCACCATGTTAGCCAGGCTGGTCTCGAACTCCTGACCTCAGGTGATCCACCCGCCTCGGCCTCCCAAAGTGCTGGGATTATAGGAATGAGCAACTGCACCTGGCTCAATACTGTTTCCTTAGTCAGGATTTCTATAAATGGTATTACTAGGTCAAAGAGTATTAAAACATTTGTAACTCTTGCTGCATATTGCCAAATTCCCAAATTCCTTCCTAGAAGGTTGTGCCAACTTCCACTTCCACCATCAATGTGTGAGTGTATTATCTCCATTACTATTACATTTTTAAAAATAGTTTGCCAATCCAGCAAACCCAAATACATGTTCATTTCTTTAATTATTAGCGAGAAATGTATAAGACCTATATGAAGAAAACTGTTAAGGGGATATAAGACAAAATGAATAAATGGAGAAGCATACCTTGTGTTTGGAGAGAGAAATTATAAAGATGTCAGTTGCCTCTAAATAAATCTGTAAGGTCATTGAAATCCCAGTAAAGATCCATAGACGATTTCTACCAATGGTATTATAATAACTCGCTAGTCATTGAGACACAAAATTTAAAAAAATAAAGAAAGAGATGTTTGATTTTTTTAAGAGACAGGGTTTTGCCATGTTTCCCAGGCTGGTCTTGAACTCCTGGATTCAAGCAATCCATCCACCTTGGCCTCCCAAAGTGTTAGGAGTACAGGCGTGAGCCACGGAACCTGCCCCCACTCATTATTCTAATATGAAAGCTAAATGACTCAAAATTTTTGTCGTAAAAAATTAAAGTATAAAATACAGAAAACATGAATACTTTTTTGAGATGGAGTCTCGCTCTGTCATCCAAAGCTGGAGTGCAATGGCGCGATCTGTGCTCACTGCAACCTCCTCCTTGGTTCAAGTGATTTTCCTGCCTCAGCTTCCCAAGTAGCTGGGATTACAAGCGCCCACCACTGTGCCCAGCTAATTTTTGTATTTTTAGTAGAGGCAAGGTTTTGCCATGTTGGCCAGGCTGGTTTTGAACTCCCGACCTCAGGTGATCCACCCACCTTGGCCTCCCAAAGTGCCGGGATTGCAAGCGTGAGCCACCGCCCCCAGCATGAATAAATATTTTAGTAATTATGGAGTGAGGAATCCCTTTCTAAGCATGAGATGAAACCAAAGGACCATAATTATAAATACTTATAACTTTATCACGTAAAATTTTAAACTGTAATTGGACACAGAAGAAAGATCAACAAAGGCCCGAACATTTGCAACACTAATATCCTGAACATACAAGAAGCTTTTACAAATCAATATAACGAACGATAAGACCTAAAGGAAAAGGGCAAAGGATAGAAACAGATAATCCACAGAAGAAAATTGAGAATTAACTTACAAAAAGAAGGTCAACATCACTAATAATAAAAGAAATGCAAACTAAACTAAGCATAAAGTATCAATATATTTATCTCAGGTTGCTGAGACTGATGGTGAACAGTATAAGGGAAACAGGTTAATACTATTTGTAGGAGTGACATTCACACATTTTTTTTTTTTTGAGACCAAGTCTCACTCTGTTGCCCAGGCTAGAGTGCAGAGGTGTGATCTCAGCTCACTGCAACCTCTGCCTCCTGGGTTCAAGCGATTCTCATGCCTCAGCCTCCTGAATAGCTAGGATTACAGATGCCCACCACCACACCTGGCTATTTTTTTTTATTTTTAGCAGAGATTTGGTTTTGTCATGTTGGCCAGGCTGGTCTCGAACTCCTGACCTCAAGTGATCCTCCTGCCTCAACCTCCCAAAGTGCTGGGATCACAGGCATGAGCCACTGCGTCCAGCCTTCATATAATTTTTCTGAAGAACAATTTGTCATCACCTTTTCAGATGAAAAATATACATTTCTTTGGGTCTAGAATTTATGCTTCTGGGAGTTTAATGTAAAGCAATACTCATCCAAGAGGGCAAAGAATACACAGAGACACACGTATAAATATATACATGCTCCTTGAAGAATTATTTGTCATAGAAAAAACTGAAAACAGTTGTTATCAGTAGTAGATTAGTTAAAAATAACTTGCAGCTATTAAAAGGTAGGTGGTATATTTATATACTGTCAATGAAAGATATCCTTAACATAATAATTGAGAGAAAGCAGTTTTCTGAAGGGCATATAATTCCATTTAAAATTTATATATAGGCCGGGTGTGGTGGCTCATGCCTGTAATCCCAGCACTTTGAGAGGCCGAGGCGGGTGGATCACCTGAGATTGGGAGTTCGAGACTAGCCTGACCAACATGGAGAAACCCCATCTCTACTAAAAATACAAAATTAGCCAGGTGCGGTGGTGCATGCCTGTAATCCCAGCTACTCAGGAGGCTGAGGCAGGAGAATCAGAATCACTTGAACCTGGGAGGTGGAGGCTGCGGTGAGCCAAGATTGCGCCATTGCACTCCAGCATGGGCAACAAGAGTGAGACTCCGTCTCAAAAAAAAATAATAATAAAGTAAAATGAAATTTATATTTAAAAGTATGTGCACTGGACAATTTTTCTTTTTCTTTCTTTTTTTTTTTTTTTGAGATGGAGTCTCGCTCTGTCACCCAGGCTGGAGGGCAGTGGTGCAATCTTGGCTCACTGCAACCTCCGCCTCCCAGGTTCAAGCGATTCTCCTGCCTCAGCCTCCTGAGTAGCTGGGATTACAGGCATGCACTACTACACCCAGTTAATTTTTGTATTTTTAGTAGAGACGGGGTTTCACCATGTTGGCCAGGCTGGTCTCGAACTCCTGACCTCAAGTGATCTGCCCACCTCGGCTTCCCAAAGTGCTGGGATCACAGGCGTGAGCCACTGTGCTGGCCCACAATTTTTGAAATAATAATATATTAACAATAGTTGTCTTTAAGGTTCAGATGACAGGGGAACTTTCAGTTTCTAAGATAAAAATTTTGTTTTATTTGAATTTTTACAGTAATCATTGTAGGCAGACCCCCTGAAACTATTGCTATGGAATAAAAGATGAAATGATCCTGATTATTGTCATTAAAAGTTGCATGCAGGATTGTGTAAAGACAATGCCAGGCTAGACTGCCAGAATGAGCCAACAGCGTGTGATGTGCTTCCCCCTGCAGAGAGCCTATGAACAGACATGCAGTCAGGGAGGTTTCACATCACCAAGATTCCTATCCCAGAAATGCAGATTTTCATTGCTCTGGGAATGGAATGCAACTGTTGTGGAGAGCCTATAAATGGATGCATGGGGGGTGCTTGTCCATATAGAAAAGACAGGGCTGTAAACGCCCTCATCTTGCCATGGCTCTTCTAGGCCTCTTTACAGTTAAGGCATACTCCCTTCTGAGAATTTCTGGTCTAATTGATTGTCTAGCTTCACCTCCTGTTTCTATGGATTGTAACCAGCTTTTGCTGCAACTGTTACTGCTGATTAATATCTTGCTAATCATAGGTTATGAAAAGACTGTGTTATTAGCCGGGCGCGGTGGCAGGCGCCTGTAGTCCCAGCTACTCGGGAGGCTGAGGCAGGAGAATGGCGTGAACCCGGGAGGCGGAGCTTGCAGTGAGCCGAGGTCACGCCACTACACTCCAGCCTGGGCGACAGAGCGAGACTCCGTCTCAAAAAAAAAAAAAAAGAAAGAAAAGACTGTGTTTGTGTTTTAAGGCTCTGTTAGAAATTACTGATGCACACACTATATTGTAAATTCTTATCTCTGTACTTCTGTACTTCTGCATACAGATGTTATGTTAAATAATTACTTCATCCCCATGTAACCATCTCACCTCATAATCAAATGACCCTAAATCCCTCACTAACCTACCCCCGCCCTCACTAAACTTAATAATAAATGCTGGTATATTCAGTGCATTGGTGGCACCGTGGAACCAGAAGGCGGTGACGCCCCTGGACCCAGCTTTCACTATCTTGTGTGTGTCTACTATTTCTCAACCTGCCGATCCACCTGGGAACAAAGAGAGAGCCCCGTTGCATTGTGGGCTGCTGGCCAGATCCCACAATAAATCATGACCTGGATGAATACTTTTTTTTTTTTTTTAGTAATTAAAAGTAAGGATAGCAAAGTGAAGCTGAAAAAATGACAATTTCACATCCTTCCCTCCTTTCCAGCTAGTCAGGAAGGGGACAGAATTTCCCAAGTTGATTCCAAGATCACACAGTGAGTGAACAACACAGGCTGAAGAAATTGTAGGAGTGATGGACAGAGACAGGACCCAGCAGGAGGTAAAGAGGAGAGATATTTTCCAAGCATTGGGACAAATGGAAATAATTACTTGGCCACTTGCTGCCCCATCATTGTATCACCTTCCTTCAATCTTTTGGCTACCAATCTGCAAAAAAAAAAAAAAAAGGTAAATAAATAAAATTCCATTCATAATACATAGGAACATCAGGGGACTGTTTTGAGTTTCAAGCCAAATGAAAAACTGCTGGGTAAGTGTATGCGGCAATAAAACCCAGACAGATGAAGGGCTACAACTAGGTGAGATGCAGGAGGAAAGCTGTTAGAGGAAGTTCTGCTCTGTGACCTCAGATAAGCACTCTGATTGGATTTTTTTATGAGTGAACACAAAAGTCTTACTGCCATGTTCAAGTAAAGATGAATTTTTACCAGTGACTTTAAAAGCAGAACCCAGGCACCATTGGGTAGTTATTACCCAAAACACTAGCTACACAAAAAGATGCCAATTAACATTTTTAAACTGTATTTTCCACTTAAGATTTGAATCTTTATCAATCAGCTATGAAAAAAATGTAAAAGAATGATGGCTATGTTATTTACCGAGGCAAAAAAATACTGAGGACTTAGTGGTCAATTAAAGGCTTTTGATTTCCTCCCCTCCCTGAGTTGTTTGCTGAGTATATAAGTTTGAGTCAACTGCAGATTCACCTACATTAAAAGAATACAGGTAAATGGAAGGCCAGAAAAGCTGATTTTAGTCTTAGCATCTTCCGCTATCCAAATTACTTGCCAGTAGTGAAATGCACAAATTGGGGTTTGGCTTCTTTTTTTTTTATGAGACGGGGTCTTGCTCTGTTACCTAGGCTGGAGTGCAGTGGCACGATCTTGGCTCACTGCAACCTCTGCCTCCCAGGCTCAAGTGATGTTTCTGCCTCATCCTCCTGAGTAGCTGGGACCACAGGCCTGCGCCACCATGCCTGGCTACCTTTTTTGTATTTTTAGTAGAGATGGGGTTTTGCCATGTTGCCCAGGCTTTATTTTTTTCTTTTAAGGTTTTTTTTTCCTTCTTTTTTTTTTTTTTTTTTGAAAGTAATTCTGTTGAGCAGTGACAGGCAAATTGTGCAGAGCAGATAGGAGATGGTTGGGACAAAGGGACTGAGGTGATCCCTCACTAAGCTACTTAGACCTTTGCCTGCAAAAGACGAGCATGCATGAATCCCATCACTGATACTGGCTGGGAGAAACAGAAGGAAAGTGACCATGTTTTAAGTCAGTTGGATATTTTAAAAGATGAACTACTTCCAAATAGCATTTAACACAGCATTAGCATTTTGAGGGGGGAAATAAATAATACCTCATGTAAGGATCCACGGTGAGGAACAAAGCTTCAAGCAGGACCTCTACAAAATAAAGCATTCCATAGGCAATTAGAAACTCAAGGCCTGAGAGGAACAATAGACGCTGAGCACCACTAGACAGGGGAGGGTGAGACAGGGACGAGGGTTGAGAAACTACCTATGAGGTACCATGCTCACTGCCTGGGTGACAGGATCATTCGCACACCAAACCTCAGCCACATGCAATTTACCCATATAACAACCCTGCATATGTACCCCTAAAACTAAAATAAATGTTGAAGAAAAAAACGGAACTCAAGGCCTGATGCCTTTGTTTTTGGCACTCTTTTTTTTTTTTTTTTTTTTGAGAGGGAGTCTTGCTCTGTCACCCAGGCTGGAGTTCAGTGGCGCCATCTCAGCTCATTGCAAGCTCTGCCTCCTGGGTTCATGCCATTCTCCTGCCTCAGCCTCCTGAGTAGCTGGGACTACAGGCGCCTGCCTCACAACGCCCAGCTAATTTTTTGTATTTTTAGTATAGACAGGTTTCACCGTGTTAGCCAGGATGGTCTCAATCTCCTGACCTTGTGATCCACCCGCCTCGGCCTCCTAAAGTGTTGGGATTACAGGCGTGAGCCACTGCGACCAGCCTCTTTTTTTTTTTTTTTTTTTTTGAGACCTAGTCTTGTTCTGTTGCCCAGGCTGGAGTGCAGTGGCTTGATCTTTGAACACTGCAACCTCCATCTCCCAGGTTCAGGTGATTCTCGTGCCTCAGCCTCCTGAGTAGCTGGGATTACAGGCACCCACCACCGCGCCCGGCTAATTTTTGTATTTTTAGTAGAGACGGGGTTTCACCGTGTTGGCCAGGCTCGTCTCGAACTTCTAACCTCAAGAGATCTGCCCACCTTGGCCTCCCGAAGTGCTGGGATTACAGGCATGAGCCACCATGCCCAGCCTGTTTTTGGTATTCTAAAAAAACACAGATAATACTTCTGCTTCAGGAATGTCTTCCCATCTCTGCTTCTATCGCAGAGACAAGAAGGGGTTCTCATTTTTGGCCCAGCCCAGTTAATAATAATAATAATAATAATGATAACAATAATAATGCTATTTACTCAGCACTCATTCCATGCTTTACATGAATTATGTCATTTGATATTCAACAAATATTGTTTCCACTTTATTTAAGGTTAGGTTAAGTAACTTGCCCAAGGCCACATTTAAACCATTATGTTACAGTGCTTACCATATGGTTTCATCGCCAGACCCACTTAGTGTGAGAGAACATGCATTTTGCTGGAGTGACTCTCATGTATACATTCTTTGGAATTTTGAATTTGAGTCATGGCCATCATAGCTTAGATGGGACTGATCACTTTGTCATGCTACTTGATTGCATCCCCTTTTCTCAAAAGCTTACCTACCTGTAAACACTCCTTAGAGACTCATCTTTTTTTTTTTTTTTTTTTGAGATGGAGTCTTCTTCTGTTGCCCAGGCTGGAGTGCAGTGGCGCGATCTTGGCTCACTGCAAGCTCCACCTCCCGGGTTCACACTATTCTCCTGCCTCAGCCTCCCGAATAGCTGGGGCTACAGGCGCTCACCACCACGCCCAGCTAATTTTTTGTATTTTTAGTAGAGATGGGGTTTCACCGTGTTAGCCAGGATGGTCTCGATCTCCTGAACTTGTGATCTGCCCGCCTCAGCCTCCCTAAGTTCTGGGATTACAGGTGTGAGCCACCACGCCCGGCCGAGACTCATCTTATAGTCTGAACTCTTCGTATAGCCACTGGGCAGTGCTTACCTCACTGCCATCATCAGGCTCATGAGGATAGAGAGGACATCCTCCCCACAGTCTAGTCAAAGCCACAAAGAGTAGTGCACTCAAGCATGAATTTCAATTATCAATGAAAGCAGGGGAATCCTGCCACGTGACATCGAGGATTCACACTGAGAACCCTGGAAAGGTCTTTGTGGCAGATTGCAAAATGGCCACAAATAACTCTCACCCTTGTGTGCTGGTCTCCTTGCCACTTCTCCCATCAAGAAATCTATTTTCTGCCTCTCGAATCTGAGGTTGGTTTTGTGATTTGCTTTGACCATGGGATATTAGCAAACGTGGCACAAGTAGAGGCTTGAAAAGCACTTGCACAGTGGAGCATGGTGGCTCACAGCTTTAATCCCAGCAGTTTGTGAGGTCAAGGCAGGCTGATCATCTAAGGTCAGGAGTTCAAGACCAGCCTGGCAAAGATGGGAAACCCCGTTTCTACTAAAAATGCAAACATTAAGGCCGGGCACTGTGGCTCACGCCTGTAATCCCAGCACTTTGGGAGGCCGAGGCAGGTGGATCACCTGAGGTCAGGAGTTCGAGACCAGCCTGGCCAACATGGTGAAACTCCGTCTCTGCTAAAAAAAAAATATATATATTAGCCGGTCATGTTGGTGGGTGCCTGTAATCCCAGCTACTCAGGAGGCTGAGGCAGGGAGAATCACTTGAACCTGGGAGGCAAAGGTTGCAGTGAGCAGAGATTGCTCCACTGCACTCCAGCCTGGGTGACAGAGCAAGACTCCGTCTCAAAAAGAATACAAAAATTAGGGGGGCATGGTGGCGCACACCTGTAATCCCAGCTACTCAGGAGGCTGAGGCAAGAGAATCGCTTGGACCCAGAAGGCAGAGGTTGCAGTGAGCCAAAATCACACCACTGCACTCCAACTTGGGCAACAGAGCAAGACACTGTCTCGAAAAAAAAAAAAAAAGAGAGAGAGAAAGTGCTTGGACATTGGAGCTTGCCAACTCCTGCTGCTCTAGATCTATGGGGCTACTATAAGAACAGAGCTCAAACTAGCCTGCTAGAAAGGCCACATAGATGAGAACTAAGGCATGCACCCCAACAGAAAGCCTGCTAACCAGCAGACATGTGAGCAAGGCCCATCCTAAATTAACCATTTACCCCAGATGAGACCTAAGAAGAACCAGCCAGCTTAACTCAGCCCAAATTGCCAACCCAAAGAATTGTGAACCAATAAACCATTGTTGCTTAAAGTCACTAAACTTTGGGGTAGTTTGTTATGCAACAAAAGCTAACTGATACAGTCCCTTCCAACTCTGAAATATTTTTAGTATGACTTGCCTCCATTTTTTAAGGGTGGTAGCTCAGCTGTCTTCAACTCAAAGTCACTATTAGTAGGATAGCCAACAAAGTGCTTCTTCAGGGTCCACGTCTTAGTACGAACCATCCTGAAGCTCCTAGAACACAGTAAATATGTAGTCAACTGCCATGAAGTGACTGCATTCTAACAGTTCCCTAGCCATCGAACTGAGACCAGATAGCACAGCTACAATATCCTCAAATCCCATCATTATCGTATCACGCCAACCACGTTCATTTAACCTTTACTATGTTTCTGGTGCTGTGCTAAGCACTTCATATAGATTACATCATTTTATCCTTATAACTTCCCTATCAGATAGACATTAGTATCATTGCCAGTGTACGGATGAGGAAACTGAGGTTTAAAGAAATCTTCAAGACAAGGAAAAAATATAAATCAACAAAGAAATTCTTCCCAGCCACTGCTAGGCTAGAGTTTCTCTATGGCACTGAACAGTTACCGGGAGTGCGAATATTCCATTCCGTTTCTCATCTCACATGGAGTGAATTCTAAGAAAAAGCATCAAACACAAAGAATCCAGTAGATAGAAGTCCATTCACCTCTTTCAGATGGAAAGAGCCAGGCATTTCAAGGCAGTCTCAGAACTCCTGAAAACCACCGGGGGGCGCCGCTGCTCCGCCCCATTTTCAAGTGCGTTTTTTTTTTTTTTTTTTTTTAAATACTTTTTTTTCTCTCTTTCTTGTAGAGAGGAGCCTCACTGTGTTGCCTAGGCGATCCGCCCGCCTCGGTCTCCCAAAGTGCTGGGATTACAGGTGTGAGCCACTTGCACTCAGCCATCGGGTGCGAATTTTCTTTGGCCCAGGAGGGATTTGAGTTTAGACTCCACACCAAACTGATTTTGAGCTGTAAACGCTACACCAAAGCAAGGGAAGATGATGAAGGCTGCCCCGAGCTGCGAGTTCAGGACTTTCTGCTTGGACTGAACTCTGCCGAATCACTTGGGACCTGCGCCTTCCCGCGGGTGCATCCGATACAAACAATCCAGTTACGAAACGATTTGGAGCTGCCAGTGACCTCCCCAGCTCCCCCACCGGTGCCGCGGGGAGGGGACACGGGTGGCCTGGAGGGAGCACTCCCGCATTGCGAGGGATCCAGGGGGGCAGTCCGATCTGCAGCCCAGGGTTGTTCCTTCTTTTCTTTTTTTTAAATTAAGACTTTTTTCTGTGTGTGTGTGTGCGTGTGAAGGAGTCTCGCTCTGTCGCCCAGGCTGGAGTGCAATGGCGCGATCTCAGCTCACTGCAACCTCCGCCTCCCGGGTTCAAGCGATTCTCCTGTCTCAGCCTCCTGAGTAGCTGGGATTACAGGCGCCCGCCACCAGGACCGGCTAATTTTTGTATTTTTAGTAGAGACGGGGTTTCCCCATGTTGGCCAGACTGGTCTAGAACTCCTGAGCTCACATGATCCTCCCGCCTCGACCTTCCATAGTACTGGGATTACAGGCGTGAGCCCCCGCGCCCGGCCCTACGTGTCATTTTTACGGTGAGACATTTGCAGTTTACTCTGTTATTTCGAAATACACATTATTGGCTCTAGTCACTCTGCTGTGCAACAGATCTCAGAACCTACTCCTCTCGTCTCTGAACTTTGTACCCTTTGGCCAACAAGCCCCCATTCCCGCCCCCGAACCCGCTCCCATCCTCCGGCAACCATCATTCTAGTCGTTATTTCTGTGAGTTCAACTTGTTTAGAGTCCACACATCTTTGTCCCTTTCCCCAAAAAAGCAACCGCTGGGCTTCCAAACTCGCTACAAGTCCAGAAGCCCTCCTGGAAAGGGTCTGGCCGCAGAGGGGCGAGGTCCCGGGAAGGTCTCGCCCGCCCGAGGAGGGGGCACGGCGCGGCGCCCGGCCTTTGCCCGCTCGCCCTTTGCTCCCACCCTCGCTGCCCGCCACCGCCACCGCCACCCGCTGCCCGCGTGCCCATTCCTGAATCCCCACCCCGATCTTTCTTCTTCTACCCTCCCCCAGTTGTGCAGTACCGCAAGTTCCCTGGCCAGCCCCTTCCCGGGTGCAGGCAGCTACCAGGTGTCCCGGGTTGTAACCAAGCTTTCCTATTCCCTCCGGCGCACGGCTCCAAGCTCTCCAAGGAACTGCAGGGCCGGGAGGCGTCGGGACCTCGGCTCCCAAGATCCTCCGAGGGCAAGACCCAGCGGTCATTTCGGCGTAAGGGGAGGAGGTCTAAGCGCAAACCTCCTCCACTGGGGAGTCTAGAAACTTGGCAGGAAGAAAGCAAGGGGGTTAGAGGAGGGAGAAAAGGGAAGGAAAGAAAGCAGGAAGTCTACTTACAAGAGCCCGAAGGTTCCACTGCCTGGGGAAGGCGGCTGGGACTGCGCGGCTGGGGGCCCGGGGTCCGGCTTATGACAGGTCCCAGGAGAGGGTGGGGCCACCCCAGGGCGGAGCTGCTTCTTTAGGGTGAGAGCCCCGACCCCGTAAAGGTCACAGGAGGAAAACCAGGGTCCGGGAAATCTGAGTGCGTTTGTGCTTGTGTGTGTGTATGTGTGCGCGCGTGTATCTGTGTGTGCCTATGTGCATATGCACGCGCGTGTGTGTGCGTGCGTGTGTGTGTGTGTGTGTGTGTGTGTAGGGGGGTTGGGGACTTCTGATAGTAAAACCCCTAACAGAGCTTTGTCCAGGTGACACTGGACCTGTGCCTGGGGTCCTCATTTGGAGCCCGGGGGAAATATGCCCCGTGGGGGAACCAGCCCTGGCATCTGCCAAGCAGGCCAAAAGGGGCCAAAGGCAGGGCCTGGGGCGGCCGCAGCCCTAATAAGCCCCCGGTGCTGGTTCCGATCCCTGGGCTCCCCGTCAGCCCGGCCGCTTGCCCGCAGTGCAAGCTTTCGCCCAGTGCTGGGGTGCAGACACCCTGCCTGTCTGTCCCCAGTTCGCCTGCTGAACACCTACTCGCCTTCCACCAGCCAATTCAAGGTCACCTCTGTGAACCCTTGCCAGACTCCCCCAGGCAGGAGTGAGCACTCTTGCCACTGAGGCACCCCACTCATCACACCCTAGCAAACATCAGGCCTTGACTCGGCCTCTGCAAGGAGAGGTGGTCTCAGGCAGGGGTTGAACGTGAAGCTAAGTCGTTGGTATTAGACGGCTGCAGGTTCGAAGCCTGCACCTGCCACTTACTAGTGGTGTAGCTTTCAAAGACTTACTTACCTTCTCCTTGCCTCACTCAGTCCAGCCATCTGCAAGATGGGGATAAGAAGAATGCCTAACTCCCAGTCATTATGAAGATTAAATGTCTTTAATTTATTTATTTAATTTTAATTATTTTGAGGTCTTGTTCTGTCACCCAGGCTGGAGTGCAATGGTGGGTATCATAGTTCATTGCAGCCTTGAACTCCTGGACTCAGGTGATCCTCCTTCAGCCTCCCTAGAAGCTGGGATTATAGGCCCACCACCACATCTGGCTCAGTGTCTCTCCTTGTAAGGATACCCGTCATATTGGATGAGAGCCCCACTTGTCAGCCTCAGTTTAACTTAACCACGTCTTTGAAGGCCTTGTCTTCAAATACTGTCAAATGGATTAGGGCTCGTGAATATGGCCTCATTTAACCTTAATTACCTCTTTAAAGGCCCCATCTCCAAATATAGTTACATTCTGAGTACTGGGACTTGGGGATTTTAACACATGAAATTGGGGAAGACACAGTTCAGCCCATAACAGAGTGTGTGGAGCAAGTGTGGTGGATGCATACCACAGGATATATGCAGCATCAGAAGCACTGGGTTCAATGTACATAAAGAAACTTGGATGGACCCTAAAAACACAATGCCGAGAGTTGAATTCTTCATACTCATCAGAGTTTGTGGCACTTTATCCCCACCGGTCTGCTAAATTCTTTCTTTCTCACTCTCTCTCTCTCTCTCATTAATTTATGTAACTTCGAACAAAACAAAACTCCATTCCCAGGCTGGGTGCTGTGGCTCATGCCTGTAATCCTAGCACTTTTGGAGTCCGAGACAAAAGAACCACTTGAGGCCAAGCATTCCAGACTTGCGTGGGCAACATAGCTTTAACCTGGGAGGTGGGGGCTGCAGCGGCTGCGATCCTGGCACTGCACTCTAGCCTG
Source organism: Hylobates moloch (assembly GCF_009828535.3). Classification (NCBI taxonomy): domain Eukaryota; kingdom Metazoa; phylum Chordata; class Mammalia; order Primates; family Hylobatidae; genus Hylobates; species Hylobates moloch. Next base: position 83,722,451 of record NW_026652285.1, read on the forward strand.
GGTGTCTAAGTGAGATCCTGTCTTGAAAGAAAACCAAAAAAACTCCATTCTCTGCTTTTCTCCTCCTACTATAGGCAACTACTGTGATGTGTTTGATGTGCATACAGTTTTTTTTTTCCATGTTCTTACATAATGTGCACTGTGGGCATATACTTTTAATTTATAGAAACGGTATTGGGTTACATATCTCATTCTGCTTCTCTTTTTTTTTTCTTTTAAGATAACTTATTATAGAATCACTCTGTTTCTTTTGGATATTAGAAGTGTTAATAAAATTGCAGGCATAAAAATCTTTGCAAAGTAAGAATAACAGAAAAAAGTGCCGGAAAACACAGAGTGGCTCACATATTTACTCACTTGTCCTTAAATTGAAGATACAGATAAGATTGGGCCACACCAGGTCAAACAAAATCTCTTTCCCATCATGATGACTCAGTCAGTCTTAAAGGCTGCAGTTTGTCAAGTCATGGTGATTAAGTTAAATCATGGCTGTTACATACTCGCATACAGAGAGTTAGAATATGGAATAAAGGATCAAGGAAAAAGATTTTCCTTTGCTTTACCCTAAGATAAAACTCTGTTCAATTCAGTTCTCTGATTTTAGGTTTCAATGAGTTCTGATCTAACTGTGGGGGAAACAGTTCACTTAAAACAATAAAGTAGTAACAAACAAGTAATTTAAAAATGCTTTTTATCAAATAATTCAGACAATACAGATGTTTACACTATAAAAAGCAAAAGTCATTGTTAATCTGTTTGATGGAAATTTCTTCTGGATTTTTTTTTGTACTTTAAAAACAGACAGACTTGGTCAGGGGCGGTGGCTCATGCCTATAATCCCAGCACTTTGGGAGGCCAAGGCAGGTGGATCACTTGATGTCAGGAGTTTGAGACCAGCCTGGCCAACATGGTGAAACCCCATCCCTACTAAAACTACAAAAATTAGCTGGGCATGGTGGTGGGCGTCTGTAGTCCCAGCTCCTTGGGAGGCTGAGGCTGGAGAATCACTTGAATACAGGAGGTGGAGGTTGCAGTGAGGCAAGATCATGCCACTGCACTCCAACCTGGGCGACAGAGCAAGACTCTGTCTCAAAAACAAACAAACAAACAAACAAAAACAGACAGACTTGTCCCCCACTTTTTTCTCTACAACTTCCATTTCATTGGTCTGGTGGGATAATGCTTGAGAAATATAACAACAAACGTAATATTTTTCTCATAATTGCAGGAATTCCTGAATACATGTGGGACAATGTGTTTGAAGAGATATTGATTATCCTCTCTGCACAGCACAGAGGAGATGCAATCTTGCACTAGAATAGCCCTTGGTATCCAGTATTTCTAGTTCTCATGATGACCCAAGGAAGGGTCATCAACAGGTTCGCATGCCCACTGCATAGTAATAGACTAATTACACTAAGACAGCAGGGATGCAGCAAAGAAAGAGTTTAATGATTACAGGGCACCCAGCAAGGAAGTGGAAGGAAATCATCAAATCTATCTCCCAAGAAGTACTGGCCCGGGGCTTTAAGAGGATTGTGGAGAGTGAGGGGCTGGAAAATTGGGGTTGCTGGTGGGTTGGGGCAAGGGGGATAAAATCATCACAAAGTGGAAACTGTATTTTTTGATGAGGTAGCTCCTTGGGGAGTCCTTCAGGTCAGCTGCATCAGTGGGGTCCTTCAGCTGACATCAGTAATTTCATCCGTATGCAGGACCTGAAGGAATATCTCAAAGTGAAAACAACATTTCATAATGTTCGAGTTGCTATTTAAAGAGCAGTTAAGGTGAACTATAATCTTGTAACTGGGTCTAGTGATTCTAGAACAATAGGCACCAAAGTGTGAGGAAGCAGATGGGAGAGTGTGCCGAGTTAATGATGAATGCTGAACATGCTGCCAGCTTGGTTTGTTTTTGTTTCTCCCTCCCTCCCTTCTTTCCTGATTAATTTTATATATTTTTTGAGATGGAGTCTCGCTCTGTCTCCCAGGCTGGGGTGCAGTGGCATGATCTCGGCTCACTGCAACCTCTACCTCCCAGGTTCAAGGAATTCTCCTGTCTCAGCCTCCTGAGTAGCTGGGCCTACAGGCACACGCCACCACACCCGGCTAATTTTTGTATTTTTAGTAGAGACAGAGTTTCACCATATTGGTCAGGCTGGTCGTGAACTCCTGACCTCAGGTGATCCACCTGCCTCGGCCTCCCAAAGTACTGGGATTACAGGTGTGAGCCACTGTGCCTGGCCTAATTTTATAAAGTTTATAGGGACAGTTTCAGAAGCACATATTACCATCATCTTCCTTGGAGCCTCAGGAAACTGAAATTCTGAGAGGTAAAACAACATACACAAGATCACATAGCTAGTCAGTAGCAGGGTTGAGATTTGAATCTCAGTCCATGTCAAAGTCCTACACTTTTCTCTGTTCCATTCATGTTGATAGCCCAATTCTGTTGCTGTTGGGGGTGCCACTATGCTGCGGATCTATTGGACTGAACGAAGGGGGCGAACGCGGGAATAAAAGACAATAGACAAAAGAGTATAGTTGGAAGAAGGAGTCAGGGGGCACCTAGCCTCTAGTGGACAAGGGCCCTGAGCTTTACACAGCCCTCCGTGTTTATTAGGTAAAAGAGATAGCGAGAAGCGGGGGTGATTGTTGGGTAATTGTCAGTGGGCCGTTTGGTTCACAGCAGGTTTGCGAGACTGCATCCTTTGAACGATAGGCGCTAATTTTCTCACTAGGTAACTTTGGGGGAACTCACCCCCAATATTTCAACGTGGGTTGTTTCTATTTTCCGTAAGTGTCGGCCGGTCTGAGAAATAAAGAGAAAGAGTACAAAGAGTACAAAAGAGCCCGGCACCAGGGAGTGACATCGCTCAGCAAAGCTTTTGGTGGCAGGACAGTGTGAGTTTGCCCACAGCCTGCATTCATGATAAACAATTTGCTGTTTGATCATATAGCCTCCAGCGGAATGCTGAGTTGGTCATGTCCCATGGGCCTTCGGCTCCTTGCACATTCAGCCTTCCAGTACAGGTGAAGTAGATTCCTTTTGTAGGTAAGAACAAACTTAAGGAAGGTTACTAATGAGATTTCTGTAAACCCCTATCAGTGATGTCATTTCTGGCATGCAAACATGCTGCATGTCTTGGAATGTCATCTCATCCTAGCTTCCCCTTCCAGCCTCTCCTTCTACCGTCCTGTCTCCACGTGAGTAGTGTCTGCTATAATTCTGTGGCGGGACTTCTGCCTTTTGGTGGATGGCTGGGCTGGGACAAGGGCAACGAAAGTACAAAAATACCCTGAAACATCCTTTTGCGTCAGTCAGTAAGAAAGTGTGCAAAATATGATAGAAACACAAAAGAGTAGGGGATGTGTCAAAAGGAACGCAGAAACCACCTTAAAGGAGCTTCCATTGGCCAAATCTAAGACAATCTGCACATAAAAGCCAGCAATAAAATTAGCATTTTATTATTGTAGCACCCTACAATTAACCATAGCAATTAACATGTTAACGGTTAACCCTTAACAGTTTAAGGTAAAAATCAATCAATCAATAAGTAACAGAAAATATGTTAATGGATGAACATATTTTACCACCCCTAAAGTAAGTTACCAAGAGTTCATAAACACAGAAGTAAGAAAAGGAGGGCTGGGCTCGGCGGCTCACGCCTGCAATCCCAGGACTTTGGGAGGCCAAGGTGGGTGGATCATTTGAGGCCAGGAGTCCAAGATCACCCTGGCCAACATGACGAAACCCCATCTCTTCTAACAACACAAAAGTTAGCCTGGCATGGTGGCACACACCTATAGTCCCAGCTACTATGGAGGCTAAGGCACGAGAATCGCTTGAGCCTGAGAGGCGGAGGTTGCAGTGAGCTGAGATCGCATCACTGCACTCCAGCCTGGGTCACAGAGTGAGAGAGATTCTGTTTCAAGGAAAAAAAAAAAAAAATCCTGACAGTAGAATGCCACAGTTTTGAAACCATTTATTAATAATTGACTCAGGCAAGAATCATGAAAGCTAAAAGAAGGTGAAAGTTGAATAAGGAACAGAGTGTTTACATGTTCTAAACGTATCTCTTTGCAGATTGTTTATTAAAGGGGAAAAAGGTAACTTTACAGTGGAAAAAACTGACAGATAAGAGGTCAAAGTCAATATTATTAATGAGACCAACAGATATTCTCTGTGCTTTCTCATATTATGCCTTGAGAAGGTCACGACATCAATTCTGTGGTTTCCTGACTGAAATACATAATCTGGATTTAGCCATGAGGAAACAGCAGACAAACTCAAATTGGGGGACCTTCTACAAAACAGCTAGTTTGTAAGCTTCAAAAGTGTCAAGGTCATGGAGTCAAAGAAAGGTTGAGGAATTGTTAAAGAGATACGGTAACGAGATGAACCTGAATTACATGGCTGGGGAGGGGCGCAGATAATTATAAAGATCATGGTTGAAACAACGGGTAAAATTTGAATATGAACTAAAGATTAGATCAGGAGTTGGCAAACTGGCCAAATCCAGCCTACTGCCTATTTTTGTACAGCCTGCAAGGTAATAATGGTTTTTACATTTTAAAAATATTATAGTAGGCTGGGTGTGGTGGCTCAAGCCTGTCATCCCAGCACTTTGGGAGGCTGAAGCGCGCGGATCACGAGGTCAGGAGATGGAGACCATCCTGGCTAACATGGTGACATCCCGTCTCTACTAAAAATACAAAAAAAAAAAAAAAAAAAAAAAAATTTGCAGGGTGTGGTGGCGGGCACCTGTAGTCCCAGCAACTCAGGAGGCGGAGGCAGGAGAATGGCGTGAACCCGGGAGGCGGAACTTGCAGTGAGCCAAGATTGCGCCACTGCACTCCAGTCTGGGCAACACAGCAAGACTCCATCTCAAAAAAAAAAAAAAAAAAGAAAAGAAATAGCATGAAGATCAGAGCTATCTTCTTGCACCTGCCATCTTTCAAGTGCATTTAGCTTAACTAGTCTGTGCACCAGTCTAGCATATTTTAACCTCATCAGTGGTAACAGAATGTTAAGAAGCTTGATGTAGCCAGTCCACAATGTACACAGATATCAAAACATCATGTTGTACTCCATAAATATTTATAATTTGTACTTGTTAATTAAAATAAAATTTAAAAATATAACTAGGTGCAGTGTTTCTGTGTCCAGGAATTTGTGGGATGAGAGGAAGGTAAATTTAAATTGAGAGCCTCCCCATGGTTCTAATCCACTTGGGCAGAATCTCTCTGAAGCAGCCTCTGACTTGGCAATTTTCTAGGAAAGAATTAGGGAATGGTGGCCGGGTGCATTGGGTCACTCCTGTCATCCCATAACTTTGGGGGACCAAAGTGAGAGGATTGCTTGAACTCAAGAGTTCAAGACCAGCATGGGCAACATAGTGAGAAACTCATCCGTACCAAAAAATTCTAAAAATTACTTGGGTGTGGTGGGGCACGCCTGTAGTTCCAGCTACTTGAGAGGTTGAGGTGGGAGGCTCACCTGAAGCTTGGGAGATTGTGGCTGCAGTGTGCTATGATTGTGCCACCGCCTTCCAGCATGGCTGACAAAGTGAGACTGTCTAAAAAAAAAGGAAAAAAAAGAATTAGAGAATGAATCAGGAATAGGATTAATCAAAGTTTTTTTACTTTTCTTTTTTTTTTTTTTTTCTGAGATGGAGTTTTTCTCTTGTTGCCCAGGCTGGAGTGCAATGGTGTAATCTCAGCTCACTGCAACCTCCATCTCCTGGGTTCAAACAATTATCCTGCCTCAGACTCCCAAGTAGCTGGAATTATAGGCATGCGCCACTACACCCAGCTAATTTTTGTATTTTCGTAGAGATGGGGTTTTGCCATGTTGGTCACACTGGTCTCGAACTCCTGACCTCAGGTGATCCACCAGCCTCGGCTTCCCAAAGTACTGGGATGACAAGCATGAGCCACCACACCTGGCCATAGATTTTTTTTTTAACTGCCCCCCCCCCCCCGACCCGCCACAGCCTTATTAATTTGCTTATTTTAAGTTGTGAGTATATGCAAATGATGTTTTCTTTTCTTTTTTCTTCTTTTTTTTTTTTTTTTGAGACATTCTCACTCTGTAACCCAGGCTGGAGTGCAGTGGCACAATCTCGGCTCACTGCAACTTCCACTTCCCAGGTTCAAGCGATTCTCGTGCCTCAGCCTCCCGAGTAGCTGGGATTACAGGCATGAGCCACTATGCCCAGCTAATTTTTTTTTTTTTTTTTTTTTTTGGGAGTGCAGTGGCGCAATCTCGGCTCACTGCAAGCTCCGCCTCCCGGCTTCACGCCATTCTCCTGCCTCAGCCTCTCCGAGTAGCTGGGACTACAGGCGCCCGCCACCACGCCCGGCTAATTTTTTGTATATTTTTAGTAGAGACGGGGTTTCACCGTGGTCTCGATCTCCTGACCTCGTGATCCGCCCGCCTCGGCCTCCCAAAGTGCTGGGATTACAAGCGTGAGCCACCGCGCCCGGCCATTAATTTTTGTATTTTTAGTAGAGACTGGGTTCCGCCATGTTGGCCAGGCTGGTCGGAAACTCCTGAACTCAGGTGATCTGCTTGCCTTGGCCTCCCAGAGTTTTGGGATTATAGGCGTGAGCCACCGCGCCCCGCCAATGTTTAACTTTTCTCATTAAATACCTTGCAGAAAGACCCACAAGTATTTGTATACGTGGTGGGCAGAGCAGAAAAACTGGATTTAAATGCTGGTTTGTCTTTTGACAGCTATGTACCTTTGGGTAAGACATGTTTTTTCGCAGAGTTTGTTGCTTCATTTTATCACAGGGTAGTACATATGTGTCCATAAGCTTGACTTGTGACATAATGTATATGAAAACAATGTCTTCAAAGTGCTAGACAAATTAGGGTATATTATTATTGATATTGTTATAAATAAAGTTTTGGTGCCACAAAAGAAATAGCACTCTAATATAAAATTTTCTTTTTAATTCTCAGCAAGGCGAGTGACTTCTATAGAAGGGTGCCCCCTTACGGATGGAGCAATGGTGAGTGCATGCCTGGACAAGGGAGGGGAAGGGGTTCTTATCCCTGACGCACGTGGTCCCTGCTGCTGTGTCGTTCCCCTGTTGGCTAGGGTTAGACCGCACAGGCTAAACTAATTCCGACTGGCTAATTTAAAGAGAGTGACGGGGTGAATGGTTTGGCAGGGAAAAATGTTTATGGCAGAGCAGGAAATCGGAATGAGTCAGGGTGGAGAATGAGCAGGTGATTGGAATGAGTTAGGGTGGAGGCAATCGAAAAAGGTTGCTTTACGAGGAAGTTAAGTTTAAAAGTAGAAGGCAAAGAATTGAACGTACAAACATATTGATTCTTTGAAGAGAAATTTAGAACTTAAATCTAACAATATAGGGACCAAAGTGCTCTGTGATAGGAAAACTTTCAAGGAGAGAAAGAGCAGCTGACTGTATTCAATTTTCTCCATTTGCTCCCCAGGGCCACTCTCCAGCCTGCTCAGCATAAACTGGACCCCTGCCCTCAAGCTTCTGCCTGGTTTTGGTGGAGGTCTGATGCTTGTTGATTCTCCCTGTAGGTTACTGCAGGTTGACTATGTCCCTCTAGCAAAAGCCACAGCTCTTTCAGGCAACCCCTGGGCGCGCCTCCCTCCCCTGACTCCTTCAGGCCCAAGGGGGAGCTTCTCAGGCTTCACTGGTTTCCCTGTTCCTTGCACACTGCCCTTTGGGTGGGTACAACATCTGTTTCCTGCTGGGAGACTGCTCAGTCTGATTTATGTATTTATGATAAAAAAGGGATGAAAGTACATTGATTTTGAAAGAGAAAATGCGTTTGAAAAGTTCTAGACAAATGGTGTAAATTAATGAAAATTGGAAAAGGACCCCTCCACCTCCATCAAAAAAAAAAAAGGACATATGGAAGTAAAATGACATTTCGCCCTGTCACCATTCTAAGTATGTACATCACAACTCCCCATCATATAAAGGAATTTTTTCATCCTGAAATGTAAACAAAAAGAAAAACTAGGGTTAACACCCAGTATACTGCTAGACCCCCAAAAAATGTGTTACTGGACCAACAGGTTCTTATGCTTGCTGTCCAGTAACAGATCAATATACAAAGCCAGCAGGGTTTGCAGCAGAGAAAGAGTTTAATGATCTTAGGGTGGCCAAGCTAGGAAATGGGAGGAGATCCTCAAATCTGTCTTGCCAAGGAGTTCTGGGCTGGGGCTTTTAAGGCGATTGTGGAGGGGAGGGGCTGGAAAATTGGGGTCATTGATTAATTGGGATAAAGGGGATGAAATCATCAGGATGTGGACGCCACATTCTTTGGTGAGTTGGCTTCTTGTGGGGTCCTTCAGACCAGCTGGCATCTGTAGTTTCACTCGTGTGCAGGATCTGAAAGAATATCTCAAATGGAAAACCTGACATATCACAATGTTCAAGATGTTATCTACAGAGCAGTTCTAAGGAGAGCTATAATCTTGTAATGGGGTGTTCCAGAAAACCTCTCAAACCATGTTTTTCCTCTGCTCTCACACCACCACAACAGCAATCATTAACACAGAAGAAGGCTTCTGTGACCAAATGTGTGGGGATTTCTTCCCACCACCAAGGGAGTAATTAATTCTGCAGTGAACACCAGCTGGGTGTTCTCCAAATCAATTTCAACACTGCCTACCTGGAGGCAGATCCCACAGGTTGAAGGCTCAGGGGAAACCAACATGAACATGGACATCATGCTGTTTGCTGTGCCATAAGTGATAAAGTCCTTTGCCTCTGATCCAGAAGTCTTGTGTCTTCTGTCAGCATCCATGAAACTGAGGCAGGCTAACTTGTTGGCTTTCAAGGGAAGGCAAAAATCTCAGTCCCTTCACTGTTCTTGACAATTATAAAGTACAAAGACATGCAGTCATATTTAAAGAAGCACAATTTGGCAGCCAAAAGTAGTTAAAACGCTACCTCAGGACTTCTTGTACAGGGGAGGGGGCCAGGCAGCCATTAGACAGCCGTTAGACAGCCATTAGACTGCTGTAAGCCATTAGACAGCACAGCCCAACCCAAGGCTTTACAAATCCTGGAGTAGTCTCTCTCCTCCCACTACTGTCCAAGATGCCAAAAGGAAAGAAAGCAAAGGGGAAGAAGGTGGCTCCGGCCCCTGCTGTCATGAAGAAGTAGGAAGCCAAGAAAGTGGTGAATCCCCTGTTTGAGAAAAGGCCTAAGAATTTTGGCATTGGACAGGACATCTAGCCCAAAAGAGACCTCACTCGCTTTGTGAAATGGCCCTGCTATCTCAGGTTGCAGCGGCAGAGAGCCATCCTCTATAAGCGACTGAAAGTGCCTCCTGCGATTAACCAGTTCACCCAGGCCATGGACCGCCAAACAGCTATTCAGCTGCTTAGGCTGGCCCACAAGTACAGACCAGAGACAAAGCAGGAGAAGAAGCAGAGGCTGTTGGCCCGGGGCCGAGAAGGAAGCTGCTGGCAAAGGGGACGTCCCTACTAAAAGACCACCTGTCCTTCCAGCAGGAGTTAACACCGTCACCACCTTGGTGGAGAACAAGAAAGCTCAGCTGCTGGTGAATGCACACAACGTGGATCCCATTGAGCTGGTTGTCTTCTTGCCTGCCCTGTGTCATAAAATGGGGGTCTCTTACTGCATTATCAAGGGGAAGGCAAGACTGGGCCGTCTAGTCCACAGGAAGACCTGCACCACTGTCGCCTTCACATAGGTGAACTAAGAAGACCAAGGCGCTTTGGCTAAGCTGGTGGAAGCTATCGGGACCAATTACAACAACAGATATATGATGAGATCCACCGTCACTGGCGAGGCAACGTCCTGGGTCCCAAGTCTGTGGCTCGCATTGCCAAGTTTGAAAAGGCAAAGGCTAAAGAAGTTGCCACTAAACTGTACGCTGTGGAGTTTTCTGTACATAAAAATAATTACAATAATACAAAAAAAAAATCCTGGAATACACATTGCAGTAAAAGAACAAAGCATACCTCAGCCTTAAACAACTGAAGAAGAATGTCAAGTAGTAGCAGGTGGGCAAGTGGCTTTGATTTTCAGTTTGTGGGTTCTGAATCCACAGAAAGACAGGATTGCATTCTGAAAACCTGAATTAATTATTGTCCTTACTTCAATGAGACAGAAAATTATAATGAAAATCATCACTATGCAGAGCTTAATAGCTTGCAGTGAATGCCAAGAATGAGTTCTCAGACAATTCCAGCTGAGTGGGGCGGGGGGCAGCTCTTCTAAGAAAGTCCGCCCCAGTACCCATCCACCAAGTATTTATTGAAAGGGCTTGTTAAACCACAAACATTCACTAGATGTCTTTTTTGAGGTCAGGTCGTGAGACACCTGTGGCCTTGTAAGAGCACTCAAACTGCATTCTCAGAAGGCTGTTTTCAGCGTTCCTTATCACACCACACACTCCACTCCCTGTCCTGTTTTCAGGGTTAAGGAGTTTCATTCTCATGCACAAATAACATACACACAGTGCCTCATTATTTTCCATGTCCTGACCTCAAATGCCTTGTACGTAAGCTTGAATATGTTGCTGTGTGCCCCACACACACTATCTTTTTTTATTTTTATTTTTTGAGATGGGGTCTCGCTTTGTCACCCAGGCTGGAGTGCAATGGCACGATCTCGGCTCACTGCAACCTCCGCCTCCCCGGTTCAAGCGATTCTCCTGCCTCAGCCTCCTGAGTAGCTAGGATTACAAGCACACACTACCACGCCCAGCTAATTTTTGTATTTTTAGTAGAGACGGGGTTTCACCATGTTGGTCAGGCTGGTCTCAAACTCCTGACCTCGTGATCCACCCACCTCGGCCTCCAAAAGTGTTGGGATTACAGGCATGAGCCACCATGCCCGGCCCCCACACACTACCGTAGTCACAGTTGAACGGAGTTCCAGTGGAATCTGCCTCAGCAGGATGATGGTATGTTGTGTTTTCAGAGACGGTGCCTTCTGGCATAGTAGTGTTTTCCATACAAATGTTTTTTTCAAAGTGAGTTTGTTGTTATAGCCATATCCTGGAACTTTTTTAGTGAGCTAAAAAAAAAAAAAAAAAGGAAAGAAGAAGAATTTTGAAAAACAAAGAGGATGAAGAGGATGAAAGCTAACTATTCAAAACCCCAGTATTACAGGTGAGTAGCTTACAGGTTCTTTTTTATTTCTTTGAGACAGGGTCTCACTCTGTTGCCTGGGCTGGATGGAGTACAGTGGTGCGATCACAGTTCACTACACACTCTATCTCCCTGGGCTCAGGTGATCCTCCCACCTCAGCCTCCCAAGTAGCTGGGACTACAGGCACTTGTCATCACACCCAGCTAATCTTTGTATTTTTTCTGGAGACAGGGTTTCACTATGTTGACCAATCTGGTCTCAAACTCCTGACCTCAAGTGATCCACACACCTCAGCCTCCCAAAGTGCTAGGATTACAGGCGTGAGCCTTTGCTCCTGGCCTACAGTTTATCTTGTGTACTAATCTATTTCACTCTCTAAATGAGCAAAGTGGGAGATCATTGTCATGGCCAAAGTTACATGGCCAAGACAAGCTACGGTCTGGGGTCCCAGGTTCTCCTGTGTGGGCACTTTCCTGGCATTTGCTAAATGATGGGAAAGTCTGGGTCTCATGTTTCTGTGTGGTCCTCACCTCACGCAACTTCTGCTCTTTCTGTTCACTCTGGGCTTCTGTGCTCTCGTTGATACAGTTCTCAATTCTTGCTGCTCACCGAGAAGCTTCATCAGGAGGCCTCTCCTAGAGATGAGCTTGGCACAGGCCAGTTGCACATGGGTCTCAGCGCAGTCTGTCTTCAAGGTCCGGATAACATGAGAAACAAGACTTCTCACATCATTCTTGGGGATGAGGGACCGTAGCTGCTGGTTTAGCTGAATTTCAAACTGGTCACCTGGGGATGAGAGCAATGGGTAATTGAAGCTTTTGGGCTCGGGGGACAGGTCAGTGCCCACGTTGTTGTATTCCCATTGTGTTTCATTGGTTTGTTTAACAGTTGTCTCTAAGTTTAACGCAGTCCCAGTGGAATCCGCCTCAGGAGGATGATTGTAGGTTGTGTTTTCAGAGATGGTGCCTTCTGGCATAGTAGCATTTTCCATAAAAATGTTTTCTTCAAAGGCATTTCTTGCAGTGGTGTTTTCTACATTAGTGTTTTCTATAAAAGGTTCTGAAAAGGCAAATACTTTTGGAAAAGGATTTTCCTGAGGACTCAGGTCCCCTAAAGATGAAAAATCCCTCGCTGCAGAGAATGGAGGCCTCTTTGCAAGCATCAGTCTATTGAGCGAACTTTTCTTTCTGAACTTTTGACTCTTTTTGACCTTGGGTGTTCTGTGGACCACACGGGAGTGAGTTTTATGAAAACAATAGTTTTTCTGGAATGTACGATTGGTTTAGCAGCCTTCATATTTTTAACTCTAGCCCTTGCATCTTCTAAAACTAAAAAGGTGTAGGTTAAGTCTTTCGATCTGTTTCTGACCTCAGAGAGGGCTTTTGCAGGGGTGGAGGCAGAAGGCACGCCCATGGAGAAGGGTTTCAGCAAAGAGGAGACTGCGGCCTTATGCTCTTGGATTGAATGAAGGCTTGGTGTAGACAGCATTTCCCGCTAACTTATCCGGCCCCTGCACCACGTGAGGCTGTTCCAGCTCCCTTGGGGCTGGACTCCCGAGCCACCCTGTTCCCTCCTGAGGCTCTGCTTTCCCACCTCTTTGAAGTGCCTTTTCTGGATGCTCCTTGGGCCCATGAAGACTCTGTTCACTCTCTGCAGGCTTTTGCCTATACTTTGAATCTTTGCCAGGCTATTTTCCTGTGGTTGGACAGTTTCTAATTTCTTTTCAAATATTTGGCATTTAAATTTGTTACCTAGAAGGCTGGGCTGTATAAGCATGGCAGTTTATTTTTTTTCCCTTTTAACTTCATTGATTTTTTTTCTTGAATTTCTGCATCTAACACATTTTCCAGAAAATATAGCTTTCTCAATTTATTTTCATAAGTTGAGTCGTTGGATGCAGGTGGAAGAGAGGGGCTCTTTGTATTGTTTTTCAAAATACCCAGGAGCCTATCTCCATCTTATACATTTGAAAAAAACAGGTAACAACATTGATTCCACATCTTCTAGATTTCCCCCTGAGAAATAAGGCAGTATGTAGTTTAGTGCATCACTTTCATCATTGGTGTCTAGCTGCTCACTCCCGAAGCCTGACAAGTTGATGCCATTGCTGTCTGAGGGCGCCTCCGGCTCAATAGTCAGCTCAGTGCTCGTGTGCTTCTTCCGGGCTTTAACACCTTCATGAATGCTCCGTCTGGATTCCTTACAGATGCTTCTTCAACTGTCAAAAAAGAAGAGCCTGCTCTGATAATGAAAGACGATGGGACGGCATGTGTCAGTCCACAGCTGTATGCCCCAGTCACACAGAGTAGTCAGTAATCATTCAAGTGCCATTCAGAGAGGAGAAACATACACCTAATCCTAAACCTATGAAATGGCAACAACAAAAAGAGGAAAAGACATCTTTTGAAAACATGGCCACCTACTTGGAACATTCCATATTGTGACATAGGGTTATGCCATAGCGTGCTTAGGATTATTCCATTGATCCCCAGGGTCCAATTGTCCAGAGCTCAGTCAAAGCCCAAGGTGGAAGACAAGTGCTTCCCTGATGAGCTGGCCTCTCTGCAGACTGCTCTGTACCCTGTGCTGTCCTGCCTCAGATGCAGAGAGAACACAAGGCTCCCTCTCTCCTTGTCCTCGGTGTGCCTGTGTTCCTGCTACCATCACAGCTGAATGCAATGAAAGGCGGTCCTCTGAGAGGAGCAGGGGCAGAGATGCTAAAGTGGAGGCCCCCTCCCATTGCTGATAGATTCTCATCTGGCATGCTTTCCATCCACCCACCCCATTCTCTGCTCCCGCATATCGTAGCCCCATCACAGAATACTGGGTGGGGCATAGTGGCTCACGCGCGTAATCCCAGCACTCTGGGAGGCTGAGTCAGGAGGATCACTTGAGTCCAGGAGTTTGAGACCAGCCTGGGCAGCATGGTGGAATCCCATTTCTACAAACAAACAAACAAAAAATACAAAAAATAGCCAGGCCTGGTGGTGCATGCCTATAGTTCCAGCTACTTAGGAGGCTGAGGCAGGAGGATTGCTTAAGTCTGGGAGGTTGAGGCTGCAGTTAGCCATGATCATGCCACTGCACTCCAGCCTGGGTGATAGAGTAAGACCCTGTCTCAAACAAACAACCTGTCTTATTGTACAGTCATGCACCATCCAGTCTCTCCCCAGTGCCACTATGGTCCCCAGCTTATCTCCTGGTTTGGAGGGTACTTTTTTTTTTTAATTTTCATCTCACTTCATTTTATCTGGTAAAACCAGGACTTCAGGAATAAAGTAGAACTGTACATTTCTCCAATCTCTTCTGCTCCTTTCAGAAATATCTCCAACTCAGGAGATATGGAAATTACCTTCTTTTCTTAAATTATGTGGTAATATTTTTGTCTGTTACTAAAATAATAAAAAGACATGCTCGACACACAATTAACCATATGGCAATAAGTCTTTTTTATCAACTCAGGAAATAATTCTTGAACTACTTTTTGTTCAGAGAAAAAGTGCAGGATCTAGCGAAGTAATGTGGTTACTCAGGGTATCACTGAGCGTGCCCAGTTGTTCCTATTCTTTCCTTTCCCAAGTTTGTCAAGTGTCTCTGAGGACTCAGTCAAGTGTCTCTGAAGACTTACCCTTCCCATTATTCTACCAAACCTAAACCTAAATTCAGCCCAACTGGAGACATTAAATTCTCTAGGTTTTCTAGGGTCACAGCATTAAGAGTCTAGACAGCCTTGAGATAAGTACCAAGTTTATATAACATGAGTTAATAAAATAAATGGTCACAAGGACTCTTCCATTCAGTGTAGATTAACAACTATTTGCACACAGGCTTAAGCAGGACCAGCAAAGTGGAAAAATATTTCACTAGTAGTATTTGTTCGTGTCCCAAGAAAATCTAGAAAACAACATCTTTTTAATTGACATGTCAATAAATATAAACTACTATATTATTTATAATGTTAAGCTACCTGAAGCATGCCTCCCCTGATTCTGTGGCATTCTTTGGAAGAGATCATGGTTGTATTCACAATATCTGTAGTCTTCGTGTGCACGATCTCCAAGTGGCCGCTTTCTCTGACCATCAAAAAAATTGTCTGAATGATAATATCGGGAACCAGAGTCTCCATTTTCAACAGCAAAACTAACTTCTGTTACAAACGACTGAGAAGAACCATACTCTCTAGGGACATCTGCTAGACTTCTGGCAAGATAAGGTGCAGATAATTTGTTGCTTTCTCTTCTCATTATTTCATGAGATGTTCTTTGAATTGGAGTTCTAAGGAAACTCTGGTTTCTTGAAACTACTCCATCTCCAGAAGTTGAAAAGGCATTAGGGCTTGAATCTGGAAGACAGATATCAGTTCGTCTTGGAATTGTTGGACCATGCCGGATGAATGAAGGCATAAGATTCTGAAGCAGAGGCGACGTCTCCTTCTTCACCTACTTCCCCTGCACCTCGGCCGGCTTGGACACTTCGTTTTTGGTTTTCTTTCGGGACGGCGTCCTTCTCGACGAGGCCCGAGGCTGTGCTGAACTGCCTCCCT
Organism: Hylobates moloch; assembly: GCF_009828535.3. Classification (NCBI taxonomy): domain Eukaryota; kingdom Metazoa; phylum Chordata; class Mammalia; order Primates; family Hylobatidae; genus Hylobates; species Hylobates moloch. The sequence goes on from NW_026652285.1 coordinate 83,738,114, forward strand.
AGGGCTTCGCGCCGGGGGCCAGCCGTCTCCGCCGCCACCTCCGCCGGCGCCACCGCCTCCTTCCCTCCCGAGCCGCCGCCTGTCCGGAGCCCGGGGTCGCCCGCAGGGACTGCGGCATGTTCAGGGCGCTCTGGAGGGTACTTTAATGACTCTTGGAATCTACTTCTACCTGGCTATCACCCCACCTGGCCACAAAGGTTTGAAGATAACTTGCATTTCTATACCTCCTCCAATATCTCCATTGGTTCCTGCCCTTACCACCCAGCATGCTGTGCACAACTCCTAGCATCTTATTCTAGAACACACCATTTCATAGCAACTATAGTTTTATCCCTATTACTTCCTCAGTCCATGCAGTACCACTGACATCCTGATGGGTGAGTTGCTCCTAAGAGAAATATAAGCTACCAAGGACATCCAGGAAAACCCCTGGAGGAACAAACCTATTAGAAGAAGTATGTGAGGCCGGGCGCGGTGGCTCACACCTATATTCCCAGCACTTTGGGAGACCAAGGCGGGAGGATCACGAGGTCAGGAGTTCAAGACCAGCCTGGCCAACATAGTGAAACCCCATCTCTACTAAAAATACAAAAATTAGCCTAGTGTGGTGGCATGCGCCTGTAGTCCCAGCTACTCAGGAGGCTGAGGCAGGAGAATTCCTTGAACCCTGGAGGCGGAGGTTCTGGTGAGCCAAGATTGCACCATTGCACTCCAGCCTGGGCGACAGAGCAAGACTCCATCTCAAAAAAAAAAAAAAAAAAAAAAAGTATATGAACTGGCACTAGCTCTAGAGAAAAAATCCGAGTGGTAGACACTGCCTGGTTCTACCACCGTGATCTACATATGTTCAAGACTGAAGCTGGAAGACAGTTTCTTCAGTTATTTCAAAGTGATGGAAATTGTTAGTCCAAGAATCTTTGGACCCCAGTGTATCTACGCTGTCTATGTATCTACTACTGTCTGTGTGCAATGAGGCCCCATTCCATACACAGGGCCTCAGAATAGACAACTAGAGAATGTTATTCAGGAGAAGCTGAACTCATGGCAATTCAAGGGCAGCCCCAGGACATAGAGGAATGGCTGTGGGAATTAATCACTTTTTTTCTTTTTTTTTTTTTTTTGAGACAGAGTCTCACTCTGTCACCAGGCTGGAGTGCAGTGGCACAATCTTGGCTCACTGCAACCTCTGCCTCCCAGGTTCAAGTGATTCTTCTGTCTCAGCCTCCCAAGTAGCTGGGATTACAGGCGCATGCCGCCATGTCCAGCTAATTTTTTTTTTAATTTTTAGTAGGGACGGTGTTCCACCATGTTGGCCAGGATGGTTTTGATCTCTTGACCTCGTGATCCGTCCGCCTCAGCCTCCCAAAGTGCTGGGATTACAGGAGTGAGCCACCACGCTTGGCCAGAATGAATGACTCTTAAGTGATTACAGCCTTGCTCCTTAAAGGTGGTCCCTGGACCAGTAGCATCAGCATCAGCTGAGAGCTTATTAGAAGTGCAGAACCTCAGGTCACACTTCTGACCTATTGATTTAGAATCTATATTTTAAAGAAGACTCAGGTGTGATTTAGCACATTACTGTTTGAGAAGCACTATAGTAATGCTTCTATGTAGGTGTCTTCATTTGTGTAAGCTAAGTAAGCTGATAACAAAATACTATCAACTGGGTGGCTTATAAACAACAAACATTTACTTCTCATAGCGTGGAGGCTGGGAAGTCCAAGATCACGGTGCTGGGAAATTTGGTGTCTGGGGAGGGCCCACTTCCTCATAGGTGTCTTCTGTGACCTTGCATGGTGGAACTGGTGAGGGGTCTTTTTAGGGCCTCTTTTTTTTTCTTTTTGAGACAGTCTCACTCTGTCACCCAGGTTGGAGTGCAGTGGTGCCATCGCACCATCTCAGCTCACTGCAACCTTTGCCTCCTCGGCTCAAGTGATTCTCCTGCCTCAGCATCATGAGTAACTGGGATTACAGGCACCCACTACCATGCCTGACCAATTTTTGCTTTCTTTTGTTTTGTTTTTTGAGACCGAGTCTTGCTTTGTCACCCAGGCTGGAGGGCAGTGGCACTATCTCGGCTCACTGCAACCTCCAGCTCCCAGGTTCAAGAGATTCTCCTGCCTCAGCCTCCCGAATAGCTGGGATTACAGGCATGTACCACCACGCCCAGCTAATTTTTGTATTTTCAGCAGAGACGGGGTTTCACCATGTTGACCAGGCTGTTCTCAAACTCTGACCTCAGGTGATCCACCTGCCTCGGCCTCCCAAAGTGCTGGGATTACAAGTGTGAACCACTGTGCCCGGCCTAATTTTTGTATTTTCAGTAAAGATGGGTTTCTGCCATGTTGGCCAGGCTGGTCTGGAACTCCTGACCTCAGGTGATCCACCCACCTTGGCCTCCCAAAGTGCTGGGATTACAGGCATGAGCCACTGCACCTGGCCTAGGGCCTCTTTTATAAAGGCACTAATTCTGCTCATTCAGGCTTCACCCTCACGACTTAATCACCTCCCAAAGCCTCCACCTACTAACACCATTATCCTGGGGCGAGAATTTCAATATATGAATTTTGTGGGAACACAAACATTTAGACCCTAGCAGCAGGGAACCCAGGGATCTGGGTTGTTAGTGGTGATCTAGGTGTGAGGGTGAATGTGTGTGTACCTATGTGTAATCGAAATGGTCTTGTATTCCCTAATGTGCCACTCTGCACACATCACTGAGGTCCTGGGACTATACTCCATCATCTCAGAAGTGTCTCCCAGCTGCAACTCCTGCCTGGCATTCTGAGACCACACAACGTATGTGGAGGGCTGTGCTTGCTATCTCATGATCTCATTCCAGGTTATCATCTCCCCAATACTGACTTGTCTGCACCACACACTCCCATCTTGCCATCTCCTTACCTCCACACAGACATCAGACAATCTCATTCCACACGTACCCCACCAGCCCCATGTTGGCTCCCCCAGATTCTCTTTGTATGGGGCTGGGGTTTGACAACAACCAACCATTTCCCTGCCAGAGTACTACCTGCCCAGCTAGAAGCTTTTGGCAGGAAAACGGGAGTCAGGAAGTGAGTGGTCTGTAGTCTTTGATCTTTCTGGAAGGCTGGGAAGAAGAAACGTTTCCTGGTTGGGTCCCCAAAGCTGAGGCTGAGAGCTCTGCCTGGACACTTCTGGGCATGCTTGTTCTGGCTGGTGCTAAAGTGCAATGCTGGTGTTTGCTAATTCGTTCACCACACTTGCCAGGCCTTGTAAAAAGATTCCTGCCAGGAAAGGAACCAGGAATCATGAGTTGGCTGAGTTGACACAGCATAAAGCTCAACTTGAACAGTTTATGGGTATTTTATTTCTGTTCTCTTTTTTCCTTGGTTCTGGTTTTCTAGCTCTGTATTACTATTATCAGAGTGGGCATAAATTTCAGTTCAATTTAGTTCAGACAGGATTCCAGCCGGGCGCAGTGGCTCATACCTGTAATCCAAGTACTTTGGGAGGTTGAGGTGGTGGATGGCCTAAGGCCAGGAGTCTGAGACCAGCATAGGCAATGTGGTGAAACCCCAGCTCTACGAATTTTTTTTTTTTAAATTAGCCAGGTATGGTGGTGCATGCCTGTGATCCCAGCTAATTGGGAGACTGAAGTGGGAGGATAACCTGGGCCTGAGGAAGTTGACGCTGCAGTGAGCTATAATCACGCCACTGCACTCCAGCGTGGGTGACAGAGAGACCCTGTCTCAAAAAAAAAAAAAAAAAGATTCCAAGGTGCTTTGTTATAATCATTCCCTGGCAAATGCTTTCGGCTTCCTTGCTTTTGTCTTCCTCCATCAGTCACGCCTGGCATAACCCTAACCCCGAATAAAAGCAATCACTGACTTCTCCACGCCTTCCCATGAGCCCTGAACATTGTTGGCGAAAATTACTTAACCAGACTGACTGGTTTTCCTCTAACGATCACAGACAACACAAAGGCACACAAGACACTGCCCAGCAACCCCAGAGATTCTCCAGGAAATTTGCTTACTCACAAAACTTGATGACAATTTTATCCTTTCACACGGTTCTCAAGCCTCACCCCTCAAGTATTCTTACCTGATGCTTCACTGAGAGATTAAAAGAGATTAGACCAGAGACTTTGTCTTTTTATGGTCAAGACTACAAACTTTTCTGCATATGCATTCATCTTCTCTTTCTTTCTTTCTCTTTCTTTCCTTTCTTCCTTCCTTTCTTTCTTTCTTTCTTTCTTTCCTTCTTTCCTTCTTTCCTTTCTTCTTTCTGTCTCTCTCTCTCTCTCTTTCTTTTTTTTGAGACAGGGTCTCACTGGGTTGCCCAGGCTGGAGTGCAGTGGCACAATCTCGGCTCACTGCAACCTCCGCCTCCCAGGTTGAAGTCTTTCTCCTGCCTCACCCTCCCGATTAGCTGGGACTACAGGCATGTGCCACCACACCAGGCCCATCTTCACTTTTCTTTCTGTGACAATGGAGGCAGCTTCTCTCCTCCTACCAAAGGTTAATGTACTTGGGATGCATTTCTCCTAACCTTCCTAGGCTACTTGGATTATTTCTTTTCTCCTGCATAAGTAACCTCTTCTGAATCAACTAGAATACTTTCCACCGCAAGTAAAAAGACAAAGGCCATTAGCAGACTGAACACCCCCAAATTTATATCTCCTGCCCAGGATGTCTTCCAAGCTCCATCGATTAATGGGCTGAAGAGCCTCCTGTGTCCAGCCTGGGCAACATGGCAAAACCTTGTCTCTACAAAAAATACAAAAATTAGCCGGGTGTGGTGGGGTGTGCCTGTAGTCCCAGGTACTTGGGAGGCTGAGGTGAGAGGATGGCTTGAGCCCGGGTGGTTGAGGCCGCAGTGAGCTGAGATCATGCCACTGGGCTCCAGTCTGGGTGATAGAGCAGAGGGAGACACTGTCTCAAGAATTAAAAAAAAAAAAAAAAAAGTCACCTGGACATTTTCCCCATGGCATCTTAAACTTAACATGTTCTAAATTGAACCAATTTCTACCCGGAACAGATGCTTCTAGCTGCATTCTCTCTTGGTTCTTTGCTAGCAAGTATCCCAACGTTGTTTAGAATAGCAACATGTCTAGCTAAAAAATTGTTAGCCAAGCTCCTTTATTGTTAGAAGTGATCACATGACAATTCTGCCCAGAGATATGAGCAGAAGTTACTGAATAGGGCCTCCAGGAAAGCTTTTTAAAAGTGGGCAGAACCAACCCTCTCTTTTTTTTTCTGCATGGAACATGCACGGCGGTAGAGCAGCCACCTCATGATCATAAGGTCCACAAGCTGAGAGTGAAAAAGCAGAAGGTTAGAAGGACCCTGGGAAACAACATCATGGGATCCCAACATTAGTTCTGGGATGTTACAGGAAAAAAATGATGCCCTACTTGTTTTTTTGTTTTGTTTTGTTTTTGAGATGGAGTCTCACTCTCTCACCCAGGCTGGAGTGCAGTGGTGCAATCTAGGTTCACTGCAATCTAGGTTCACTGCAACCTCCACCTCCCAGGTTCAAGCGATTCTCCTGCCTCAGCCTCCCAAGTAGCTGAGTCTACAGGCATGTGCCACCACACCTGGCTAATTTTTTGTATTTTTAGTAGAGACGGGATTTCACCGTCTTAGCCAGGATGGTCTCGATCTCCTGACCTCGTGATCTGCCCACTTCGGTTTCCTAAAGTGCTGGGATTACAGGCGTGAGCCACCGCGCCTGGCCGCCATTACTTGTTTAAGCTACTATGTATAGCAGACATTTTGTTACAAGCAACTGAACCAAGCCTTAGCTATACACCACTCAAACCTACTTCTCCCTAGCCTTCCCCATTAGTAATTGGGACCTCCAGCACCAAATCCAGAGATGGGCAAGTTATCCGGGATTCTTCTGTCTTAACACCCACCTACAATCCAATCTATAAGCAAGTACTGCAGCATCTCCTCCAAAATACTCCTAGTCATGCACTTGTCTTTATCAGCCTTGCCACTACTGGGTTCAAGCCACCATCATCTCCTAAAATAACCTGATACTGGTCCCTTTGCCTACCCCCTTGCCTCCTTTCAGTCTTTTCACCATCTAGCAGCTAGAAGGAGCTTTTAAAATGCAAACTGGGCATCAGTACTGGCAGATACTAAAACTTCCAGGGAGGAAATGAACTGCTTTGCCTAAGAGAGAGAGAGAAAAAAAAGAATTTGGAATTCCCCATTTTAGAAGGAAAAATTAAGAAAAGAGTAGAGAGAATGGCTCTGGGTTACATAATGGATTCCTTAATCACTGGCTAAGAAATAAAAAAAACCCTCTGAATATTGGAATGAATTAATTTTCTTGTGGAAATTGGTGAAGGAGCTAAATATCCTAATGATCTTGGAACAAGATAGAGCTCACATTTAAAAACAGCTAGCAGGACTATTAGCTAGGAGGAGGCAAGCCCAGGGAGCTCACAGGCGTTGTGGGAGGACTTTGGACTATCATGGAACATAGAACTTGGATTTGTTCCAATTTAATCAGGCCTCTGAAGGGCAGAGGAGCCACCCACAGATGGCTTTGGGTTATGTTTGGGTTTTACTTGCCAGGTTGGGGGCATTGTTTAGATATCAGCTGTCGGTCATGCTGAACTGTGAAACAGGCGTCATTCCTTAATCCAGGTCTTAATACCTTGGTTTGTGAATTATGTAGGAAGGGTAAGGGTGAGTAGGACCTGCTGATTTGGATTACTTACCTGGATTTATATCCAGATGGATGAGTGGCACTTAGGAGGAACTTTTTAGCAACTCTCAGTGGTGTCCTACTTTTTTCATTCAAAATAATCTAAAAACAAGCCTGGGCAATATAACGAGACTCCATCTCTACTAAACTTACAAAAAAAAATGAGTGGGGCATGGTGGTGCATGCCTGTAGTCACAGGTACTCAGGAGGCTGAAGCAGGAGGATTGCTTGAACCCGGGAGTTGGAGGCTGCAGAAAGCTATGATCACACCACTGCACCTCAGCCCAGGTGACAGAGTAAGACTCTGTCTCTAAAATAATAATAATTATATATATATATATATATATTTTTTTTTTTTTTTTTTGAGACAGGGCCTCACTCTGTCTCCCGGGTTGGTGTACGGTGGCATGATCTCAGCTCACTGCAACCTCTGCCTCCCAGGTTCAAATAATTCTCCAGCCTCAGCCTCCTGAGGAGCTGGGACCACAGGTGCGCACCACCATGCCCAGCTAATTTTTGTATTTTTAGTAGAGATGTAGTCTTGCCATGTTGCCCAGGCTGGTCTTGAACTTCTGAGATTAAAGTGATCCACCTGCCTCTGCCTCCTAAAGGGCTGGGATTACAGGTGTGAGCCACTGCACCCAGCCTAACAATAATAATTGTGTGTTTTTGTTTTGTTTTGTTTTTGAGACAGAGTCTTACTCTGTTGCCCAGGCTGGAGTGCAGTGGCGCGATCTTGGCTCACTGCAAGCTCTGCCTCCCGAGTTCACGCCATTCTCCTGCCTCAGCCTCTCGAGTAGCTGGGACTACAGGTGCCCGCCACCTCGCCCGGCTAATTTTTTGTATTTTTAGTAGAGACAGGGTTTCACCGTATTAGCCAGGGTGGTCTTGATCTCCTGACCTTGTGATCCACCTGCCTCAGCCTCCCAAAGTGCTGGGATTACAGGCGTGAGAGACTGCACCCGGCCAATAATTTTTAAATATTTATATGAGAGGCAGAGAAATTTTGTAGGAAAGGAATGCTTTGTATGGAAGAGAGTTAAGATGCACAAAACAGTAAGTGGTTCAAGATCAAGGGGAAAACTGAGTGCTCAGCTCAGTGTTGGTTACTTGTATCTTACTTCAGCCCAGACTCTTGGGCTTATGCCCAAGTTCCAGCTCAGGCAGACACCAACAAAGAAAAAAGTAAGAACTTAAACAAGTGGCTTCATTAAACTCTCTGTGACATACTGAGTAGCTTTGTTACATGGATGGGAGATGGCACCAGTGACTTCGACCCTATCAGAGACATTGGGATTCTAATTACTCATGTGGAGGGTGCCCAAGGATACCCTTATGTTTGGAGAGTCACTGGAAGGGCTCACAGGACCCAGAATATAGTTGTATTCATGGCTAAGGTTTATTACGGCAATGTAATGAGGAGGGAGAAAGACTCAGGTAGAGCCTGGAGAAATCTATGGGCAGGCATCCTACTGCCCACTCCCTCCACGAGGAATCGCACAGTGCACTCTTCCTTCAGCAATGAAAATATATTTCCCCAGCAATAAGCATTCAATGTTTCTGCTTATTAGAGGGAAACCCATTAGAGTCTCAACATCTGAAGTTTTACTAGGGTCTAGTCACATAAGGCACCCTCTGCCTAGCATGTACCAAAATTCCAGACCCCCCGAAGGAAGGCATGTGTTCAGCATAAACCGCACTGTTTGTACAGTCTAGGCAGAATGAGCCACCCTTGTCAGTTAGGGAATGGTGGGGACACACTTCAAATCCAAGTTTCCAGTCACCAGCCCACAACCAACGTTGCAGTCAGGCTTGCTATGTTAACTCTTCTGTACATCAGTAAAACCTCTAGCAATAGTGAAGTCATTAAGAGAAATTTCGTCCTGGAAATTTTCCACCAGAATTGCTAATGTTGTATGGTGTATGCACAGAAGTTAGGATTAAATATGTTAAAACTTGGCAGCTCTTCTAACTGGTCTGTATTCAAGAAATATATTCAAGGCAGGGCAAAAGAAAAAGAATATAGCCAATTGCAAATGAGGAGGTAATTGGTTCTTTGACCATTTGTCCCTGAAGCACAGCTGCAGATTAACACTTCCTTGTGGGTCGCTGTCATCTCAGGAGGACAGCTGATGTACATAGACACACAGGGAGGTGGGCACTGAGGGTGGGCTGTAAACCTGGCACAACCTAGCTATGACATCCACTGTGACATCTAACCTGCTAGTAGAATGATGCCAAGGAATGGAAGTAATGCAAGCTGACAGAGATTTGGGTCCAGGAATTTCCCCTCACAGTAGAGGAACATGGTAGAGACAGACGTAGTCACAGAACCAGAGCTGTGGGCCAAGAAAATGTTCGAAGATGAATATTTCTGGCAGAAAGCTAACAGTAACTATTTTGAATTTACCAGGTACTTCCCCAAGGCAAATTGATTTCAGAAAACACTGGAGCAAGAGAATACATGGAAGATAATTTATACTCCTGCATCTTCCAACCTAGAATTCTAAAAAAAAAAAAAGAGTCCCTAGAAAAAGAAAGAAGCTGAGGCCCAGGACAAATTGAACAGAGCAATGCAGCCTGGGCTGCAAATAGCCAGATACTAAAACTAGGATTTTTGCAGAGCTATCTCGGGGGTGGAAGAACCTGAACTACAGGTTAAATGTGCCAGGTGATGTTCTGGAGTAGAAAGTCAAGGAGAATGAGAGTCAGATCATGCAGTGTTTGGGGTGAGACTGTATGAAATGAGCGTCAGAAGCTATAACACTTGTGTGCTTAAATAATGCCAATTTTGGAGTAAGATTTTGTCATGGTAGAATCTGCTGTGGAAGCATGAACTGAGCTTCCCACCTTCCCCATCCAACAATGAATTAATCCAGTGAGACACTACCTTTTCTCCATCAATCTGTATCTTTGATCCTGAATATGAGGACAATGGTAAAATTGCACAATGTGAGTTACAATTGTGCAATTGTGCAATTTGTGCTCCTTGGATGATGTTTTTCAACTTTAGTTTTTTTTTTTTTTTTTTGTAGAGTTTCAGAGAGAAAGAGGCGTTTCTAGGTTTGGATTGAATCAGATGGATTTTCCATTTAGAAAGCAAAAGGTAAGAAAAAAATAGAAACAATACCTTTGTGCCAAGAGAAAAGCAAATGGGAAAGTTAGATACAGAATTGTTATCAATATGTCTTCTTTTTCAGTACAAAATACCTTGAAAACTTAGTTAATCTTGTACATTCAACAGAGTATGTTCTGAAATGTTCTATTCACATGTTTCAGGAAGAGTAACCTTTCTCTTTCTATTCTGTAGAAAATCAAGACTGCAGCATTGTGTTTAAAATGATTAACGCAGCCGGGGGCGGTGGCTCATACCTGTAATCCCAGCACTTTGGGAGGCTGAATGGGCGGATCACGAGGTCAAGAGATCGAGACTATCCTGGCCAACATGGTGAAACCCCGTTTCTACTAAAAATACAAAAATTAGCTGGGCATGGTGGCATGCACCTGTAGTCCCAGCTAACCGGGAGGCTGAGGCAAGAGAATCACTTGAACCCAGGAGGTAGAGGTTGCAGTGAGCTGAGATCGTGTCACTGCACTCCATTCTGGCAACAGAGCGAGACTCTGTCTCAAAAAAAAAAAAAAAAAAAAGATTAAGCCATCAACACAATTTTATTTTATTTGCATAGCCTTCAAATAGGAAAGTCTAGGTTCATAATTAGATACCTTTTCCTGTCTGGCAAGAGACCTTGTACAGTTTATATACTGGTGAACTAAATCATACAAAACCTGAGAAGCCATGGTCAGAGATGATTGCACACACACACACACACACATACACACACACACACAGAGTTGTTGTTGTTGTTGTTGTTTTGAGATACAGTCTTGCTCTGTTTCCCTGGCTGGAGTGCAATGGGGTGACTTTGGCTCACTGCAACCCCAACCTCCTGGCTCAAATGATCCTCCCACCTCAGCCTCCGAGTAGCTGAGGTTACAGGTACGTGCCACCACCACACCCAGCTAATTTTTTTGTATTTTTTGTATAGATGGGTTTTCTTCGTGTTGCTCAGGCTGGTCTTGAATTTCTGGGCTCAAGTGATCCACCATTGAGTGCTGGCCATGTATGCAGTAGCATCAGTACTTGTAGTAGTAGCAGCAACAGTGATCCTAATAGGGGTATGGGTGGCATCGCTAAGTTTCTTGGTAAATGCAGCCACAGAAAACATACCAGAGTATAGAGGAGCAGATGCTGGGTACCCAAGACAACCTTGTAATAGGATACAAAGCTTTACTGGCAGCTGGAGGCCTCATGGAGCAGACGGGGGCAGTTAGAAGCATGCTTTTTTTTTTTTTTTTTTTGAGACGGAGTCTCGCTCAGTCGTCCAGCCTGGAATACAGTGGCGCCATATTGGCTCACGGCAACCTCCGCCTCCCAGATTCAAACGGTTCTCCAGACTCAGCCTCCCAAGTAACTGGGATTACAGGCTCATGCCTGATTACTCATCAGATTAAGTCTTTCCATTTATCTTAACTGGTTTGATTTCCTTTTCTGAGAATGTCCATTCAAGACCATTACTATTTAAAATGACTTTTGTTTTGTTTTGTTTTAAAGAGTCTTGCTCTGTCATCCAGGCTGGAGTGCAGTGGCGTGATCTTGGCTTACTGCAACCTCTGCCTCCCAGGTTCAAGTGATTCTCCTGCCTCACCCTCCCTACTAGCTGGGATTACAGGTGCCCGCCACCATGCCCAGTTAATTTTTGTATTTTCAGTAGAGATGGGGTTTCACTATGTTGGCCAGGCTGGTTTGGAACTCCTGACCTGAAGTGATCTGCCTGCTTCGGCCTCCCAAAGTGCTGTGATTACAGGCCTAGGTCACTGCGCCTGGCCTAAAATGATTTTAATTATACCTTTTAATTTTTAAAATAATGTATATAAATATTTATGTAAAATATACTAATTCTTCATCAAATTTACTATAGCTACTCCCAAATTTGTCATTTTTTCTTGAATATTATGAGTTTTAATGCATACCCTTAAATTTCATATAATCAACTTCATGAAAAATTTCCATAATTTCTTTTTTTTTTTTTTTGAGCCATTGTCTCGCTCTGTTGCCCAGGCTGGAGTGCAGTGGCACGATCTCGGCTCACTGCAACCTCCGCCTCCCGGGTTCAAGTGATTCTCTTGCCTCAGCCTCTGGAGGAGTAGCTGGGATTACAGGTGCTCGCCGCCACACCTGGCTAATTTTTTCTATTTTTAGTAGAGACAGGGTTTCACCGTGTTGCCCAGGCTGGTGTCAAACTCCTGAGCTCAGGCGATCCACCTGCCTTGGCCTCCCAAAGCGCTGGGATTACAGGTGTGAGCCACCGCACCCGGCTCATTTCTTAATTTAAAAAGACTTCTCTGCATCAACAATTTTGTTGAGTATTCACATCTCACATCTTTATTCTTCCAGTTTGTGCTTCATTTTGTTTTGGTGGGACACAGTGGTGCGAAGCTGGAACTCTGAGCCAGGCAGACCTGCCTGGAGATTATGCTAATTAGCAGATGGATATCTCCTTGAGCTTCCTATGTAAAACCTTGTCACAGAGAATATTTCTGAAATGCCTGTTTTCCCAACTTCACAGATTATTTAGAAAAAAAGTGAATAGGTGTACACTGGAGATCTTCATCTGCAAATGTTTTTCCTTCCTGACAGAACCAACTGCCAGGTTTTAAAAAGTATGTTTAGCTTGCTCAAAAGTCCCCTTTGAGGATCACGTGAGCCCAGGGGTTTGAGACCAGCCTGGGCAAGATAATGAGACCCTAGCTCTGCAAAACCATACAAAAATTAGCCAGAGATGATGACATGAGCCCGTAGTCCCAGCTACTCAGGAGGCTGAGGTGGGACGGTTGCTTGAGCCTGGGAGGTTGAGGCTGCAGTAAGCCATGATCCTGCCTCTGCACTTCAGCCTGGGCAATAGAGGGAGACCCTGTCTCAAAAAAAAAAAAAAAAAATCCCTTTCACCTCCATCCTTATAGGAAGTATGCCAGAGGAATGGGTATTGGAGCTTTTTTTAGTTTTCCCCCGTTGGTCTACGCAACCAATCATACAGATTTATTTTCCCTTCTTGGGTTCTTGGTTTTAAAAAGGTGCTTCATTGATGAATTCTGAGGAAAGCTAGGGAAAATTTAAACCATTATAAACTGGGGAATTTAGCTTTTAGACATCTCCAACAGGCTGTGCAGGAGTGGGTAGCATCCTCTGGTCAACAATTTTGGAACCAGTATGGTCTCTGATGGGTGCATTAGAACCAGTTGGGGAGATACAGATCCAGGGTGAATCCTCTCCAAAATCTCTGCTCAGCATCTTTCTGTGGCTCTCTGATGGTCAGCAAGTAAACGGCTGCTTTGTATCCCTGATGACCTAGCAGGTCCAGTATTAAACCCACTATGAGTGGTTTGTGTGAGCCGTGTGAGTTTTCTGCTTGCCCCAAATAAGAATGCCAGAGGAATGGGAGAATTGTAAAATGAGTTTCTCCACAAAAGTGACTGAGTGGGCTGAATAGTAAAGGGAAGTGGATGTGGAAAACAAAAAAAGGGAGTGAATACAGGCAGAATCCACCCATCCTCTGACTCCCTGCCATTCTTCAAGTGGACAGATTTTAGGAGAGGTAAGGAAGAAACAGATATTAATTATCTTAATTAATTAATTAATTTTATTTTTAAATTTTTTGTAGAGGCAGGGTTTTGCCATGTTGCCCGGGCTGGTCTCGAACTCCTGGACAGGCTCAAGCGATCCACCCGCCTTGGCCTCCCAAAGTGCCGGGATTACAAGCATATGCCACCACACCTGGCTCAGATATTAACTCTCAACAACAACAAAAATATAGACATACACCAAGAAGGCAGAAGAGAAACTATAATCATACAAGCCTGACAGAATTAAAAATGGGGTTGGCAGTGAAATTGGTGGCATTCCAATGCCATGAACCGTGACTCACACTAGTGGGTTGCTACACTGGCAGTCCACTTGCAGTGAGAAGGACAGATTTGTAAATGTCAACAAAGGAAGTTCAAGGGCAATGCTGGTTTTGAATTAGCTTTTTAAACTGTAATATTATTTTTTAAATGTATATGCATTAAATACATGTGCATTGAAGCATTTCTTTCTCCACTTTGAAAGGAAGGTGTTTTAGTCTGTCCTCATGCTGCTATAAGGACATACCTGAGACTGGGTAATTTATAAAGGAAAGAGGTTTAATTGACTCACAGTTCCACATGGCTGGGAAGGCCACAGGAAACTTACAATCATGGCTGAAGGGGAAGCAAACACATCCTTCTTCACATGGCGACAGGAGAAAGAAGTGCAGAGCAAAGGGGAAAAAGCCCCTTGTAAAACCATCAGATCTTGTGAGAACTCACTCACTATCATTAGAACAGCATGGGGCTAACAGCCCCCATGATTCAATTACCTCCCACCAGGTCCCTCCCACTGGGTCCCGCCCATGACATGTGGGGATTATGGGAACTACAATTCAAGATGAGATTTGGCTGGGGACACAGCCAAACCATATCAGAAGGATTTTAATTTTGAGACTTCCTGTGATGTGCGTGAATTCCCTACAATTTGCAAATGTGCCTATTCATCAAGACTTCTATTTTGGAATAAGTATGGGTACTCTGTCCTTGACAAGTTATCATCAAAGGAAACAATGAAAATTAAGTTTATGGAAGTCACAAGTAATGTTGATACAAGAAAATGTTAATTGTCTTCCATATAAATTTCCAAAGCTGTTTATCAAAACTTAGAATGCTATACAGACCAATCCCAATTACAAGAATCTTAAATATAGTTGTGATCAAGTTGCTAATCATAACCTGTTGCTAACCTACAAGTCCACTGATTCATTGAAGTAATTTAGCTAAAAGTTATCTGTGAAGACATTACTGTTTGCTGTGCTTCTTAGTTCTCCTTTTACATACCTTAAGAAGAAATTCAATGGCTGGGTGTGGTGGCTCACACCTGTAATCCCAGCACTTTGGGATGCTGGGGTGGGAGGATTGCTTGAGGCCAGGAGTTTGAGACCAGCTGGGGCAACATAGCAAGATCCTGTCTCCACAAAAAGAATTTTTTTTTTTTTTTGAGACAGGGTCTCACTGTTACCCAGGCTGGAGTGCAGTGGTACAATCACGTCTCACTGAAGCCTCAACCTCCCAGGCTCAAGCGATCCTCCTGCCTCAGCCTTCTGAGTAGCTAGGACTGCAGGTGCACTCCATTATACCCGGCTAATTTTTGTATTTTTTGTAGAGACAGAGTTTTGCCATGTTTCCTAGGCTGGTCTCAAACTCCCGGGCTCAAGCAATCCACCTAGCTTGGCCTCCCAGTGTTGGGATTCCAAGCACCTGGCCCAAAAATTTTTTTAAAAAAGAAATTCAAGGTGCAGATAGATAATTAAGGAATGGAATGTAGAGGCTACATCTCGAAATCCATCTGTGATCATCTAATCTTGACCTTTGGGCTAAAGAAATATAATCAAAAGCTAGATTTCAGGTAATAGGGATTTTTTTTTTTTTTTTTTTTTTGGCTTAAGATGTTATTACTCAAATAATTATACTGGTCAAAACAACCTCCCCAGAAGATTGTTCTGACTGATTGAACAGGTCCATCTAAGCAATTGGACCAGAGATAGTAAAGAATCCTCAAACCTCAGCGTTTGCCTGGGTCGTAGTATGAAATGAATTAATGAATGATAAGCCCCCTGATTCTTCTATTCAGCCTTGGGAAAGAAAGCCAGAAAGAAGATAGTTTTGCTCTGTGGGAAGATATCGTGGGGAGAACATTATAAATGATATAGCCCTGCAGCTGCAGTTAGAGGTACATCCAGACTAAACCCTGACTTCCCTCAGATTGCAAAGGTGGAGATTCATGTAGTAAGTAGTCCAGGAAGAACCATAAACAGCAAGTTCATCATAAGCCACATTCACTTATACATTCAACAAATGTTTATTAAGTACCTACTGTATACCAGATGCTGAATATATAGTAGTGGACAAAAGATATTCCATTTTATAGTCGGTTATCACCAATAGAGATCAATGCTATTAACTTTTCTGGGTTGAATTTGTGTGTTAATCTTGCTAAACTCTAATTCTAATAGCTTGATTGTTGATTCTGTTAGTTTTTCTAGATGCTCATATTATTTGTAAATATCAGCAGTTTTATCTCTGCCTTTATAATCCTTACACTTTTTTCTTTTCCTCATAATGCAGACAAGAACTTCCAGTATCATATTAAACAGCAACAAGGATATTCCAATGGCTTGTCTTTTTCCTGATCTTAAGGAATAAGTCTAAGCTTATTTCTTAAGCTATAAGTCTAACTTTGCTGTAGATTTTTTGTATATAAACTTTTCAAGGTAAGAAAAATGTTCAGAATTACTACTTTGTAATTTAAAAAATCATAGTCGTTAAACATTATAAAACATTTTTTCTGTATCACTTGTGGGAACATGTGGTTTTTTCTTTTAATTTATTAATTATGAATCCATTGATAAATTTTCTGATTGTAAAACATCTTTACATTCCTGCAACGATTCTTACTAGATCAAGATGTAGGACTTTTTAAAGACATTGTTGTTGGATTCAAATAGCTGTTATTTTCTTGTATTGCCCTTATCTGATTTTGGAATCAATATGACAATAGCCAATAATAAAATGAATGGGTTGATTTTGAAAATCTTCTGTTTTCTATAGCAACTTGTTTTGTTTTGTTTTGTTTTCAGGAGAGACAGTCCCGAATGGCTTTTAAGTTTCTTTAATATTAATACAAGCACGAATTTTGATATTTTGTATTTTTTAGGAACTTTTGCATTTCATCCAAATTTTCCAATTTCCTGTCCATATGATGACTATGTCAATATTTTATTTCAGATTCTGGTTCATAGGGTTTCCTATAGTGAGAGAGATGAGGTGAGATCTGGTTCAGGCAGCACTTTTCAAGCATGGTGTTCATTTTTTTGAGTAGGATAATTCTATCAAGGATGTGTCCTTCCATGATTAGTCTGACATCTGATCTTGGCCTGGACGAGGCCTTTTGTGATTCTTCCTGGCTCCCCTGTAGTCTGCCTTATCTTCCTTCAGGTTGGGCATGCTCCTTTATGGTGCTGGCCATGGTTAGCTACTAAAAAGGAGAAAAGAGAACCTTAAGGAGTATGGAGCAAAAGATGCAGTAACTGCATGCTTAGTAGATACAGGATTTCCATTTGGAGTGATGAAAATTTCTGGAACTAGACGGTGGTGGTGGTTGTACAACACTGTGAATGTACTTAATGCTACTGAATTGTATGCTTTAAAATAGTTAAAATGGCAAATGTGATGTTATACTAATTCACAATATATAATTTTTTAAAAAATAAATAATGAGGCTGGGCGCGGTGGCTCACACCTGTAATCCTAGTACTTTTGGGAGGCCGAGACGGGCGGATCACCTGAGGTCAGGAGTTTGAGACCAGCCGGGCCAACACGGTGAAACCCCGTCTCTACTAAAAATATAAAAATTAGCCAGGCGTGGTGGCAGACGCCTGTAATCCCAGTAACTCGGCAGGCTGAGGCAGGAGAATTGCTTGAACCGGGAGGCGGAGGTTGTAGTGAGCCAAGATCATTGCACTCCAGCCTGGGTGACGAGAGCAAAACATCGTCTCGAAAAAAATAAAGAAAGAATGCAGAGAGCAGCTAATTACTCCTAAAGTGGAGGGAAAAGGAAACAAATATAGAACTTAGAAACTCAGAGAAAGCTCTTCCCTGATCTGAGATTTTTAAAAATTGTGATAAAATACACGTAACATAGAATATACTGTTTTAACCATTTTAAAATGTACATTTTAAAGGATATCCAGTACCTGTCAAGCATGCATTTACTACTTCTTTTGCTCTGAGAGGAGAGCGTGGTTGCCCTAGGAGCATGCTGCCTGCTTTTGTGGGGAAGAAACTGGCCTCTGTTGAGAGCTAACAGCTGCCACCAACCTGGTGACAAAGTAACTGACTCAAGCTGCATTAGTGTCCTACGGCTGTTGTAACAAACAAAGTACCACACACTAGGTGGCTTAAAGCAACTAGAAATTTATTTTCTCACAGTTCTGGGGGTGGGAAGTCTGAAATCAAGGTATTAGCAGGGTTGGATCCTTCTGGGGCCTCTGAGGGAGGAGGGGTTCCATGGCTTTCCCCAGGCTCCTGGTGGTTGCCAGCAATCCTTGGCATTCTCCAGTTTGTGGTAGCATAACCCCAGCCTCTGCCTCTGCCTTCTGTGGTCATCTTCTCTTGTGCCTCTGTTTTCTCTTCTTTTAATGACATGAGGCCAGGCGCTGGCTCACGCCTGTAAACCCAGCACTTTGGGAGTCCAAGGCAGGCGAATCACCTGAGGTCAGGAGTTTGAGATCAGCCTGGCCAACATGGTAAAACCCCGTCTCCACTGAAAATACAAACATTAGCCGGCGTGGTGGTGCATGCCTGTAATCCCAGTTAGTTAGGAGGCTGAGGCAGAAGGATCACTTGAACCCAAGAGGCGGAGCTTGCACTGAAAAGAGATTGCACCACTGTACTCCGGCCTGGGCAACACAGCAAGACTTGGTCTAAAAAAAAAAAAAAAAGACACGGTCATTGGATTAGGGTCCACCCTAAGCCAGAGTGACTTCACTAATTACCTTTACAAAGACCCTATTTCCAAATAAGGTCACATTCACAGGCACCAGGATTTAGGACTTGAACATATATTTTTGGGGGGACATAATTCAACCCACAACAAGAGCCATCCCCAATGTGGCAGCAAATAAACTGGTGCTGAACAGGGAAACCTGCACATTGATCTGTTTGTTTTGAGAAGAAAATATCCTTCTTTTTCCAGGTTTGTAGTGTCCTTCAAGCACCCTCTACTGGCAGAGTTTAACATCCAGCCAGCTGGCAAAGGGGAATGGACTTTGCATCGTTCCCTGGGGCAAGGAAGGGTGGGTTCAAAGCTCAGAGGCAATAAATTAATAACTGCCACATCAGGGGACCAAAGTTCTTTCTGCTTTGCAGTGAGCTTCAGCTAGCCTCATTGGATCTTCTTAATTTTATTTTATTGTGGTCACAACGCTTAACATGAGATCTACCCTCCGAACACATTTATTCTTTTTCTTTCCTATGGCTGAAATAGAACTTGTTGCTGTTGTTGCTGTTGTTGTTTGAGACAGCGTCTTGGTCTGTCGCCGAGGCTGGAGTTCCCTGGTGCAAACTCGCTTCACTGCAATCTGCACCTCTCGGGTTCAAGTGATTCTCCCACCTCAGCCTCGCGGGTAGCTGGGATTACAGGCGCCCCACCACCACGCCCAGCTAATTTTTGTATTTTTAGTGGAGACGGGGGTTTCGCCATGTTGGCCAGGCTGGTCTCGAACTCCTGATCTCAAGTGATCTGCCTGCCTCGGCCTCCCCAAGTGCTGGGAGTTGTTTTGAGACCAGGTCTCACTATGTCACCCAAGCTGGCGTGCAGTGGCCTAATCATATCTCTGCAGCTTCAAACTCCCAGGATTAAGCAATCCTCCCACCTTGGCCTCCCAAGCAGTTGGGACTACAGGTGCAAGCCAGTGCACCCAGTAAATTTTAAAATTTCTTGTAGAGGCCGGACGCGGTAGCTCATGCCTGTAATCCCAGCAGGCACATCCATTCAAACCATAGCACTCAGGGGTTTGAACTCTAATCTGAGGGGAAAGGTGAGTAAAAGTTACATGGCCAAATTTGCAACGTGGGAAATTTCCTCTATCTGAAGGCAGTGTGGGAACTTCTTCAATTTGGGAAGAAGAGCCCTGAACAAGTAGCAGTGAGCATCTATAAGAGGAGCTTGCGAGGAGGAAATGGACTGGGTAACCTGTGTATCTGAAAGGCCTCACGGGAGGCAAGGGTCAATGAGAATCCTCAAAGGTTTCAAATATGGAAACAACATGATCCAATGTGGAGATGGTTGGCATCTGCAACACAACATGTTTTAAACAAATGCACCATCCTACTCCGTAAGTCTACTTTACTTATGTGTTCCCTGTTTCCGGAGTGGTACCTGGTTGCCCAAACTGGAAACCTGGGCATTATCATGACTCACTCATCTCCTTCACTCTTCCAGAGCCAACGACTAAATACCGTCCATTTTGCCTCATAAATATATTTTAACTTTTTTCTATTTCTTTTCCTTTCCCAGAGCCACTACCTAGAAATAGGCCTGTAACATGTCTTACTTGGACTTTTTTTTTTTTTTTTTGAGACAGAGTCTTGCTCTGTCACCCAGGCTGGAGTGCAATGGTGTGATCTTGGCTCACTGGAACCTCTGCCTCCTAGGTTCAAGCAATTCTCCCGGCCTCAGCCTCCTGAGTAGCTGGGATTACAGGAGCCTGCCATCATGCCTGGCTAATTTTTGTATTTTTAGTAGAGACGAGGTTTCACAATGTTGGCCAGACTGGTCTTGAACTCCTAACCTCAGGTGATCCACCCACTTCGGCCTCCCAAAGTGCTGGGATTACAGGCTACTTGGACTCTTATAACTGTCTCCTAATGGTCTTCCTGATACATCCCAATTCATTTTCCCAGGCAGAGTAATGGTTCTGAAATGTCAATCCGAAGGTGTCACTTTTTGCTCAAAGACCCCATATTGGCCCTTCCATTGCTCTTAAGATAAGGAACAACTGCTTCGACATGGGATAAAATGACCCTTCGCAACTTGGCTTTCTCCAGTTTCATCTCCTGCACTCCTTACCTCTACTCCTAGTCATATAGCTGTCTTTCATTTTTTGAAAAGTTTTATTATTATTTTTTTCTTGCTCATGGCTCGTTTCTCTTCCTGGTACTTATTTCACACTCCCTTGTCCCCAAACTCCTCTCTAACTCACATCCTTCAAGCCATTCTCTATTTGTCCTCCAAAGTCAGTTTAGCTGTCAACTCCTACTGGAATTGATGCTCGTAATTGACCCCGATCCTAATAATGTCAGGTTAGGAGACCCTCCCATGTGTTTCCATTAATTTTATCTCTCATTATATATATATACACATATATATAATGCATATATAAGCATATATAAACATATATAATGAGATACAAATGTAAATAAGCATATATGATACACAAAATGTTATCTTATTATATATAATTTTTGTATCTCATTACATATATATGTATCTCTATCATTATGTATATAACTGTTTATGTTACTATATAGTCCCATGCAATATTTGGTGGGCTGAGGTGAAAAATAGACACATATATATTATATATGTAATGACAGAGACATATATATGTAATGAGATTATATATAATATATGTAATGAGATATATATGTAATGAGAGAGATACATATATTCAATGAGAAATACAAAATTATAATGTATATGCATTATGTATTATAAGTATATAATGCTATATATCAGTATTCTATTTCACTTTATTAAAGGAGTTGATTATATCTGAAAGCTTATTTATTTGTTACTGACTGTCATCCTCCATCAGAATATATGCTCTCTGAAGTTGAGCTTCTTGTTTACTTTGCTCACCACTGTATCCCCAGTGCCTAAGTAACAGTGCCCGGCTCAGAGTAGAGACTCAATAAACATTTACCAGATGAATGATAGAAACAGATTTTTTGAGGCAAAGTTTTTCATGTTGCCATACAGTCCCATGCAATATTTTGGACAAACTCATACTAAAAAATTATTATCTGAAATTCAAATGTAGGCCGGGCACAGTGGCTCACGCCCGTAATCCTAGCATTTTGGAAGGATCGCTTGATCTCAGGATTTGGGGACCAGCCTGGGCAACAAAACGATACCCTGTCTCTATAAAAAAAAAAATAATAAAAATTAGCCAGGCATGGTGGTGGGTGCCTGTGGTCCCAGCTACTTGGGAGGCTGAGGTGGGAGAATCACTTGAGCCCGCAAAGTTGAGGCTGCAGTGAGACATGATCGCGCCACTGCACTCCAGCCTAGGCGACAAAGCGAGACCCTGTGTCAAAAGAAAACAAAGACAAAAGCAACAAATGTAACTGAGCATCCTGTATTTTTTTCTGGCAACCCTACCCCCGGCAGACATTTGGCAATATCTAGAGTTTTTTTTTTTTTGACTTCATAATGAAATATTCAATCACATAATGCAGAGTCTGAGAAGAGATACAAAAATGAAATGTAGAAGTTTGATTTGTTTTAAAAAAAAAAATCAGAATCAGATACAGAGGGCTCCGCAGCGAGGCCACAGGTGAGGCAAACCCCTTCCGGCGTAAAGTTCTCCCGGCAGAGTTAGACTCTAGAACTGCACTAAGCAGAGCGAGCTCAGCTTCCCAGGCGCTCGGCTGCCTGGAGTGGGCTGAGATGAGAAATAGACACAGCCCAGCAGGTTGTCCCGGGAACGCATAGCCCAAGGTGGACGCACAGACCCGCGTACAGAGATTTTTGATTGTCAGGACCGGGGGTGGTGGCACTACCGGCATTTAGTGTGGAGAGACCAGGGATGCTGCTAAACATCTTACAATGCAAAGGGCAGCCCCTCCAAGGCAAAGAATTATCTGGTCTAAAATGTCAATAGTTTGGAGGCTGAGAAAAACTGAACTAGATGGCTATGAACTTTCAGGGTCCCTACCTAGTACACAGGCAGCGCCTAGAATTGCTAAGTTCATCTTCCGTTTGGAAAGGCAGCATGGGGTTAGTGAGAGGAAGGCGTCCGGTGCTGGCGGCTGGCTTTGAAGGCCTATGTGCAGATCTTCTTGACGCTGATATAGGGATGCGAGAGAGCCAGGTAGGTTACCTATTGCAGCAGGTCAAGTGATGATGTCCAAAAGGATGCGTGTGCCGGGCACTGTGGAAGGTAAAGCGCTCCGCACACCCCGCCTAAGTGCGCCCAGGACAGAGCCATCCCCTGGGTCCTACCAAACACAAATCCTCCAGCTGCTGGGACCGGGAAGGTGTTCAGTGACACGCCGAAAGCAGCCTAGTGGCTGAGGCATCCTTCTCCCTACCAACGGGTTGCGAAGGAAGTAGTTGCTGTAGCCGCGCCCTGTGCGCCTGCGCGGAGGCGCCGGCTGCTGACGTGGAGCTGGAGCCAGGCGGGCCGAGCCGGGCGTGAGGCGGAGTGCTGCAAGACTCGCTGGGGTGGCAGAGCCGCCGGTGAGGCTGGGGTGGCAGAGCCGCCAGCGAGGCTGGGGATGGGGGCGCCGCTGCTCTCTCCCGGCCGGGGAGCCGGGGCTGCCGGCCGGCGCTGGTGGATGCTGCTGGCGCCCCTGCTGCTGGCGCTGCTGATGGTGAGGCCCGCGGGGGCCCTGGTGGAGGGGCTCTACTGCGGCACGCGGGACTGCTACGAGGTGCTGGGCGTGAGCCGCTCGGCGGGCAAGGCGGAGATCGCGCGGGCCTACCGCCAGCTGGCACGGCGCTACCACCCCGACCGCTACCGGCCCCAGCCCGGCGACGAGGGCCCCGGGCGGACGCCGCAGAGCGCCGAGGAAGCTTTCCTGCTGGTGGCAACCGCCTACGAGACACTCAAGGTGAGGCCTGCGGGCGCGGAGGAGCTTCGAAGACCGGCCGCGGGAAGCCCACGGCTCCTTCCGACCCCGGTTCGCGGAGCGTGGGCCTCTGTGACCCCGAAACTGAGCACAGCCACCACCGCGACCTTTAAGATACTCAGGTTTCCCACGTGGCCCTGTGAAAGAGCCGAGTCGGCCCCCTGGGGCCTCGGCTGGCCTCCTTGCCCTCTTCCTTTTTGTGACATGGTTATGCAAAACTTTGGGCATCTTACGATTTCGTGAAAATATTTTAATAACGTGCATTTCACATTCGAAAAGCAGGGTGATCATTATTAGTAGGATCTGGGGTAGCCCACAACAGGGAGAGTCTCGAATATCAAGTGACAACTGTGATCGCATCAGTTTGATATGACAGAAATTTGGTTTCTGGAAATAGTGTTAATGGTGACGCTTAGTTTGGGTTTAAGGAACTAAGAAAACACTGAAAAGAACAATGAACAACCAGTCAAAAGGCTGGATGTGACTCTTTGCTGTGACACCCCTGTATGACGTTGGATAGTGATTTATTATGTTGGAATAGCTGTTTCTTATATGCAAAATTAAGGCCATGATACCTCCTCTCAGGGTTATTATGGGGATTAAATGATAAGTGTGCGAACCGCCCCCCTTTCCATAGGACCCATAAATAGGTGCTTAATGACTTGGGTACAAAACTGAGAATTTCTAGTAGGAAATATTTTGTGAATATGCATTTGTATTTCATTTGACAGGTTTTATTGAGTCTTGTGGGGATGAGAGATTTAGCCCGATGCTGTTTTCTTCTACTACTGCAAAAAATCAAACCATCTAGGACATCACGAAGTATAAATCGTACTTGATGGTGGTATTACTGCTTGAAGGGCCCCATCATACTAATGCGTCAGCGATTGTAGTTGTAAAGTATTTCTTTCTAGCCTTTTTTTTCCCCGAGGTAAAATTTTCCATGTTGCTAGGTAGCCTGCTTTTAATGATTGTACTTTGAGTGGATATAATTTAACCTTGGATTGTTTCTCCAGATTGTTTTTCCAGAGCTGAAAATAGTCAAGGAGCCAACAACTTTATTCATGCCTTCCAGAGCAGTTTGGATAATTTGGAGTCATAAAATGAGTGGTGGAGGGGCGGGCCCTGAACTAGGTAAACTAGGTAAATTGAACTAGGTAAAATTTAATTTACCTAGTTCATTAAATTCTCACTAGCGTTAGTGAGATTGTAATTTTTATTGGCAGTTAACTGAAGGATGGCTGGGGAACTGGGAAAGTGCTGAGGCCCCAAAGGGCTTTGTTGCCGATTATGTAAAGAGTGATGGAAAAAAGACTCCAGAAAAGATAGGAAAGAACTCTCCATCCAAGGCACTTCAGCATATGAAGCTCCAACCTCTGTTCTTTGTAGTCAGCCAGAAGCCCTGCTGGTACATAAGGGACCCCCGGACCACTGCGTGAAATCATAATGGGATTTACTAGGGATAGTAAAATTGATAGGATTAGGGAGGTTAATCATGTTAATTTGTTTCAGGCGCGAGATAGTAATAGGCTTGTGGTGCTTGAATTTAGGTTGAGCGTCAGGAATGCAGTAGTTGTTAGGATGATATAGATAATTAGGTTAAAGATAGTGATATTTGGATTGTATATTAGTTATCCCATTATGATTTCACACACTGCTTTATAAACTAAGACCAGCAATAGTATTTAGTGTGTTTGACTTTTGGGTATTTAGGGAGTTTATGGACTTTGGAAGTTAAACAAGTGGACGCTTACCCTCTGTGTCAACCCATCTTCTGGAAGATGGAGAACTTCCAGAAGAGAGGGCAGCAGAAACACTGCCAGCTGTTGCCTTCTGCTGTGCTTTGTAGGAGTGGAGATGAGTAGGTTTGGCATGAGAATGGTGAGCATGTTGGTAAGAACTTTGAAAACAAGTGCCATGATTAGAGGGTAGAAATAGTGACGGTAGAGATTCCTGCTGGGAGGGCCACCAGGAGAGACTGATCAGTGCCCCCACCCCGGGACTGATCTGATGAATCTATATGGTTGCCTCTAAAGGTTTCTACCCCTAAAGTTTACCACTCATTGTCAGTTAATGAAAAGCTAGATAAAATAAGTGATCCACTCAAGATCAAGGAACGTTTAGGCAGTTAAAGACCAGTATGTCTGGAGTAAGTAACACTTGTACTCTTGGCTCTGACGGGTTTGTGATAGCTACAAATATCTTGGAACAGGGGAATAGAAGTGGAGTTGTACTGGTGGAGGAGGGAATGAGGGGAGTGTTCTGTAGCTCCCCCAGAACGCCCACTGTGTTACTGTGGAAATTATCTGTGAGACAAAAGGGATGTCTGGAGATATTTTGGACCCTGGAAAATCAGACCCAGCAGACTCTTTGAAAACTTGCATTTTAAATTTATAGAGATGAACATGTACTCATCTTCCAAGTGGAGCACCTCCAAGAACTATTTACCTCATTGAAGATGCTCTCTCTTGGAATAAGGATAAGGACTTTGACTTGCTGTGTGTAGGAGCAATTATTACAGGGTGGTCTGCTTTAATTTCTGTCATAACGGAGAATTGTGAGGAAGTTGCCAAAGAATATGTTTTCTGGGTAATGCAAGGTTTTAATGAACTGAGGTCATCCAATTTGGAGGGCTTCAGCCTTCCATATTATCCATTGAGGCAATGGAGATGTAATGGCTGTTTTATTTGGCATGTGTCCAATGGCTGTAAAAAGGGTTTGTGCCGGGCGCGGTGGCTCACGCTTGTAATCCCAGCACTTTGGGAGGCCGAGGCGGGCGGATCACGAGGTCAGGAGATCGAGACCACGGTGAAACCCCGTCTCTACTAAAAGTACAAAAAAATTAGCCGGGCGTGGTGGCGGGCGCCTGCAGTCCCAGCTACTCGGAGAGGCTGAGGCAGGAGAATGGCGTGAACCTGGGAGGCGGAGCTTGCAGTGAGCCGAGATTGCGCCACTGCACTCCAGTCTGGGCGACAGAGCAAGACTCTGTCTCAAAAAAAAAAAATAAAAAATAAATAAATAAATAAAAAGGGTTTGTGAAGGGTAAAAGGTCCAGGTGGCGTTTGCTAAGAGCAGGTCAGATAGAATAGTGGGAGAAGTTGAGTTCCAGTGGCTCTGGAATGAAAACGGGATGCAGAAGCCTATCTCTGAATGTTGATAATAAATACATCAACAAAATGGAAACTGTAATTATGTAAAACATCAGTGGATTTATGATTCTGAGGTGGTTTTGTTCAAATAAATGCCCTTTTGAGGGGGTTTTGTTGTTTTTTTTTTAGATGGTGGTTGTTAAAAAATAAGTACACTAACATGACTTAAATACAGTTGGTAAGAGAAGAAGATGTGACATTTGGTCATCACTATTTTAGCAAAAAGATTTTACCTGTGCATGGAGAAATGGAGGAAAACCAAACAAAAGAAGTGTGGGTAATAATGGAAGGCAAAGGCACTGGCCTCATGCTTTCACCAAGTCATGCTTAGTTCAAATTCCCAAATAAATTACAGTTCCAGATCTCAGCAAAACTTCAAACCATTATGATTTCACACACTGCTTTATAAACTAAGACCATGCAGTAGTATTTAGTGTGTTTGACTTTTGGGGATTTAGGGAGTTTATGGACTTTGGAAGTTAAACAAGTGGACACTTACCCTCTGTGTCAACACTGGATCTCATGAGGTAGAATAATCTGGTCCCACTTACATGTTTTTAAAGTGGCTATAGCACTTATCACACTGCAGTGTAAGTACTGAGTAGGTCACTCTTTCCTACTAAACCATGCTTCTCATTTTTTTGTGCGTATATCCATAGCACCTAGCACAGTGTCTGGCACATCAGAGCATTAATGTTATAAAAACTCTTATCTGGAGACATTCAGATAGAATGGAAATGGAAAGTGGATTTCTGGCATTTTGGCATTGGTGTGTGCAACGCCCTTTGCCATTTCACTCAAATTAATTGCAGTGTTAAAGAGTGGTATAGATAAGTAAATTGGACGGTTATGAGTGAAAAATTCCTGCATGAGAGAAAAATTGCACTTCTACTTTTAATGTTCTGAGGGTTTTTAAGTGAGAACAATAATTTTTTAATGTAGATAAAAATTGGATAATACATGAAATATGAGAAACGACACAGAAATAAGCAGATGAGAGAACAACTTGAAAGGATGCACTTAGAAAAACTATGATTGGTAAAAAATGCAAAAGTGTAGAATTTGATGGCATTTTGCAGGATCACAAGAAAAGAGCCTAGAAAAGGTCTTGGGAATATTTCTGGCATGAAGGTGAAGGCTATTTGATAAGTTGAAAGGATGTGTAGAGAGGGCATTCTACTCCAGGCTTGTCTTGGAAGGGAAGCATTACAACAACACTTCAGTTTCCTTTTATCAGTCTGCTGTGGCAGGGCTTTAGCACTTAGGAAGAATTTAGCAAAAAACGATTCTGAACTCCCTGCCCTGTACATTTCTGTTTATTGTTCATTCCTTATATTCTCTTACTCAACCCCTTCTTTAACTGGCACTGACATAGGCGCTTGGAGGAGACCATAACAAAGGAAAAGACACAGTTTCTGACTTAAAGTTTTTAATAACAAGGGAGACAGATACTTATTGTTCAGTTATTATTTAAGTTATATAATACAAGTCTGTGCAGATTATATTGCTGTGCTGAGAGGAAGTGATTATGTCTTCTTGGATTAGAGAAGAATGTACCCTTTGAGTTGATCAGGAACAAAGTCACCAAGGTTGATGGTGAAAGGACATTTCCGGTAGAAGGGAAACTTGATCAACAGAAACATAGAGTCATGAGTGTGCAGGGCTTGTTCCAGGAATGAGATGTAGTTTCACGAGGTATTATAGTAATGAGCATTTTCTCCACCAAGGATCAGTTTTAGCATATTTGTCCCAGGGACTCTGTTTTGGGGAGAAAATGAACTGCATGTATTACTATTCTTTTTCAACATTACCCAGATTGTATTTAATCAGTCATTCATAGTAGGTGAATAATCATAAAAATATTTTAAAATTATATAAATTGCTTTCTTTTTTGAGACAGGGTCTCACTGTGTCACCCAGGCTGGTCTTGAAATCCTATGCTCAAGCAGTCTTCCTGCCTCAGTCTCCCAAATAGCTGCGATTACTGGCACATGCACTGAACCCTAAAATTATATAAATTTCTATTATAGGTGTGATGCTGATAAACAACCAAATTAAGTTAATTTATAGTCCACAGATGACATATAGTTTTCATTTCATATGCCAACCCTGATTGGTCATGATTACCTGGAACAAAACTCTTACCTTTTAAGAGTTTTGAGACCTTTTCTGGGGTTAGTGGGAAAGAGTAACATATTTGCTAGTAATGTTTCCCATGGCCCTGGAAAAAGGATGTGGTAGCGTATGTACTACATTTACTATTTCTGCTGTGAACCCGTAAATGTTAGTGTTTACTGGTTCCTTAATTTCAGCGGTTACTCCCTACTTATGGCCAAGGGTGATTATATACTAGCTGTGTTTGATCCTGGTGCCATGACTGGCTGACATGATGTAATCAACAACCAATCAGAGTTCTTAATCAACTTGAAAACTACTGACTTGATATAATACTAGCCAGAAACTGAGTACTAGACATTTTAATTTAGCTTGTACAGATTTATCGTAGGTAAATGGAACATTTTGAGATATTCACAAGAGCGCCAAGACCGTTACTGTTTTTCATAGACTTTAGGGGATCTTTTATTTCTAGGTTGGGAGCCTGCCAAGGTGCCATGGGAGGGAGAATGTTGCAGGATACTGGAACATAGTTTGGGATCAGATGATGAAGGACCCCTTAAGTTGTGTTCAGGAATCGGAACTTTATGTATTGAATAGTTACCAGAAGTTTTAAAGTGGAGAAATGACACAATCTTATGTTTGTTTTAGGAAGAAAACTCTGGGAGCAATTTTGAGAATGGTTCGGGGAGGGCAAAAAGGTATTCTTGACTGAACTCATTTTACTTACACTGTCTTCTTCTGGAATCCCTCTTCTGTCATTCTTCTTCTGGAATCTTCTTCTGTCATTCCTCTTTGGCAACTTGAAAATCTCCTACTTGGTTCATTTCCCATTCCTTTCGCTTCATTTTGCTTCTTTTAAAACTACACTCACATTTTTCCTTTCTTTGCTGTTCACTGTCTTTACTTTCTCATCTCCCTTTCATTCAAGCTGTCATAGACTGGCGTGTGCAGCAGCACATGTGTTGGAACTGTCCTTGTTAAGGTGAACAGTGACACTCTACTCACCAGATCTGATTAGATTGACTGCTCTTCATTTCTTCCTCCTCCTGGAACTTTGTGTCATGTGATATTGTTGACCATTTCGTTCTTTAAGGTGTTCTTCCCTGACTTCCTCGATGTAATCTTTGTCTGTTTCTCCTGTCCTCGCCATTTCTTTTCAGTCTTTATCGTTTTTTCTACTACCTACCCCTTAAGCATTGCTGTTGAGTTCTCTCTTGTGTACTCTTTTATTTTCTAAGCTCTTCCTGATGAAACTCAACCGTATCCTTGACCTAAGCCACTGCTTTTAAGCTGACAGCTCTAAAACCTGCATGTTCTCCAGGCTCATATTTTCAGCTGCCTCTCCTCTGTAGCACAGGTACCCGCAATTAAACATGTCTGAATTCAATCTTATCTTTGTGAAAGCATAAACTGCAAAAGAAGATATAATTATGACTCTCACAAATACAGAATGAACATGTGTCAGAGATTTAACATATTAATCAATGAGAGAACCAGTAAGATACTAAAACTAGTTGAAAGAGAAAAAAAAGTGCCAACATTTTTAATCAGGTAGGGAATGCTGAAATGCCTATAAAACTGGAAAATACCTACCAAGCAATAATGTGTTGCATTCCACGGACATAATTTGTCTTTCTGTGAATAGGAGTCATTTGCATTATTTCCAGTTTTCTACGAGTTACTTCTGTTTCTAGAGTTAAAATAGGTTAGTCAAAGACAAAGGTGCACTCCTCTGAAGGAATAGATAATCCTTGAGGCTCCAGAAATTGAAAGGATATCTAGTAATTTTTTCTTCCTAGTTCAAAATCTTCCACAATTTTTCCTTGCATCTTCTCCAAACTTGCTGTTTTTTTCCTGTATTCATTATCTTAGTGAGTAACATTGTCTACGTAGTAACTCTAATTAAAAACTCTGGTATCATGTTCAACATCTCCTTTGATACTTGTGTACCCCTTTACTTACCAAGTCCTATTCTTTTACTTAGCTGCTAAAATCTGTTTCTCCCTCATTCTACTTTTTGCAATACTGCCAGAATTGTCTTTCAGAAATATATACTTCTACACAATGCTATTGTTCTCATACTTGGAAACATTTTTGTTTTTGAATAGCACAGATGATAACATCCTAACTCTTTGGTGCAGCATACAAGATCCTCAACAGTTCTTATCCAAACTTGCCTTCCTAGCTATATTTACTACTCCTTTCTTCCTAAATTTCCCCAATGGTCAAGCTTCCCTGAATCCATGATATTTTTTGATACTTTTATACGCTTAACACTTGCTGTTTCCTTTGCCTGGAACAAGTTTCATTATACCTTACTTGTTTCTGAGATCTAGCCCCCATTTCCCTTCTGCTGTGAATTCCATTGCTAGTGTTTTTAGACAGAGTCAGCCCCTTGTTCCTTAGCACACTCAGTTGTGCTTTTCTTGCTTGCTAGATTCTTCTTCTAGATGGAGGGTTCTTGAGGCCACGGCCTTGTCTTTTTATTCTCTTTTTGTGCTCAATACAAGGCCTAATGCCCTGCATCATCATTTTTGAAATGAAGACAACTGAGGTTTTTAAAAGTTCAAGTGACTAAGTAGATGCTGATAGTATTAACTGATACACAGAGGGATAGATTGTTTTTTGTTTTGTTTTGTTTTGTCTTTGTTTTTTTTTTTTTGTTTTGAGACGGAGTCTTGCTTTGTTGCCCAGGCTGGAGTGCAGTAGCGCTACCTCAGCTCACTGCAAGCTCTGCCTCCTGGGTGCATGCCATTCTCCTGCCTCAGCCTCCCGAGTAGCTGGGACTACAGGCGCCCGCCACCATGCCGGCTAATTTTTTGTATTTTTAGTAGAGACAGGGTTTCACCATGGTCTCGATCTCCTGACCTCGTGATCCATCCGCCTCGGCCTCCCAAAGTGCTGGGATTACAGGCGTGAGCCACCGCGCCCGGCCAGTAGATTGGTTTTGAGCATGTTGAGTTTGAGATATTTATGTTGCATTTAGAAAATGTTCAGGACATAGTTGAGAATAGGAGGAGGCAAGAAAAACAGTTACAAGCATTACTAGTATGTAGGTAATATTCCAAATCATGGAAGTTTTTGAGACTATGTGCAGAATGAGAAGAGAAGATAGAGAAGATAAGTTGCACTAGTGACTAGTGGGCAGGAAACAAGAAAAAAAAAAATGAAATGGGTAGCAGTTAATTTTCTCCCTCTTTCATAGGATATAATGGCCTGGAAAAAAATTTAGATCAGAGGTTTTTTTTTTTTGAAGGATCATTTGTGCGTATGTGTGTATGGGTGTGTGTGTATGGATTTAAAAAAAAAATAAGATTAATATATATTGAGTGAATACAGTAATACATTTTCATATATCATTGATTCCTGACCTTCACCACCCCAAAAATGGTTTTTATACTCTGTAACAGAAAGTTTTAAATGTAAAACTAGCTGCAGTATCAAATTATTGCAATTTATGTACTGAGATCAAACAATTCATGATTTCCTTCAAGGGCAGGAACATAATATATTTTTGCCTCTGGGGAGGGGGGATGACCCTTTAAGAGAAGGAAGGATTCAGTGCTTTCTTTGCTTGTGGGTTTCCTCTTGTTCACTTTTGATCTAGATATTGGTGGTTATGTTCCAGTCCTCCTGCATATGCCCAAGAGGATTGGGAGTGGAATGGACACCAGCAGAAGCACTACAGTTATTCCTGTAGAGATTAGAAACAAGGAGCTTATTGCCCTGTTTGTCAAGGCTCAGGACAGACAGGAGGAAGAAACAAGTATAAAGGTTTTGGTTTTGGAAAGAAGTTGGAATCTCCAGACCCTGGGACCTTAAGATCCACAAAATTGCTGAAAGAAAAAGTACTACCTTATTGAAAGGTAAGATATTAAACTGTTTTAAGGTTTAAGCTATGTTAGCCACAGTAGCATATTTTCATAAACTATGAATTCAAGCAGTCACTTCTGCCAAACTGAAGTTTTTATGACATCGCCACCCATCCAGCCTTGCTGGTGAGATGGAGACCTGTGTAGTGGAGAGATGCATATTGCAAGGAAAAACCTTCACAAAAGTTCACTCGTTTTTGAAATAATGTTTACTGAGTGCCAGGCACTGTAATAGGCCTTGGAGTTACCCTACCTACTTTCCAGAAATTCTCATTCTAAGAAAAGAAAAAACTGATGATTACAATGTGATAAGTGCTATAATAAATAGGTACCAAGTGTAATAAGAATGATCTAACTGTCTGGGGCAGTAATGTTTACATTCTAAAGGATTAATAGGACTCATGAGGTTCAAATTAGAGAGAAATACACGTTTGAAGACATAGGTATGAAAAGGAACATTGTGTTGGAATAACACACCAAATTCCAGAAATTGCTGTCTGAATGTTTGCTATGGGTAAAATAGGGGAAACTGATAAGGGATGTTGCTAGGTAGGTAAGTTTGGACCAGTTGTGAAGGCCTGGTGGCATGCAAAGGAAATTTTAACTTTGGCCATGGGAAAGCATTGGAGATTAAAAAAAAAAAAATTGTGCGGCTACCTTAGTTCAAGATTAGTATGAAAAAAATAAGAATGTATCTTAGCTTTCTACTTGAGTCCCAGAAAGATGGTCCTTCTTATTATGTCTTTTCTTTGCTAATATTCTTGGTATCCTCTTGTTCTTACTAGGTTGATTCTAAACTTTGTAGGTTACTAAAGAGCAGAATTTTGACTTAGGCTGTTGAGAACTCCTAAGTTTTACCAATTTGTGCTGCCCTTGATTCTAAAGTGTATGCATGCCTCACTGATCATCTTCAGTATGCATGAAAACTGATCACTTTCTTCATTTGGAGAGAAAGCTTTAAGCCCTAGAATGGAGATAAAATAAATTGAATAAATGCTGTAACAAGGAAGTGGCCAACTTTTTAGTCTAATCATGACCAAAACAGGGTCATAAATTTGTGGTGACCCTAAAGAAAAGAAAACCATCCAAAGAGAAGTCAGACTTGACCCTGAGATGTCTTGCAGGAATTTGGTAGTTTGAGGATTCCATTAGGGGACCTTGAACAGATTGCACAGGCTCTGCTTGCAGTAGAAAGGCCAGACACAAGGTATAAATTTTGCAGTTGCTTGTGTTGGAGCATTAGTTGACCATTGTGTTAAAGGAGTTCAGGACTTGGTAAAGTCGATAATCTAGAAACCAGCAAGAAAATGGTGACCCTGGTGAAAGATCTGAGTGAAACGTTTGAAGAGGGATGATATCTACGTTCTGTAGAACAGAGATAAGAGAACAAAAAGAGAAGATAGTCACTGGACACATGATGTCCACTTACCAGATTTCAACGGCACTCCAAGACCTTACTCCATATACTTCAACCAGGAGGAGTGCAGACAGCTGGGGCAAAGGGCTGCACAGAGACAATGAGGCTCATAGGAGTCTGATCTCAGCGTGGCATTTCATTTAAAAGCTACATGTAATCTAGTTGTAGCAAGAAGAATTGTACTTGAAGAAATACATTTCAAAAGGCATCTGTCATGGTTGGGATGCCGAGTTAAAGTCAAGGATTTAAGGCGCCAAAACAGGGCATTTCTATAAAGTTAGCCCAAAAAGCAGAGGGAGAATGGGAAAATTCTCAGATGATTTCTTGAGGTACTCAAAAGGAGACACATGAAGAGACACAGGCTTTAGTGTTCAGGGCTGTCTGTGTGACCCTTATATAGGTTTACCCTTTCTAGGTTAGAAGCTCTGGAATAGGATGATGACTTAAAGGAGGAGTCACTGATTGACAGTTGAGGCATATAGCAGCTGCCATAAGAAAATCCTTTTTGACCGAAGAGAACATACAAGGAGTGAATCTGAAAATAATACTAGCTTGAGCTCACACCTCCTTGTATAACTGAGAATTTTCATATTGGCCCTCCATATAAATATATTCATATCTAATTAAGCTAGCTACTAGTTTACATCGTTTCATATACTGGTGAGAGGTAAGAAATTTTTTGAATGTAATGAATATAGGAGAACTTACTGAGAATGATTGCACACAAATTCAAAAATTTTTTTTTTTTTTGGAAACAGAGTCTCGCTCTGTCACCCAGGCTGGAGTGCAGTGGTACAATCTCGGCTCACTGCAACCTCCACCTCCCAAGTTCAAGTGATTCTCTTGCCTCAGCCTCCCGAGTAGCTGGGATTATAAGCACAAGCCACCATGACTGGCTAATTTTTGTATTTTCAGTAGGAATGGGAGTTTGCCATGTTGGCCAGGCTGGTCTCCAACTCCTGACCTCAAGTTACCTGCCTGCCTTGGCCTCCCAAAGTGCTGGGATTACAGGAGTGAGCGCCTGTGCCTGGCCCAAAATTCTTAATAGAAAATACATAATGATTTTAATGGATACAAGGAAGATTTTGTCATTAGCAAATTTCTTACTTTAAATC
This sequence comes from Hylobates moloch, assembly GCF_009828535.3. Taxonomy (NCBI): domain Eukaryota; kingdom Metazoa; phylum Chordata; class Mammalia; order Primates; family Hylobatidae; genus Hylobates; species Hylobates moloch. Next base: position 83,773,032 of record NW_026652285.1, read on the forward strand.
TAAAAAACTACATGTTGGAGGACTCAGAAGGTGATCCTGAACAGACCCCAGAGAATCTGTCTGCAGTAGCAAGGCACTAAGTTTAGATTTTGAAATGCCTTTAGCTAGGAATCTACAACTTAATAAATGTTGAATAATTCATTCCTCTAAGATAAAAAAAAGACTTTTTTTTTTGGAGACAGGGTCTTGCTGTCTTGCCCAGACTGGAGTGTGATGGCATGATCACATAAGTGATTTCCCACCTGGGGAACATCCTGGGAAGCTGGGACTATAGGCACATGCCACCATGCCCTGTGCAAATACAATTTTTTTTATTTTTTTAAAGACGAGGTCTCACTATGCTGCCCAGGGTGATCTCAAACTCCTGGGCTGAAGCAATCCTCCCGCCTTGGCCTTCCAAAGTGCTGGGATTACAGGCATGAGTCACCACACCTGGCAAAACAGACTTTTGTTTTTGTAATGGTTTTTATTATACTCATGTATAGAGATTAAATAATTTGTTTTGATTTTATAATAGTTTTTATCTTTAATTTTTTTGGAAATGGGGCAAGTTGGAAAATGTAATAGGTTTCCTGTGAGATAAAGAGCAAATCGTAACCTGGTTTAATAACTCTGCAACCTGCATAGCTCAGTACAACATTGCATTTATCCCTGTTGGAAATTGATTAGAATCAGAGAATATATTTTTTTTAATGTTTTATCTGTGAACATACAGAGCAGCATTTTGGAATGCTATAATTCTTTCAAGGAGTTGTATCAGTAAGAAAGATCTATATGTTACCTCATTTGTGACCTGGGCTGGACAACATATTATAGTGATGAAGTACTACATGTTTGTAACATGTTTTCATATAATGTTTGTTATTTGATATTCACAACAACCATGTAAAAATAGTACAGCAGGGATTGTTAGCTCTTTCTGCGAATGAAGAAGGAGGGGGCTCAGAGAGGCTAAATGTTTTACCTAAGGTCACAAAGCTAGACTTTGACCGTTGGGCTGCATGGTGTCTCAGTGTTTCTTTGGGATGGGCATAATTCAGTTTTGTAGGCACAGGCTGGCTTCACCTACTTTTTGCTGTCCTAATCATTGCTTTTAGCAGAAAACTATCTATACAAGGCTGGGACGTGATTGTGAATATATACAAGAAATAAGCATTTTTTAAAAAAATAAACAGTTAAGAGTAGTTGTGAACAGGCTTTTATTAGCACCAAGCATATATCTAACATTGAAGTTCTGGAAATTTTCATGGCTTTGAAGAGCAATGGGCAATTTTTTGATTGTGACAATTTCAGTATTTTTACTCAGATTAACCTTACATAATTATAAAATTCTATATGTGATTTAACATTATAAACTAAGGCCATTTAATGGACTGTCCTATGAAGTTGGATATCTTGTCATTTTACAGGATGAAGAAACACGAAAAGATTATGATTACATGCTGGATCATCCAGAAGAGTACTACAGCCATTACTACCACTACTATAGCAGGCGCTTGGCCCCTAAGGTGGATGTTAGAGTCGTGATTTTGGTCAGCGTGTGTGCTATTTCGGTGTTTCAGGTATGTATCAGTGGATATTTTTATCTATATTTATGTGCATTGAGTGCACATTGCCTAGTGCTAGTCATTAAAACCTAACTGCGAGTATCTTGTAAAATTTTACTTCTAGTTGAGATCTGTTTTATTCATTGGCAGTATTGGAATCGTTGTCCGTGGCAAATCTAAGAAATTGTTGAAGAATGTCATTATTACTACAAAACAACCCCTAAAAAATCCAGACCCTTTTTCATTATTCCCTCTGGAGTATTTTCTACAAAATAGCCAGAGTGAATGTCAGCTAATTCTTATCATTTACCTTTGTAGGACTTTTCAGTGACTTCCCATTAAACTTGGGAGAAATCTGAATTCCTTAATCTGGCCTAACAAGTCCTGGCTCCAGTCACCAAATGCCAGTAGTGCTTGCCATCATTATTGTAACAACCAGAAATGTCCCACGCATTTCTGCGTACCCCTTTAAGGGTGCTTCTGCTCAGGTTGAAAACCACGGAAATAGATTAAAAGAGGCATAGGAACTTTTTATTTTTGTTTTTGTTTTGAGACAGAGTCTCGCTCTGTTGCCAGGCTGGAGTGCAGTGGCACGATCTTGGCTCACTGCAGCCTCCGCCTCCTGGGTTCAAGCGATTTCCCTGCCTCAGCCTCCTGAGTAGCTGGGACTACAGGCGCGCACCACCACACCTGGCTAGCTTTTTGTATTTTAGTAGAGATGGGGTTTCACCATGTTGGCCAGGATGGTCTCGAACTCCTGACCTCGTGATCCTCCTGCCTCGGCTTCCAAAAGTGCTGGAATTACAGGCGTGAGCCACTGTGCCCGGCCAGGAACTTTTTATGTTGTAAAGTATCACAAAAATTTAACTTCTGCCTGAAATAAGTTTTCCCTGTTATTAAACTAGCCATGCCTATCACATGCTCCTTTAGAGGAAATGAACGAGTCAAATGACTAGAATGAAGCAATCTGCTTGTTTGAAAATTACTTCTCCAGTTACATTCCCAGAAACGACATGATATTCAGTGTTTTTTTTTTTTTAGAGATGGAGTCTCACTCTGTCACCCAGACTGGAGTGCAGTGGAGTGATCATGACTCACTGTAGGCTCGACTTCTTGGGCTCAGGCGATCCTCCCACCTCAGCCTCCTGCATAGCTGGGACTACAGGCATGTGCCACCACACCTGGCTAATTTTTGTATTTTTTTTTTTTTTTGGTAGAGACACAGTTTTGCCATGTTGCCCAGGCTGGTCTCGAGCTCCTGGGCTCAAGCAATCCACTCACCGCAGCCTCTCAAAGTGCTGGAATTACAGGCATGAGCCCCTGCACTTGGCCGATATTCAATTTTTATAAATAAACACTATATTGGAAACTAAGGTGGTATATTTAAAATGTGTCAGCATTTGTAGAAGGATTTACCCTTTCGAAGGGGAGAGCAGGGATAATTTTACTTTTTTGTTTTAAACAATGTAATACTGTAGTAATTTTTTAAAAAATATTCTTAATAGATTGCTACTATTGCAGGGTATTATTTGTATATCTGCTATATTCATTCAGTTAATCAGGAGCTGAAATTTAGGGAGGTACTAGGTGAGGAGCAGGGCATTTTCTGACAAATGCTTTATGGTTGAATACATTTATGAAATAAGTTAATGTTTTCCTGTCCAAATAGGTAGAGTTCAACCATATTTGAGTCTTTCATCAGAATAGGATGAGTGCCACTGTGATATATGCAGATGGCTTAGGAAAAGAGATGAGAATGAATATAGTTGCCTGAGTCTATACCCAATGAGTTTTTGAAACAAATTCCTCACCAGCTAGATTTTGCCATTTAACTCTCTGGTAAGTAGGTTGCTGTTTAAAAAAAAAAAAAGAAAACAATTTTTTTAAAGTGATCTAGGGAAGAGCCAAATGGTAAAGATACGAACAACAGGTGTGGTATGATACATTGATTAGCCTTTGACCTTGGATCCCTGACTGCAGCAGTGATTTTTGGCTCAGCTCAGAGTTTACCTTACTTATCCAGCCTTCAGATCCTGTGTACGCATGGGCTTGGTTCAGTTGTATCTTTTACTTACAAAGTAAGATCTTTGAGATCCCTATTTTTAATTGTAATGGTTTCTTGGGAGATAGTATTCACCGAGACTCTATCATTCCTTTAATTTAGATGAATTTGGGTAAAAAAAATGACTCATTGTTCTCTGTTAATTATTCTAGTTTTTCAGCTGGTGGAATAGCTACAATAAGGCAATCAGCTATCTAGCCACAGTGCCCAAGTACCGTATCCAAGCTACAGAGATTGCCAAGCAGCAGGGACTGCTCAAAAAAGCCAAAGAAAAAGGCAAAAACAAAAAGTCCAAAGAAGAAATTCGTGACGAGGAGGAGAACATCATAAAGAACATTATAAAAAGTAAAATAGATATAAAGGGGGGCTATCAGAAACCCCAAATCTGTGATCTTCTCCTGTTTCAAATTATCTTAGCTCCTTTTCACCTATGCTCATATATAGTTTGGTATTGCCGGTGGATCTACAATTTTAACATCAAAGGCAAAGAATATGGAGAGGAAGAGAGATTATACATTATACGTAAATCTATGAAGATGTCAAAGTCTCAGTTTGATAGTCTAGAAGATCATCAGAAAGAAACTTTTCTTAAACGAGAGCTCTGGATCAAGGAGAATTATGAGGTGAGTAGTCACCCTGTTGTGATTTAAGTGTCATCCACCTGACCAAGTTAAAATCAGGTGTATTATAATGAGGGATCACAGAAGTGTGCTCACATTTCTGAAATCCTAGAGTTAAACAATTAGTAAAGATCTTACTTTTATTGAAAGTAGGACTCTATTTGGTAGTGAGTCGGTGGGTTTTTAACCTGTAATTTCTCTTTTTAGAGGATGAACTTCAAATACTTTAATTGACAAATTCTGAAAACGTTTTAAGAATGTTAAACTGCATTGGAATGATATGCATGTTTGCAAGGGTGTTACAACAACTTTTGGGTAACTGCACTAAAATTTGGCCCTCCCCAAGTTTTCTTCCAATCCTGTAAACCTAGCCACAGAGACTAAAAAAAAAAAAAACAGGGAGTAAGAGGTGGAAATTTTGTTGAGATGACTTCATTTCAAAATAATTGAGCACAAGATCTTCTGCATAATAACTGACATCTATAGAAAGTTACTTTTGTTTTACTTTTAAATTAAATCGAATTACTGTAATGCCTCTAAACTTTTGGGCATTTTAATAAATGCTTTATGCCACAATTGTCACCTACAAAAATTACTTTGAGGTGATCAGCTACATAGCCATCATGTTAAAGGGATTAGCAGTCTCATTATCATAATGACACTGTTTTAGATTCAGGATAAAATTAATTGGCTATTATGTTAAATATAAGAATAGAGCACCGTGAAATGTTTTTGTTTTTTTTTTCTTATTTTTATCATATAGTGTCGGGGTTTTGCCGTGTTGTCTAGGATGGTCTCAAACTTCTGAGCTCAAGCAATCTGCCCACCTTGGCCTCCTAGAGTGCTGGGATTACAGACATCAGCCACTGCACCCAGCCAAAACCTGCTTAAGAAATCTGAGATACATTAGTTTTTTTAGTTTCATAGTCATTTCATTTTGTATGTGATGTCCTAAATAGATTTCACTGAAATTAAAGTTTGGGTCTGAATTATATTTATGTAAGTTAACTACTGTGAATTGCCCGATGTTTTACCAAGTATACCTGTTCATAAATAAAATAAAAATGTTATTTAGGGCCAGGTGTGGTGGCTCACGCTTGTAATCCCAGCACTTTGGGAGGCCGAGGCAGGTGGATCACTTAAGGTCAGGAGTTCAAGACCAGCCTGGCCAACATAGTGAAACCCTGTCTCAAAATACAAAAAAATTAGCTGGGCATGGTGGTGCATGCATGTAATCCTAGCTACTCCGGAAGCTGAGGCAGGAGAATCACTTGAACCAGGGAGGCAGAGGTTGCAGTGAGCCAAGATTCTACCACTGCACTCTGGCCTGGGCAACAGAGTGAGACTCTATCTCAAAAAAAAAAAAAATGTTATTTAGTTACAGCATGCCATTTAGCTCCTAAACTATTTGAAAAGCTTGTTCTTTTAAGTAGGTTAAAAAGTTTAAAAGTTTTCTTTTTTAAGAAGGTAAAGCAGCTCAATCTGCAAAACTGTGTCTTTCTTAGGGTGCTATTGTGGGGTGAATTATATGTTATCGTAGGAAGTTGTCTTAGTCTTTACTTCCTAATATTTGGAAGTAAAATAATTTCTTTCCAAAATTTGATGTGGCTATGAAACTGGCTAAGACAGCTTGTTCATTTTGCTTTAGTTGACATGCATTAAAAGTTACAGAATTGCAGGCTGGGTGCGGTGGCTCATCCTGTAATCCCAGCACTTTGGGAGGCCCAGGCAGGCAGATTGCTTGAGCTCAGGAGTTCGAGACCAGCCTGGGCAACATGGCGAAACCCTGTCTCTACCAAAAAAATACAAAAAATTAACTGGGCGTGGTGGTGCCTGTGGTCCTGGCTTCTCAGTGGTTACAGTGAGCCAAGATTGTGCCACTGTATTCCAGCCTGGATGACAGAGTGAGACCCCATCTCAAAAAAAAAAAAAAGTTGCAGAAATGCAGATGTTCTATGTTCTCACAAGTTTTAACTCTGTGGTTTATTTAACCTTCTTTGGAAACTTTAATTTAAAAAAAATGAAAAATTCATAATTATCTTTAGATGAAAGTAGATGTAAGTTCAGTTTGGAGATAAACATGTATGTAAGGTCATTTTGTTCCTTGGTTAAGATCACCAAATCTGAAAGTCATCAGTTAAATTTACAAAGGACTATATTAAAAAATAAAGTTTTGATTCTTTAATATTAGACATTAGTTGTAGAGAGGAAATGTTAAGCCCTTTAAACTCAGTCAATTTGCATTGAGGAAAAGAATGTATTCCTAGGTTACAGAAATCAGTGACAAAAAATTACTGGTTCTAGGCAGGGCGCAGTGGCTCATGGCTGTAATCCCAACACTTTGGGAGGCCGAGGTAGGTGGATCACTTGAGGCCAGGAGTTCGAGACCAGCCTGGCCAACATGGTGAAACCCCATCTCTCCTAAAAAAAAAAAATACAAAAAAATTAGCCAGGTGTGGTGGCATGCTCCTGTAGTCCCAGCTAGAGAGGCTGAGGCAGGAGAATTGCTTGAACCCAGGAGGCAGAGATTGCAGTGAGCTGAGATTGCACCACTGCACTCCAGCCTAGGTAACCAAGAGAGACCCTGTCTCAAAAAAAAAAAAAAAAATTACTAGTTCTTTCTTTTTTTTAATTTGAGAAGGAGTTTCACTCTTGTTGCCCAAGCTGGAGTGCAATGGCATGATCTCAGCTCACTACAACCTCCGCCTCCCAGGTTCAAGCAGCTCTCCTGCCTCAGCCTCCCAAGTAGCTGGGATTATAGGCATGTGCCACCACGCCCGGCTAATTTTTTCTATTTTTTTTAGTAGAGACGAGGGTTTCACCATGTTGGCCAGGCTGGTTTTGAACTCCTGACCTCAGGTGATCCACCCACCTCAGCCTCCCAATGTGCTGGGATTACAGGCGTGAGCCACCATGCCCGGCCACAAAATTACTAGTTCTTATACAGGTTGTTCTTTCATATTTAACACTGAATGTTAAAATGGTTAGTTGCAAATAAATAAATAAATAAAATGCTTAATTGTTTAGTATTTTTAGGTGAATGGTTATCAATACATTCACTGGAAACTTTTTACCTAACATTATATTAGAAAAATGTAAATATGCCATAAAGCTAATGGCAAATGTTTCTCTTTGGATTGTGAAGTCATCTAGTTATTTATACTTACAGGTCTACAAGCAAGAACAAGAGGAAGAATTAAAGAAAAAGTTGGCAAATGACCCCAGATGGAAGAGATACAGGAGATGGATGAAGAATGAAGGGCCTGGGCGGTTAACATTTGTGGATGACTGAAGATTGATGGAGTGCTACTATGCCAAACCTTAATTGTGATATTATTTTCATAACCGAATTATTTTAGAAATCTATCAATTGACTGCTGCTCAGCAGTAAGTAAAATTCCTCAAGTATTTGATTAAACAGAATAATGTCAAAATTTAAACCTTCCCTTAAAACTTTATACATAAGACATTTATGATTGTTCAATTTTTATAATCTATTTGTGGATTTTGTTAAAAGATTTCACAAGAAGATTTATTAGTTGCCATTTAAAATTTTTATATGTTTAGTTAAAAGATTTGACATGAAAATTTATTAGATACCATTTAAAAATTTTATGTGTTATGTGTTTATTCTTCAAGAATGTTTCCTTACTCTTTGTAATAGTGCTACATTTTTCTGCTTTCATAGCCTCTGTATTTTCACAAGACACCAAAAACAGCATTTAATTGTATTATCATGAGTGTTTTTCTGGACACAAACTTCTTCACTAGAATGACCTAACATGTCGTTTTCATTACAGTCATTATAGGATTGAAATACCTTCAAAATAACCTCTCTAGGAAAGTCTTCTGCTAGAATATCCCCCCTCTATTCATTATAATATTCTTTGTTTTTAACGCCAGTCAAATATAATTGTCTTAATAAGATCAGAAACTCTCCAGGAGAGTGAGTCTACCCTCACGTCCTTGTAGGATGATCTTGATTATAGTCTCATTATAGGACTATAACTGTGTTCTCAACATTTCTCCAGAAAGGACCTTGTAAAAAAGTCTTTTATACCACAGTATTGGTTTTTTCCCCCTCTCTCTTCATTTAAAAAAAAAAAAAGCAAGGCAGAAATAGTGTATTGAAAAGTTGTTCATCTATTATGAAGTCCTTGAGTGGTGAAAAATCCATTGTACATGAGAACATTTCTATGCATTTAAACCAGAAACGAGATACATGGCTGTGTGCTCTTCTATCAACCAATGAAATGTAAGTGTTTTTACATGTGTGGCAGTGCAAGTAAATAACACATTATTTGACTGAATCAGGCATGATACTGCACCAAAGTGTCGGTACATATTCATGGTAGTAAATCAGTACTGCTGTTAAAGGATTTATCCCATTGCTTCATATTAATAAAATGGTTACAATATATCACAAGTTTGTTGGTATGACATTTGAAGTGAAAAATTAAAATTGCTTTTATATAATTTTTAAAGATCAGTATAGCATGGTTGATGTGCAGAATCTGTTTCTAGCTAAAGTAAGCTAGTTGTTTTGAGAGCTTAGCCCCAGTCAATGTGAGACAAAGCAGGAAGGCTCTTGCTAACGTAGACAAAGACCTGAGGCAAGGTAGTTAATCTGCGAGGACTTCAGTTGGCTCAATTACAGACTTGGGGAAGAGTCTGACCAGATTATCACTAGGGCCCTTTTGCAGCTCTAAAATTATTTATATTTTTGTAAACTTTAGATGAAAGTGTTTTATGCATCCATTCTGTTGGACGAGTGTGGAGAAGGTACAGAGCTGAATTATAGGTAGCTGTGTTTTAGACTTCAAATGCCCACCTCTTAGCTATAGACAAAATGCCTTTCAAAGATGCTGTGGTTGCCGGTAGAGTCAGCAATCTCTGTCCTGGTGAATGTATTATCATATAGTTAACACACAATGGTATTTACCATCTAAAAACATAAGTACGTGGCATATATTATGAGGACCAAAAAGAAATGTCAGTACTCGACTCTCAAAATTTTTGAATGCCTCTATTAACCCAGCGATGAAGTGTAAGAGGACCGGACATGTTAGCATTCATAAAGGTTGGCTGATGAAAACAGTTCATCGTTTGATATTCTTTTGCATATGTGCTAGATTACTGTATTTCTTCCTTTCTAGAAATGTTTCTGGAATTGTCCCCAGTAGCTTGCCCACTTGGTAATGTTTGGTCAGTCTTTTGGAATCACAGTCATTGCATGTGTGTAGATGAATGGGCCCTCCTTAACAGAAGAACTGATTCTTCTCCCCTTCCCTCAACAGACGGACCTTATGCTTCAAAATCCTAGAGTGAAGGAAGAGCCGTTAGTTGTCACAAGTGTCAGTCAAGTCTTCTGGGTGTCCTTAGTATCTGTACCCTGCCCATCCCTCACCAAAAACCCAAAGGCCTCTCCATTTTAGAAACATCTGGAGAAAAATCCTGGGTAGAGAACCCCACAACTCCACTAGTTGGAAAATTTTTCTCGAACTTCATTTTAGAGCTATTCCCATTGCCTTTTTGGTTGGTATTCAAGGGTTTATAGAGCATAGCTGTTCAATGCTATCTATTCATCATTGTGTTACAGTTGAGGTCTGCTAAAATTACCCTTCAGGTTATATGCATAACAGATATTCTCATAACAGATTCCATGACTAACTCTTCATTGCCTTATTTATGAATTCTAAGTTCTACAAATCATAGGTTACAGTTTCATAACGTATATTAGGTCTATTCTTAAATAGAACCATTGAGATACAGGATTTTTTAAATGTTAAATGAAAGAATGGTTCAGTTTAGAGAATTAACTAGTACTATTTATGTTTAGAAAATCATAATTCATTACTTTGCGGGGTTTTTGTTTTTTGTTTTTTGAGATGGTGTCCCGCCCTGCCACCCAGGCTGGAGTACATTGGTGTGATCTCGGCTCACTGCAACCTCTACCTCCCGGTTTCAAGTGATTCCCTGCCTCAGCCTCCCAAGTAGTTGGGATTACAGGTGCCCGCCACCATGGCTGGCTAATTTTTTGTATTTTTAGTAGGGACAGGTTTCACCATGTTGGCCAGGCTAGTCTTGAACTCCTGACCTCAGGTGATCCTCCCGCCTCAGCCTCCCAAAGTGCTAGAGTTACAGGCGTGAGCCACCGCGCCTGGCCTAGTAGTAAACTTTTTTTTTTTTTTAATTGAGACGTAATCTCACTCTGTCACCAGGCTGGAGTGCAGTGGCACAATCTTGGCTCACTGCAACCTCTGCCTCCTGGGTTCAAGTGATTCTCCTGCCTCAGCCTCCCAAGTAGTTGGGATTACAGGTGCCTGCCACCATGCCTGGCTAATTTTTTGTATTTTTAGTAGAGACAGGATTTCACCATATTGGCCAGGCTGGTCTCGAACTCCTGACCTCAGGTGATCTGCCCACCTTAGCCCCCCAAAGTGCTGGAATTACAGGCGTGAGCAACCGCACCTGGCCCAGTAGTAAACTTTTTTAGACGGAGTCTCACCCTGTCACCAGGATGGAGTGCAGTGACAGGATCTCAGCTCACTGCAACCTCTGCCTCCTGGGTTCAAATGATTCTCCTGCCTCAGCCTCCCGAGTAGCTGGGACTACAGGTGCCTGCCACCACGCCTGGCTAATTTTTTGTATTTTTAGTAGAGACAGGGTTTCACCATGTTGGCCAGGATGGTCTCGATCTCCTGACCTCGTGATCCACCCACCTCGGCCTCCCCAAGTGTTGGGATTACAGGCGTGAGCTAATGCACCCAGCCAGTAGTAAACTTTTAATACCCAAACCTTGGAGATATTTTTCTTGAGTGGAGGCCAGTTGCTAGGGTATCACTCAGCTAGTGTGAACCAGACTGCTGGCCACAAACTGAAAATAATGTGGAAATTAGAAGTGGCTTTTATTAGATAGTATAAATGGAATCTAGCTACTTTAAAGCATTAAATCAAACCTGGTCTCTTTTGACTTAGAATTATACACTTGAAGCAAATAGATAAATGTTGGTATTGATACAAACTAGTGTATGGATGAATTATAATTAAATATTTATAAAATGTGATGTTAACAAATATTGGCAAAGGCCAAATCTAGAACCTAATAACTAAATTAAATTTACTTCATAAATTATTTCAGTAGAAACCTACATAATTAGTTGTAAACTTTAGCCTCTTAATTCCTTTTTAATTGATATGTGATAGTTGTACATATTTCAGCTTTTTTTTTTTGGAGGCAGCATCTCTTGCCCAGGCCGAGTGCAGTGGCTTGATCATGGCTCACTGCAGCCTTGACCTCCTGGGCTCACATGATCCTCCCACCTCAGCCTCCTGAGTAGCTGGGACTACAGGGGCTCATGCCACTATGGCTGGCTAATTTTTTGATTTATTATTATTTTTTTAGTCGGGGTCTTACTATGTTGCTCAAGCTGATCTGGAACTCCTGAGCTCAAGGGATCCTCCTTTCAAAGTGCTGGGATTAGAGGCATGAGCTACAGGGCCTGGCCTTAGCTTCTTAATTCTTAAAGGATTTAGGATATCCTCGACAATTGTGTATGGAATGGATCATGTGGTCTCAGATCAGTGTCACAGATTCCTCCTTCCTGGTTTCATTCAGGGGTGGAGAAACTTCTGTCATGTGACAGTCTCTCCTTTATAACCTCATGAAGCAGGACATAGTGGAATGACTCTGGCTTTATAACCAGATAGACCAAAGTTGACTGGGCAGGTTACTTTAACCTATAAGCCTTGTTTTCTCTCGTGTAAAGATACTATTTCAGAGAGTTCTTAGAAGATAACAAGGGTAAAATGCCTGGCATATATTAAGTGATCAGGAAATGTGAGTTATTTTGCCTTTAGAGGGAATAACAAACAGTCCCATTTGTTAAAAAAAAAAAAAAAATCCATGGTAACAGGAGAGTGTTTTGTGATGATTACAAACCCACTGTTTATTCTTTTAATACATATTTTAATCCCTTACCTTGTGCAAGGCATGGTGCTAGAGTGAAGGAGTGATGCTCCTTAGGGTTGAAATTGTGTATTTTAAAAAGCAGCTGCCTGCCCTGTTGCCACCAGTGTGCAAGGTAGAGCAGCCAAGATGACAACTCAGGAAAGAAAGAAAAACTTTCAGAGATGATAGAATGATCAGCAACTTGCTAGTCTAAGGCCTACATTGAGTGAAGGGACATTTTCAATGTAGCAAACAGATATGCTTAGAATGGTTGCTCAAAAAGACATCTAATAGCCCTAAGTTCTACCATCTCCCAAAGTCTCAAAAGTACCTGTGAAAATCTCTCCAGAAAAGCCATTCTGAATCTACAAACCTGCTGGTGATTCTTTCAGCTCCTGATTCATTATTTCTAGGTTCTAAAAAGAATGTAATAGACAAAAAGAAGTAAAATAATTTTTATGGTACATGATACTGTGTCACATTAAATATAGTTGTTAATGTGTTTTCCTACTCTTAATCATTTTGCAAACTATAGATGGTATATATTATTGTCATTTTGATATAGCATTGGCAGAAATATCTTCCCATTATGTCATTTTTATGGAGAAGAGTGACTCACAGCTCCTTTCCTGGAAGAATAATCCACTGTTAGTAGAAAGGTGTTAAAATACAAGTCAGAGGAGTGAAGAACTATAGATCCTAACAGGGGAACAAATGAAACATTTGTCATCACAAGGGTATTGACATTTCTAGAAAGTTTCTTGGAAATGAGATTTATAAGTTTGTGCTTAACCAAGGAAAAAAATGTGTAACAAAATTTTAAAGATATACTGGTTACCCATGCATTTTAGCTGTAGTGAGAAGGAAAGAAGGGTACTCTGTCTCCATCCCTCACCTTTCAGAGCCCTGGAAATCACAGCACATGTGGGAAAGGCCTCTGGTCCTCTAGGTAAACCTTGAGTTCTTTGTTTGAGACGGAGTCTTGTTCTGTCGCCCAGGCAGGAGTGCAGTGGCGTGGTCTCACTGCAACCCCCCCCCTCCCGGGTTCAAGCAATACTTGTGCCTCAGCTTCCCAGGTATCTGCGACTACAGGCATGCGCCAGCATGCCTGGCTTACTTTTGTATTTTAAATTAGCCGGGCGTGGTAGAAACCCCGTAGAGACGGGGTTTCACCATGTTGGCCAGACTGGTCTTGAACTCCTGACCTCAAGTGATCCGCCCGCCTTGGCCTCCCAAAGTGCTGGGATTACAGGTGTGAGCCACCGCGTCCAGCCTGAAATGAAGCTAAAATGAAATTCTTTTCCCTGCTCCCACTTTCTGTGATACTGGGCAAGTCACTTCACTTTCCTTAGCGGGTCTGTTTCCTCATCTCTGAAATTGTAGACGCGCCACACTATCTGATGGTTCCCTTCAATTTTGAAGTTCCATGATGCAAAAATAATGGATGAGAAGTCTTTTGGGGAAAGTCTGGAGCATCACACAGATGGTCAGCCTTCCTCAAGTACAAGTGGCACCCGGCCTGCTTATCCATGGATCACAGACCATTCCTCTTGAATGGCGCAAAGTAACACTGAGGTGGGCGGCGCAGTGGGTGTGTACGGCATGAAGGAGGCAGACACAGCACACCCCTAGACTTTTCCTGCTACCTCGTGGCTGATACACACAGTATGACATGGCTGACGTGTGTCCCTTCGTTGAGGGCAACTCCAAAGCCTTCATTTCTAATGATTTTGAGGTAATCTCATTATTTCAGCTGCCATTGCTGTGGAGACATCTCTCACATTAACATCTTGGCTACTAAACATTTTCAGCAGCCTAAAGGCATGTAGGAGTGCCGTGGAAGTCACTTAGTTACTCCTAAACCAAACCCCACATTATTTTTCACTCATCTCAAGCCAAGTCCTGTTTCCTAATTTCTGTTTTGGCATTAGTTCTGGCCCACTCTCTGCTACAGAACCCTTTGTCCTCTTTTCTTTGCATTTCATAACCACCATGAAGTACCACTGATTTCGTCTTCTAAATTTGTTCCCCCTCATTCCTACTCTAACAGTCCTACCCAGGGCCTCATTCCAGGTACTCCCCCACCATCAGCCATTTATCTTCTCAACTTCAGTTCATTTTGCACATTCATCTCAGATTAATATTCCCAAAACGTCTTACCCTGTAGCTATCCCACTGTTTACCATAAACTTTTGTGCGTATGTGAGGTTTTCTATGACTTCCGGCCCTAGCAACTTTGTATCTGCTATTAGTCACTGGAGCCTCCTCTATTTTTAAATTTATTCACTCTACATGTGTGCATCACCTCCAGCTGTCCTCCATAGTGGAATGTTCTTCCTTTTCTTCTGAGCCATCTGCAAGACACGTATCTCCAAAGTCCAGGTCTCACGATCTATGATGAGCCTTTCCTAATCCAGTATGTATATCTTTGCACTGAGTTCTTTGCCAAATCTTTTAAATATGAAATCATTCTATTTTGTCCTATTCATCAATCTAAGAATTGATTGTTGAATGTTCCCAACATGTACTTTCATCTCTTTACTAAGATACATATTAATTTCTTTGTGGTGAGGAAATTGGCCACTAGAGAGGGCTTTCAAATGTGCAAGTCTCCCTTTGGCCCAGGCACAGCTAATCTGAGCACGTCAATGCCACACATCCTTGCCTTCAAATAGTAATTGGGCCAGGGGTGGGCCCATGACTTAATACCAGCCAGTGAGGTTCATTATGGGGATTTTTGCTGGAACCATTAGAAAGAAAACAGGTACTATTTTTCCTGGGTTTGCTAGATGGGGACAGTGAAAGTGTGGCGCCTTCCTTCATACCACTACAGAAGTCCATCTACCACCAAGGAAAATGAGGCTAATCTCAGAAAAAGCAGAGTCAAAACATGGAGGATGAGAGCCCCAAAATTATTATTTGGGTGATTGAATTCACTAGTTTAAAGTCCCTGGACTTTTCAGTTACACAAGCCAATATGTTACCTTTCGCGATGTTCAGTTTAAGTGAGTTCTGACAAATACAATGGTGTACAAGAATAATGACGTATTAATGATACATGGAAAAAAGCAACACAAAAATTTTAAATATAGTAATGATCCCGGTTTTGTAAAACACTTATTAAAAAATGCAGTAGGCCTATAATGCCCGCACTTTGGGAGGCTGGGGTGGGAGGATCACCTGAGCCCAGGAGTTCAACACCAGCCTGGCCAACATCGTGAAACCCCGTCTCTACTAAAAATACAAAAATTAGCCGGGCGTGGTGTTGTGTGTGTGTAGTCCCAGCTACTCAGGAGGCTGAGGCAGGAGGATCACCTGAGCCCAGGAGGTGGAGGCTACAAGGAGATGTGATCACGCCACTGCACTCCACCCCGGGTGACAGAACAAGACCCTGTCTCAAAAAAAAAAAAAAAAAAAAAAAAGCAGCAGAATAGAAACGGATGACAGTTAAATGGTGAGATGAGAGTGAGAGACGCTGAATTTAATTTTATTCTGTATGTTTCACAAAGATGTCAGGGTCTGGGATTTTATCCAATTTACCATACTCACTCCACCAAATCAACTGGTAGGATCTCCAGGAAACAGTAAGAGGCTCATTTAGAAACCTGTTGTTGCCTCATGAAAATCCTGTGAACTGCCCTTGGTTCCCCGGGGATACTCTCTGGCAAGGCCCCCTATCTCTCCAACTCATGTCACACCTTGGCTCCAGTTCTCATTTCTCAGGGGTGCGTGTTTGCTGCCGCCCACTCCATCCTCGCGTCCCACGCCCTCGCGATTCCTGCTTATCCTAGGGGCGCCAGCTTCGCTGGAGGACGCCCCGCTCTGCGGGTCCCCGCCTCGGTTCCACGCCCAGATGCAGGTGCCACTCAGGTTTCAAGCGCTGAGGAGCGGAGAGCACTGCCAGCCCGCTGGGGTCCCCGCTGTCTCTGGCAAGTGGCTCCGCGCCGAGTGAGCTGGGGCGGCGGGGCGGGCGCAGCTGCTTCCCCGCCCCGGGGCGGCACCTGCGCTCGGGGCTGGCGGCTCCTCCCCGCCCGGCCGGGCCCAGCAGTCCTCGGAGCCCAGCGCCGCCGCCATGTCCTCCGGGGCTAGCGCGAGCGCCCTGCAGCGCCTGGTGGAGCAGCTAAAGTTGGAGGCTGGCGTGGAGAGGATCAAGGTGCGGGCCCCGGGTACCCACGCTCCGGTCCTTCCCCCCGCGGGGCGTGAGGAGGCCGGCGGCCCGGACCGGGCGCCAGCGGGGAACTCGGTGGCGGCGGCGAGGCCTCGGCGGGGCGCGGGGCGCGGGGGGCGGCGGGGTCCGCGGTGAGGGAGCGCGCGGGGCAAGCCGGGGGCCCAGGCCTGACGGGAGGAGGCCGTGGCTGGGGGGCCCCACGGTCGTCGTCGGTCCCGGTCCCTGGGGGTGCGCCCACTCCAGAAGGCGGCCGTGGTCAGTTCCTCGGAGGGCGCACGGGATGCCCGCGACGCGCGGGCCGGGAGGGTGGACCCAGGGCTGGGGAGGCCACCGCAGGGCCGCGAATTGGTGATGGATTGGTAGGATGAGAGCGAGAGGGAGGAGAGCCAGGATGCTCGGGTTTCTGTCGTCGTGACAGGGTGGACGGCGCTGCCACCCGCCGAGGTAGAGCGGAGAGGGAGCAGGTTTGGGGAAATGATGAGGTCGGCTGCGGACCTGGGGACTCCGGGGAGCCATCCGGGAGGTATATGTCCTCGTGGCCTGAAGCTCAGCGCCCAGGGCTGAAAGAGGTCATTCAAGTGCATGGGGGCGAAAAAGCCTGTTCTACGAAGAGCAGAGCTCAGAGCCTGGGACCCGGGGACCAGCCACACCGATGGCCGGTGGCCGAGAGAAAAGTAAGTAAGAGACAGCAAGCTTTCCGAGTAAGGAAGTAGGGATTTCCAAAAACTGCGGGCTCAGTCAACATGTCCAGCGTTTAGCCAGTTGGCTAAAAGGCGTCTGTTGTAGAGCTGTGTTTAGCAACGAGTGCAGCATTATTTGCGGAAGATCTGTAAGAAGGAACACACCCATGATAGTCCCTGTGCCTCAGTGGCGCCTTTGCTGTGTGCCTGGCACTGCTACAGGGAATAGGGCGGTTCTGGAGGGGAAGGTAAACAGCAACTTAACAGGTACATAGCATCGCTTCACGTACTAAGTGGCGTGAAGATAATAAACAGGGTAAAGGGAGAGAGGGCTGTGGAATGCAGAGGTCTGGTGGCTTATGTGTTAGTAAAAGCAGAATCTGGACTGTCATAGGGTAGGCAGATGTTTTTCTTTTTAGAGAAACCTAGTTTTAAAGAGGAAATAACGTGTTTTTTTAACTTAGGAAATGAAAAGTCATGTTTTAGGGTCGAGAGGAAGGAACAAATTATATTTTTAGGTTCCAGGGAAGAAACAAATGGAAGCCAATTGCTGGTAGAGGAGACAGGGCTGTGGGGGGCGGGGGATTGGTGGCACAGCTTCTGAGACAGGAAGAAAGAAGGTAAGGGTGTGTGTAAAGATAAGTTTCTACATATGGGCTAAACTTGTATGGTGACACTTTTCTTTGTGAAATAGGAGGCCATGTTTTCTTCTAAGGCAGAGGAAAGGGGACTAAGGGAGTGGCCCCTGAGCAGGCACGTAGATGCGCAGTGACTGAAGACCCAGCTGCTGTGAGAAGGGAGACTGCTGGTCATATTTGTGATTTTTTTTTTCCTGCAGCAATCTTTGACTATCCTGGAATGTGAGTGCTGAAGGTGAACGGTAGTTGAAAGAGGAGTGAGTTAGCAGGGGAGGTATGCCAGAAAGGTGGAGGTGGGGCCGGAGGGCAAGGCATGTGAAGGTCTGGCCAGAAAGAGGCTGAGCCTAGATGGATAGAGAAGGAATGCAGCCAGCCTCCTGGTGATAGGTGAGACAGAAGGGGAGGAGGTGATGGCTGGTGATCTCGGTGAGGTCAGAGCAGAATAAAGGAAGAATAAAGGAGGCAGCACCCTGGATGGGAAGGAGAGATTGTGATCAGAGAGTAGGATACAGGTGTGTAAAATTTCAGAAGTGGAGCAGTTACAGGTGTTATAACTATATCTGTTGGCATTGAGGAGAAGGCTGTTTGAGGGGAGGAAGTCAGGGAACTGAAACTAGGGTTGTTGGAAATTCACAAAGACAATGTGGGGACCTGAGGTGGAAAGGAAAACTGTGAGCCAGTCAGATGCCTGCCTACCCGGCAAGTAGCTAAGAAAGAGGAAATATATTCTTTTTTTTTTTTTTTGAGATGGAGTTTCGCTCTTGTTGCCCAGGTTGGAGTGCAATGGCATGATCTCAGCTCACTACAACCTCTGCCTCCCAGGTTCAAGCGATTCTCCTGCTTCAGCCTCTCAAGTAGCTGAGATTACAGGCACCTGCCACCATGTCCGCTAATTGGCTAATTTTTTTTTTTTTTTTTTTTTTTTGTATTTTTAGTAGAGACGGAGTTTCATCATATTGGCCAGGCTGGTCTCGATCTCCTGACCTCAGGTAATCCTCCCGCCTCAAGCTCCCAAAGTGCTGGGATTATAGGCATGAGCCACGGCACCTGGCCGGGAAGATATTCTTATCTACATTTTAAAAATGATGATGCAACTGAGAGCCATATAATTCAGGTGAATTGCCCAAGCTCACAGTAAGCTTATTTACTAATAGGATAATAAGCCTATTTAAGAGGCGCGCTCATGGAAGTATGATCTGGGGTACTTGGCAGGGCTTCTCTCAGACAATACCTTAGAGAGTCACAACATTCCAGGGTCTGGTCTACCTCACATCCTCATTCAGTGTCGGATGTGTTTAGCAAAGTCAGAGGTGTCTTCTCTTTGACAGACTTGCTATCTGAAAAATAAACCAGGACACCAATTTTCTAGCATATAATAGAGGACATCCCTTCCCAGCTGTAGGAATGCTTGGTATCCTTCCAAGATCTCCTCCTTTAGAGGAGCCCCGCAGAAGTTTCTGGGTAAACATGGGCTCAAACCAAGGAAAGTCAGGTGACCTGGGTGGAGGTTATCCCACCTCCAATGGCAGGCGACAGCTTGCAAGTATTTGGGCTTATAGTCTCCCAGCCCAGAGCCTCTCTCCCTTGCTAGTGTTAGAGAGACGCTGATAACGTTTACTCTTCTCTTATTTTCTCTGCATGTCCCCTTACCTTAACTTTTTGACCATGTTCTTGAGACTAGAGTTTAATTAGTCTCATTTCTCCAGGAGTCCTGGAGACAGTGTCCTTCCACCTACCATGTGTGGAGTTTACCTGCTACCCCAATGCAAAGATAGTAAGCCTGAGCATAATTGATTCTCGATTTCTTTTGAATTAATAACTGGTATATATAACCATTAATTCCAGTTATAATTCACATGAAAATGTCAGAGCTTCTATTGAGAGAAACAGCAAACTTCAGCATTAGCCTGGTAATATTATATTATGGTTTTATATTCATATAATACGGAGTAAACTGTCATTACATTAATGCAACCAAAATTCCTAGAGCTGTCCAGAAACTTGGTAGCAATTGTAACATAAACAGTTAATTTTCCAGTTATTTGGAGGCTTGGAAAATTAACACAAACTAGTAGTAATACCTGAACAGCAATTGGAACCATTTTTATACAATATGGGTGAATTTTATTCAAAACGCCTTTTAATGCAAAAAAAAAAAGAGTACAATGAGGAAAACCTCCAAGTAGAAATATGCATTAAATGGAAGATAAGAAAAGGGATAATGATATTGTATCAGTTAGTTTTGGTGCCTGACGAACCACCCCAAACTTTAGTGGCTTCAAACATTTATACTCACAATTCTTAGCTGGACAATTTGAGCTAGGTCCAGGTGTACGGTTCTGCTGATCTTCTGGGCTCTCCCATGCACCTGCAATCAGATAGAGTGTTAACTGGTGTTGGCTGGTGTCTGGGTGATTGAGAATGGCCTCACTCACATGTCTGCAGGTTGCTAGGCAGGTGCTGGTTGTAGCTTACCGGTTCTCCTCTACAAGACCTCCAGGAGGCTATCTTGGGCTCCTTCAGATGGTTGTCTTACAGTTCCACCTGCACCAAGAGAGGTAGGTGCAGAGACTCTTGAGGACTAGCTTGGAACTTGCCCTTTATTTCTACCACATTCTACTGGTCAAAGTCAGCCCAGATTCTTTTCTTTTTTTGTTTTTTTGAGACAGAGTTTTGCTCTTGTCATCCAGCCTGCAGTGCAATGTTGTGATCTCGGCTCACTGAAACCTCCGCCTCCTGGGTTCAAGCGATTCCCCTGCCTCAGCCTCCTGAGTAGCTGGGATTACAGATGCACGCCACCACACCTGGTTAATTTTTGTATTTTTTTTTTTTTTTTTAGTAGAGACAGGATTTCACCATGTTGGTCAGGCTGGTCTTGAACTCCTGACCTCGTGATCCGCCCCTGCTCGGGCTCCCAAAGTGCTGGGATTACAGGTGTGAGCCACTGCACCCGGCCACAGTCAGCCCAGATTCAAGGGGTGCACCAATAGACTCTACCTCTTGGTGGAAGGAGCTGCAAACTATTGTGATCACGTTTGCAGTCTACCACAAATGTATTGCTATATGTTAGCGCTATTCTAATGGTTTTATATGTGTGAACTCACTTAATTGTTACAGCAACCCAGAGAGGTGGGTTACTATTTCTAATTATTTCTCAGATGAGGAAACAGCTACTGAGATGTTGAGTAACTTGCCCAAGGTTATATAGGTAGTGGCAGAGCTGAATTTGAGTCCACGCAGTCTGGTTCCAGAGGGTATACTCCTAAACAATAAGCTGTACTGCCTCAAAAGCAAGGCGGAAGAACTTTATCACTTGTTTGGAGCAGACTGAATAAGGCTTCAGACTTGTAAACATTAAGACAGTTTGCTCATTTGGCAAACTTGGATATATCGATGCATGTTTTATATAAGTGAAAATTTGTAAAGGGAATGCTAGAATGAGCTATTTCTTTACCCATTCAGTCTCAAAACTAGATTTCTAAATGGATCAAAGATACAGCTTTTTCTTGCCTTCGTTGAATAAGCGACTAAACCAAAAAATATCTAAATTGAAGTTCATGGAAATTGTAACCTTTTCTCTTTGTAGTTCAAGTATTAGAACTTTCAGCAGAAAGACTTTGGGAGGTCACAAAAAGTTGATATTTACCAAGTTGAATGATCATTTTCAGAATATCCTCGACTGCCGGATGGCTTGGCTGTGAGCAGTGTGCCATGTCGCTGTCCCTTTGTTTCAGGTCTCTCAGGCAGCTGCAGAGCTTCAACAGTACTGTATGCAGAATGCCTGCAAGGATGCCCTGCTGGTGGGTGTTCCAGCTGGAAGTAACCCCTTCCGGGAGCCCAGATCCTGTGCTTTACTCTGAAGACTTGTGAGTAATGATACACCATGATGTCTTGGGCCCATAGCATTATCACAGGGCTTCCCAAAGGACTTGAGCAACTGAGTTTTGAATGTCTCCTGTTCTTGGGGAAATTAAAATGCCAGCAAAATGCACAACTTTAATAATTAAATTAATTATTAATTAATAAATTAACCATTAATAAATTATTTATATTAATTAATTAAATAAATATAATTAATTTAAAACATTAATTATATTATATTTATATTAAATTAATATATTATATTTATATTAAATTAATATATTTATATTAAATTAATATAATTAATTATAAATAAATAAATAAATTTAATTAAAATGCCAGCAAAATGCACAACTTTCCCTGAAGGGTGATTCTAGTGTATAGTTACCTTGCCTGTAGAATACATCTAATTACGACAGTCTGAAGTCTCTTTGGCACTGAGTCATGAGATGCCAATATCCTTCTGTACTTGAGCTCTTTGAGTTGGCTGGTAGTAATTTCTTTCTTTCTCTTTTCTTTTTTTTTTTGAGATAGTCTCGCTCTGTCACCCAGGCTGGAGTACAGTGGTGTGATCTTGGCTCACTGCAACCTCCATCTCCCAGGTTCAAGGAATTCTTTTGTTTCAGTCTCCCGAGTAGCTGGGACTACAGGTGCATGCCACCAACCCTGGCTAATGTTTGTATTTTTAGTAGAGATGAGGGTTCACCTTATTGGTCAGGCTGGTCTCGAACTCCTGACCTCAGGTGATCCACCCGCCTTGGCCTCCTAAAGTGCTGGGATTACAGGCGTGAGCCACCACACCTGGCCAGTAATTTCTTGACCTTAAGCCCACCCTCTCTGTCCTTATAGCATCCCAGGGTTGGGATTTGCTACTTAGTGCTATCAACTGACTTGCTACTCTTGGGAATAAGGACTCCCCAGAGTGGGAGATGTGTGCCTACCACCCGCTGTGATTTCTTTCCCAATGCTTTTCAGAATATATCTCTGTTTTAATGGAGGAAGAAATGTAGCTATTGGGAAAAAGTGTGAGTGGGGTTAAAAGAGCTTTAAAAAATGATAAATGAAAATGCCTCTCTGGTAGCATATTAGAAATTTCTTGGGTTCGAATGCTTTGTATTGGGGTCATTTTCACAATGTGTTTCCCCCCATGTTTCCCCCCCTCACCGCCGAGACCTCTTGCTCTGTCGCCCAGGCTGGAGTGTGGTGGCACGATCTTGGCTCACTGCATCCTCTGTCTCCTGGGTTCAAGCAATTCTCCTGCCTCAGCCACCCGAGTAGCTGGGATTACAGGCGCATGCCACCATGCCTGTCTAATTTTTTTGTATTTTTAGTAGAAATGGGGTTTCACCGTGTTGGCTAGGCTGGTCTTGAACTGGCTGGTCTCAAACTCCTGACTTCGTGATCTGCCTGCCTTGGCCTCCCAAAGTGCTGGGATTACAGGTGTGACACAATGTTTTTTTAATAGGACAAGGGCATGAATTATTAGAGTCTTTTGGGACCAACATATTTCAAATGATGTATTCTAAGGGGTGTTTATACAGTAAGTAATTATCTTAGGTCCTTCTTCACAAGTAGCAAAAGGAAATTGTTCACATTTAAAAGAAGGAAGCAATCTATCAAATCTTATTGTACTTTTTAATGGAAAATGTTCATATTTATGGTGTTAAGATAATAGTCTTATGTTGGCATAGCATTTTTCTTTTTACAAAGCTTCCTTCCTCCCTCCCCTCCCCTCCCCTCCCCTCCCTCCCTCCCTCCCTCCCTTTCCTTCCTTCCTTCCTTTTTCCTTCCTTCCTTTTTAAATTGATGGATCTCGCCTGTCACCCATCTAGATTCAGTGAAAATGGGGTTCAAGCAATTCTCCTGCCTCAGCCTCCCGAGTAGGTGGGACTGCAGGTATGCAGCACCATGCCTGGCTAATTTTTGTATGCTTAGCAGAGATGAGGTTTCACCGTATTGCTCAGGCTGTTCTCAAACTCCTGACCTCAGGTGACCTGCCTGCCTCGGCCTCCCGAAGTGCTGGGATTACAGTCGTGAGCCACTGTGGCCAGCCTTACAAAGCAATTTCATGGGTGCTGCTCATTCAGTGGTGTGGTTTAGATGTCGTTTGTATTCACCTGTTACTTTCATTTTTTTTGTTTGTTTGTTTGAAACGGAGTTTCCCTCTTGTTGCCCAGGCTGTAGTACAATGGCGCGATCTCAGCTCACCACAACCTCTGCCTCCCGGGTTCAAGCGATTCTCCTGTCTCAGCCTCCCTAGTAGCTGGGATTACAGTTGTCCTCCACCGTGCCCGGCTAATTTTTTTGTATTTTTAGTAGAGAACGGGGTTTCTCCATGTTGGTCAGGCTGGTCTTGAACTCCCTATATCGGGTGGTCCACCCACTTCGGCCTCCCAAAGTGTTGGGATTACAGGCGTGAGTCACTGCGCCTGGCTCACCTGTTGCTTTCTATTTCGTGAATACTAAAGTACCCTATGAAACGATGACTAGTTAATTTTATAAATAAATCTTACCAAAGTGAAAACCAAACAAACTCTTTTTCCAGTAGGAGAGAAGTTCACTGAGGAATGCCTTCAAGCACAAAGTGATGAATGACTGCCTTCAAGTCTCAAGAAAACACTTTTCCCTAACTGTTAGCGATATTTCAGCCCTTTCCTGTGGCCTGGTCCTATAGCCAAAATCACAGATATTCACGAGTTTCTACTTGAGTGAGGAAACTGGGTGAAGGAATAGAGTTTTAAATAGTAATAGCTTGTTTTTTTGTGCAAGTACTTTTACACATAAGATAAACAAAAACCTTACCACCAAACATACCAAAATTCACCTCTTTCATAAGTGAGTTACTAAGATTTCTATACCTGGAATATCATGTAAGTTTCATTTACTGGATGTTTACATTTTAGGAAGGAAAGTAGTTTTGTTTATTTAAACAATTGAATACTTGTAAACTGTTGTTCCTGGAAGATATTTATACCATAAAAAATTTGTTCTTTTCTCATGAATTTACAATTCCTAAATGAAGACCAGAAAGTACAGATTGCTGGGAGGAAGAATAGGTTTTATTAATCAACTGATGTCTTGATTTTTCTAAATGGGAGGATTGTTTTATTTTTAACACTAATTATGGGAGCAGATTCTTAGCAAACTTCTTTGGAAAAGTTAATGGTATGATGTGCATTAGGCTGCCCCATTGTGTATATAAATGAAGCAGATTTGATCTTTGTATTCTTAACGTTCCTCTACTTTGTAGTTGTGGCTGTACTTAAAGAAATACAGAATTTCATATATTTAAAAATGTTTAAAATGTGACCCACAGAACATTGTAAATGATTAAAAACTAACATGAAAATATTACGACCTAAAAGAATTCTTAACTTCACAAGTGTTTTACTTCGATGATGTGCCTTTGATTTAATTTGGGACACTTTTTTAGAGGGATACATTATTCGTGTTTGTAACAGTCTTTGAAGAGCTTGGAAATAAAATTTCTGCTTAATCATTTTTCTATGACAGCAATATTTTGTGTCTGATTTTGTATTAAGGACTCATGGATTTCTGTTTGCCTGTGAGATTGAGTGCTGGAAATGAGAGAGTGAAATTGTTGTTTTTAAGTCTTTGTAGAATTTTGCAAATGTCCTGAAAAATAGATAACTGTATAACATGAAGAAAATATCTCTATTAATGGCAACATTTGTTCTCTGAAATAGCTATATATAAACTCATAAATAAACAAAATTATCTGTGAGTGTAAGTAGTGTTACAATAGAGAAAATAGAAGTCGTTAGATGGGAACTCCCTTAAATTTTAGCTACTAAACTTCTAGATCTAGTGATTAGAATCCCTTCCATTCAGTCATAATTCAGGCATCCCTTTTATAACCTATTTGTTCTCTGGATCTGTTTCACCTTCTCTGAAATTGCACACTACCAGTGATCCTTTCTCCTTCATCTTCAAGTTCTCTGCTGGACACTTTCTTTTCTTTTCTCTTCTCTTTTCTTTCCTTTTCTTTTTTCGAGACAGGGTCTCACTTTGTCACCCAGGCTGGAGTGCCGTGGCGCTATCTTGGCTTACTGCAGCCTCAATCTCCTAGGTTCAAGTGTTCTTCCCACCTCTGTCCCCCAAGTAGCTGGAACTACAGGCATGAACCATCACACCCGACTAATTTTTGTATTTTTTGTAGAGATGGGATTTCGCCATGTTGCCAGGCTGGTCTTGAACTCCTGAGCTCAAGCCATCCACCCACCTCAGCCTCCCAAAGTTCTGGGATTACAGGTGTGAGCCACTGCGCCTGGCCTCCAGTGGACCCTTTCTATCACAATTTAGCATGTTCCATTCTGTCTTAACAATAGCATTTTTTAAAATCCTCATTGGAAAACAAAATTCTTTTTTGATTCCACTTTCCCCTTTCAGCAAACGTTTGATAAGATAGCACAATGAAACTATAAGCATCTCACTTATAGATGAATATAGACGCAAATGTCCTAGATATAAACTGATCAAATTCAGTAGTTATAGTAAGAGAAAATACAGCCGGATAAAACTACTTTAACATAAAGAAATCTATCAATGTAATTCATTACTTGAATCACTTAAAGAAGGGAACCTATGCCAAAAAGTCATTTGATAAAATTCAGTAGCTCTTCTGGGCTGGGTACAGTGGCTCACGCCTGTAATCCCAGCACTTTGGGAGGCCAAGGCAGGCAGATCACGAGGTCAACAGATTAAGACCATCCTGGCCAACATGGTGAAACCCCGTTTCTATTAAAATTCAAAAATTACCTGGGCATGGTGGCACGCCCCT
Source organism: Hylobates moloch (assembly GCF_009828535.3). Lineage (NCBI taxonomy): Eukaryota > Metazoa > Chordata > Mammalia > Primates > Hylobatidae > Hylobates > Hylobates moloch. The sequence goes on from NW_026652285.1 coordinate 83,799,360, forward strand.
GTAGTCCCAGCTACTCGGGAGTCTGGGGCAGGAGAATCGCTTGAACCTGGGAGGCGGAGGTTGCAGTGAGCCGAGATCACGCCACTGCCCTCCAGCCTGGCAACAGAGTGAGAGACCCTGTCTCAAAAAAAAAAAAAAAAAAAAAAAAAAATCTGTTCTGAATAAAAACTAAGTGGATTAGTGAAATGAGAGTAGAAAGAAATTACTAAGATGATAAAGACAATTTTTCAAAACCAACAGCCAATATCATACTACATGGTGAAAGGCTGACACGTTCAGGATATCAGGAAGAACACAAGAATACCTTTTATCACCACTATTATTCAGCATTGCTTTGGAAGTCTTAGCTAATGCAGTAAGCTGAAAAAATGAAATGATGTAAACATTTTGGAAGAATTATCTGTATTTATGGGTTATATAATTGTACACCTTGAAAACTCGTGAGATTCTCGTGTAAGAAATACTTGAATTTATAACACAATTTGGGAGGCTAGCTGGATAAAAAAGACAGAAAAATAACATTTTCTATACTGACAATAGCTAGTTTAAAATGGAAATGGAAATTATATTCCCTTTCTACTTTAATGATACAACTATAAAAATACTTGGGAATAAACTTAACAAAAGTGCAAGGGCCATAAAAAGGATTTTATTGATGTTATAAAACGGAGTGTAAATAAATGGAGGGACATGGCAATTCTAGGATATTAAGACAATTGTGGCCAGGTGCTGTGGCTCACACCTGTAATCCTAGCACTTTGTGGGGCCGAGGTGGGTGAATTGCTTGAGATCAGGAGTTCAAGACCAGCCTGGGCAAGATGGTGAAACCCCATCTCAACAGAAGATGCAAAAATTAGCTGGATGTGGTGGTATGCACCTGTAGTCCCAGCTACTTGGGGGGCTGAGACAGGAAAATCGCATGAGCCCAAGAGGTTGAGGCTGCAGTGAGCTGTATTCACGCAACTGCACTCCAGCCTGGGCAACAAAGTGAGAATCTGTCTCAAAAAAACCAAACGCAAAAAAGAAAGACAACAACAAAAAAAGACAATTTCCCTAAAATGTCAATCTTACTAAATAAAATTTCTGCTTAATTAATCATTGATCATTGTGTGTGTCTGTGTGTGTAAAACATAAGGAGGGGATGGGCATGGTGGCTCATGCCTATAATCCCAGCCTAGGCAACATAGTGAGACCATGTCTCTATTTTTTTTTTAATTAAAAAAAAAAAAAACTCTTGTAAAAATCATTACAGAGCAAAAAAACAAACAAACAAAAAAATGCAGAGCCAGGCATGGTATTGTGCACTTGTAATCCCAGTACTGGGGAGGATGAGGCAGGAGAATCGTTTGAACCTGGGAGGCAGAGGTTGCAGTGAGCCGAGATCGCACAACTGCACTACAGAGAAAACACCTGCCATGTATAGGAGAGATAATGGGCTAATATCCCTAATATACAGAATATTCTGATTGCATGATGAGAAAAAAATGAGTAAAGGGTATGAAGAAGCAATTCACAGAGGAGAGAATCCAAACGAAAGAACACATAACTCCACTAGTAAGCAGGGGAAATGTAAAGATGGCGATAATGAGGTATCATTTTTCAATCCCTCAGATTAGAAAACAAAAAAAAAAAGTGCGTCTTCATTAAGAACTTACATGCCATGTTCTAAGTATTTATGTGTATTAGGTCATTTACTCCTTATTGGTGTGACCTTGAACAAATCAAATTCTCTGGGTCTCAGTTTCATCACCCATAATTATTTTTTAAATTTGGATAAGAATATCTTCTTTATCTCCTTTGCACAAATGTGGGAAGTGAGGCGCAGGTGAGTTGAACATTGTCCGTAATCCAACAGTTAATGGATGATAGAACTAGTATCCAATGTCGAGCAGTCTAGCTCTAGAGCCCACACCCTAAACCCCTGTGCTGTGTACCATTGCTGGTGAGGATGAAGGAGACTGGGCAGTTTTATACCTTATTAGGGTGTGATGTGCTACAACCCTTTGGGAGAGGAATTTGGCAAAATCTCTGTAAATCCCAATCAGAAGGAAACAAGATTGAGGAGTCTGAGATCAGATTAACCCTCATGGCTTCAACTTAACTGTCATTCAGGTTTGGAGAGGCATGGTACAAGGAAGCAAAAATAAATACAGAATTAAGGATGAGGATTATGTCTATACAAGAACATTGGATGTAGTTACTGGTACATGAAACTCACTGGAAACAAATAGATCAGAACCCATCAAATTTTTGAGGGGATTTGAGAAAATGGCCCTAAAACTGTTGAAGTCGAATAAACTTAACTTGAGGCCCTTAAACTTACATTTCAGAAAGTAAGTGGAGAAAGCTTTGTAGTCCCTAAGGAAGACACTCTCTTAAGGGGTCCAAGGAGAATAATGGATAAGGGAGGACTTCCAGAGGGAGGAGCTGAGGATGGGGTGAGGATGGAAAACCATGGATAAGGGTTTCTTAAGAGAGTAAAATGACGACCTACCAGAGGAGGGCCTTCACATCTGCACGGCTGGATTTCAGAATGCTGACCGCTGACTTCTGTGTGTCTCTCATTCTTTCCCCTTCTACAGCAAAGTTCATTGAGTCTCTGCTCTGCTATTGTGTTTTTAATACTGGTATGTGAGAGTGGGGGAAATGACAATAGATAACCAAAAAGTTCCTAGGTCACTAGACTTTGAGGAGCCATATCTAGCCCCGATGGGGAAAAATGAGCATTACCTCATAATCCTGGTCTTTGAGCTGCCTGCAGTGACTAGCTTTGGTTTTCCTCTTTGAGGTAGGACTCACTGTGTTCTGCGTGTGAGAGGATGAATGAAATGGCTATTTGGGGACCAGAATGGTAGAGTGCGGTAGAGAAGAGACTCTCTAGCTCTTCACCAAATCCCATTTGTTTTTCTTTCTGGGCACCCTGCTAGATAGATTACAGTTTGCAGCCTCTTTTCTAGTTAGATGTGGCCATGTGCCTCTGGGCAGTGGAATGTTTTTGCTCTTCCCTTATTTGCTGTCTGTTTGGAAGTAAATACCCTGAGTGGGCTGGCAACCGTATGTTGAAGATGACAGGCTCTCTCTGCGACTCTGTGGAGTGGAGTACTCTCCTTGCCCTAAGCAAGTGATCTCAAATGATGAAGAAATAAATTTCTCAATGTTAAGCCACTGAGGTTTCAGGGCTTTTCTGTTATAGCACCTAGTATTACTGTAACAAATACAACCTAGAAAGATATCTATGATATAGTAAGTACAGTCTTCCCTTAATATACTTGGGGGATTGGTTTTAGGAAGCGCCCCCTCCACCCCACTCCAGTTTACAAAAATCCACTCATACCAAGTCTGGCTGTTGGCCCTGCAGAACCTGTGTGTATGAAAAGTTGGCCCTCCCTATAAGTAGGTTTTGCAACCTACAAATACTGTATTTTCTTCCTTCTTTCTTTTCTTTTTTTTTTTTTTTTAAGGAGTTTTGCTCTTTGTTGCCGAGGATGGAGTGCAATGGCACAATCTCGGCTCACTGCAAGACCACCTCCTGAGTTCAAGCGATTCTCCTCCCTCAGCCTCCTGAGTAGCTGGGATTACAGGTGCCCACCACGATACCCAGCTAATTTTTGTATTTTTTAGTAGAGATGGGGTTTCACAATGTTGGCCAGGCTGGTCTTGAACTCCTGACCTCAGGTGATCTGCCCACCTCGGCCTCCCAAAGTGCTGGGATTACAAGTGTGAGCCACCCCGCCTGGCCAAAATACTGTATTTTCTATTCACATGTTATTGAAATAAATCCACCTGTGAGTGGACCTGGTAGTTCAAACCCTTGTTGTTCAAGCGTCAACCGTATAACATTAAAGAAGTGGTAGCTTCAGCTTAGCTAAGTTGAGTTGACATCGTAGCCATATACCATGTCTTATATCCCCATATTCCCCATGTTCAATGTAGTTGATATTTACAGCTTCACAGATGATAGTCAACTATCATCTAAATCAAATGGCTTAGTTTCTAATTTCCTACTGCTTCATATTAAATTCATTTTTCTTCATAGTTATGCTAAAACTAAATAGGCTCAAGTCATCACACCCGAATGCCTTATCTAGCTTTTTGATTACTAAGTTAAGGTGCTTCTATTTAGTTGCAGGGGCAGACAAGAATGGTGGATTGGTTATATTGACACTTTGGGTGTAGATAGATGGTGGTCAGTTTTAAGATGTTCCGAGAAATTATGGCAAAAATCTTCACATGGGAGCTGAGATGCACAGAAACTGCCATAGAGATGGTTTTTCTCTTTGATGAGAAGCAAGTGGGACTGATAATGACTCAAATTATTTTTTTTTTTGAGCTGGAGTCTTACTCTGTCACCCAGGCTGGAATGCAGTGGCATGATCTCGCCTCGCCCCAACCTCCACCTCGCAGGTCCAAATGATCCTTCTGCCTCAGCCTCCTGAGTAGCTGGGATTACAGGTGTGCACCACTACTCTTGGCTAACTTTTTTATTTTTAGTAGAGATGAGGTTTCACCATGTTGGCCAGGCTGGTCTTGAACTCCTGACCTCAAGTGATCTGCCTGCCTCAGCCTCCCAAAGTGCTGGGATTACAGGCATGAGCCACCACATCTGGCCATGACTACTATTCTTCAGTAAGGTATATACTGCGTTCTTTCTGCCCCTTCCAAAAATTGCAGTCTAAAGCCTTTTGTTCAAAATTTGTTTGGATTATTGTCCTGTATCAAACAGATATTTGTTAAAAGTTTCTTTAATTTTTATTTATCTAGTTATTTACCTAGAAAAAGCTTGTCTCAGCATTTCTAAATAAGATTTTTTAAAAAGGATTGTGACTGGAATATCACCATAAATCCTCTGTGGAAACAAAACAATTCCATATATCATGTTAAGTTTACCCTAACTGATTGAGGGATGGTATTTACCTATAAAATCAAACAGTTCCAAAATACTTTCTATCAACAGGATGGCTTGGAATCCCATAACAGTGGGATTGCATCCCATAGAAGTAGCATAAGCTTCCCTTCACAGCTCCTTTAATTCTAGATTGTTACAGGATGTAATGCACATTTTTTTTTACCTTCTCATTTTGCAGGTCCCTTAGTATTACCAGATAATTCTGCAAATACACTTTCTCTTTTTTTGCCATTTAATATAGATCATGGATCCAAAATGGACCCCCATGTTGATCCCTTTCTTTATGGGTATTATGTTTGAATTAGGAATAAGTCCAATAATTGCCTCAATACATGACATTTTTTTCTCAGCTCTCATTTTGGATTACTATAGTTTGCACTCTTCACCCCCCTCAACCCAGGCTACTCTACTTATTAAAATTGTTGGATCCCTTGTTTTAGGGCAGGCCTAATTATTGGGGGTAGATAAGGAGTCTCCTATTGTGAGAGGCAAGGAAGTGGGACATCCTGGTATTTTTCCCCAGTTATCTTTGGAGTCTCAGTGGCAAGGGAAGGAATATCTTATGCCCATCCACAATTGGAAGAGACAGTTGATGTTTGGTGAGGCCTACAGACTTGGGCTGGGCTTAGGGACTTGGAGTAAAGCCCCTCAAAAGACCTCAGAGGTGAGCATCACTATCACCAGCAATGAATTGAAGGGCAAGCAATTCCCAGTAGAACCCTATGCGGATGTTGTATTTTGTGCTGTATTCTTACACTGTATGCAGTATTTTATACTGTATTTTTACTGTATCCTTTTATGTTTAGACACACAAATACTTACCATTGTGTTTCAATTGCCTACAACATTCAGTACAGTAATGTACTGTACAGGTTTGTAGCCTACAAGCAATAAGTTATACCATATAGCTTAGGTGTATAGTGGGCTACTCCATCTAGGTTTGTGAATTACACTCTATCATGTCCACACAATGATGAAATCACCTAATGATGCATTTCTGAGAATGTATTCCTGTAGTAAGCATGCATGATGGTAAAAGTGTAGTAGAAAGAGGCAAGTAGGACAGGCAGTGTTAAGTCAAGTTAAGTTTGTTTCAAAAAGGAAGGGATTAACAGTATCAAATGCTGAAGAGAGGTCAGTTAAGGTGATGTCTGAATGTCCTTTGGATCTAAGAAGGTAGAGGTTAATTATGGTAGTGATAGGGTGATAATTTCAGAAGTCAGGAAATAAAGGTGGATTATACTTGTGGTCTTCAAACATTTTTGCTTATATGCAACCTAAATGAAATAATGTCAACCCTGTGTACCTCCATTTTGCAGTTGGCATCTAAATGTTTATCATAAGTTTAAATATATATAATATATATATCATCATAAGTTTATATATATCATCGAAAGTTTAAATATATGTTTTAATATATAATTTTATTAAAAGTCTAGCATTTTAACATGAAATTATTTCATTCCTCTTTTAAATGTATTCAATGGAATACAAATACCATCATCATTTGAAACCTACTCTCATCCATTTAAAAATATACAAACCGTACCCTCCTTTAGTCAGAAATTTTACATGATTCTTTTTTCTTCTCTAAAATCATACTTCCAATTTAATTTCCCCACAAAATTTAATCCTGTCTCAATTACCCTTTTATTGCCTCTCATCTCCAAAGACATACTTCATTGGTTTTGTGAAAATGGATCTGGATCCTTTAAATATCCTTTCTTTGCCAATTGGCATAATGCTGATTTGTTCATAGAAGGTGTTGGAGAGATATTCCAGGAGGAAGGAACGGGTATGTCTTCCTGGGTCTCACGTGGTTTTCTCCAATGCTAGGCAAAGAGCAGCTTTTTCTAGCTCTTCATGAAGGCAGTAGTGCTATAGCTGGGAACCTCAGACAATGTGGCTCTGAGTCTTAGCCCAGGCTGCTGCTCCTCATACCCTCTCCTCAGCGCCTCATGCATACTTGCTGGGGCCCTGCAGTGATGGCCATTTAGCAAGCCAGCCAAATGACCTTTGCTCTGCACCAAAGCCCAGAGCTTTCCAAGCCCAAGCTATACACAGAAGTGTGTTAGGTTTCGACAGAGGGCAGCCTGTTTATCTCCTGGTTTCAGCAATGCCCACAGTGGTGCCACTCTCTCCATGTCCCCCACCTCCATCGACTCTGGCTCTCCTGTGTGCAAAAGGTTTTTTCCCCACAGCCCTCCTGTCATGAACATTGTGTGCTCCAGGACTTATTCTGCCTACGAGCCTTGGCTTGCCAATGCCCCAAAGGGTTGTTCTTGTTTTCCCCGCAATTATGGACCAATTCTGGCCCCAAATAAAATAAAATTTCTTTGTTGTCCAGTGGGCTACAACCACACCTTCTTCAAAGAGGTCTTCAAATAGGTGACCAGGTTTGTCTTTCTTTTGGGCTCTCCCTCAACTTTAGGGTACCCTTAGAGTTCTCATTCACAACTTAAAAATTTTTTATATTAAATTTCCCCTATTTAAATTACTGTGCAGTTTCTCTCTTGGTTGAACCCAGATTGATGCAAATCCTAATGTAATGTTTATGCTTGAAAGCCTTTTATGATCAACCTATCATACTTCTCTGTAATAGGATATAAATTGAAATAATTAAAAAATATTTCTTGTGACCTTAAGACTCTAAGTTAAATAATTTTTCTTAATTACTAATTCAATTTATTTAAGTACAAATATTCAAAACCACATAAATATATTACAAATTTTGATAATTAAATATAAAAAGAAAATACATATTAGAAATGCATGACATTACTTAACTAAGAGGGTAGCGAAAGGAGGGGCTGACTTTGGAAACGACTGGAACTCTAAAGACAAATGGATTGTTCATAAGCATTGTACACTAGTTGGTGAAGTTGTTTCTCATGGGGTATGGGTTAACAAATCTGAACCTACCATGATGCATATTGGGATTGAACAAAAAAGTAAATGGATAGAGGATGGTGGGAGTTAAGTGTCTCACTGTTGGAGTGGGGTGTGGGTTTACAGATAAGCAAGCAGGGAAGCTATAATGAACCATGTGGTACTGAATTAGAATACAAACGTAAGAATGAACTCATGTTTATCTTTCTTTTTTCTTTCTTTTCTTTTCTCTCTTTTTTTTTTTGTTTGAGATGGAGCCTTGCTCTGTCACCAGGCTGGAGTGCTATGGCACGATCTCGGCTCACTGCAACCTCTGACTCCTTGGTTCAAGCGATTCTCCTGCCTCAGCCTCCTGAGTAGCTGGCATTACAGGCACGTGCCATCATGCCCGGCTAATTTTTTTGTATTTTTAATAGAGACAGAGTTTCACTATGTTGGCCAGGATGGTCTCGATCTCCTGACCTCGTGACCCACCCGCTTTGGCCTCTCAAAGTGCTGGGATTATAGGCGTGAGCCACTGCACCCGGCTGAACTCATGTTTATCTTAATATAGATACTGATGGATAGATGTAGATAAACTTGTAGATATATGTATATACAGAGATAACTATAACACATCTATTTCTAGCTCTGTTTGCTTAGAGGGCCTTGGAGCAAGGACACTCTAGTAGCAACGAGCATAGCCAGTGCCCAGATTTTGGTTGCTAATACCATTCTCCAATAAAGGGTACTAGAGCTCCTTGGAGAAATGACTGATTCTAGAGCTGGGACAATGAATATACTAGATGGGTCTTGATATCTTGTAATGTGAGAAAGTAAAGAAGTGGTCAAAAACCAAAATGGTGGGGATTTATCTAAGGAACATAGGAGCAAACTGAAAGAGCTCCCAGTGGCTAAACCTGGAATAATTTGAACAATATTTTTTCTTTTTTCTTTTTCTTTTTTTTTTGAGGCAGAGTTTCACTCTGTTGCCCAGGCTGGAGTTCAATGGCACCATCTTGGCTCACGACAACCTCTGCCTCCTGGGTTAAAGAGATTCTTGTGTCTCAGCCTCCCAAGTAGCTGGGATTACAGAAGTATGCCACCACACCTGGCTAATTTTTGTATTTTTAATAGAGATATGGTTTCACCATGTTGGCCAGGCTGGTCTGGAACCCCTGACCGTAAGTGATTCACCTTCCTTGCCCTCCCAAAGTGCTGAGATTATAGGCATGAGCCACCATGCCTGGCCAATAATATTTTTAAAATGTCATATTGGATTATAAACCTGTCAGTCCATTTTATGTGGTATAACAGAATACTACAGATTGGGTAATTTATAATCAAGAGAAATTTATTTGGCTCACTGTTCTGGAGGCTGGGAAGTCCAAAAGCATGGCATGAGCATCTGGCAAGGACCCTCTTGCTGTGTCATCCCATGGAAGAGACAGAAGGGCAAGAGAGTGCAATAGGGCAATAGAGAAAGGGGCTCAACTCATCCTTTTTATCAGGAACTCACTCCTATGGTACTAACTCCTGCAATAATACCATTAATCCATTCATGAGGGCAGAGCCTAATAAGCTCTTAAAGATCCTTCCTCTCAAAACTGTTGCATTGGGAATTAAGTTCTTAAGACTTGCCTATTGGGGATCATGTTCAAACCATAGCAAACCCTTAGTATACATAAATATCTATGAGTAAGTACTATATAAATAAATAATTGAATAAGTAAATAAATTGGGGGAGAAGAGATAAATCTCCTGTATAGAAAGCTTCCAAATAATTTATATAGATACTCTTTCCTCAAGGAGGTAGAACATAAATCCCTACCCCTTAAGTGTGGACTACACTTAGCAACTTATTTCCAAAAAGTACAATATGGAAAAGGGTAGGGAGTAACTTTTTAATGGGAAACCTGGCAAATGGTACCTTATCTAGGTGATGAAATTTAACATAATCAGTGATAAGTCATGTTGATAACATGTACCTTTGATATGATGTATTGAGAATGAAACTTTAACTCGTTATGTAGTTTTCCTCCTCAAAGCACATAACCCAAGTCTAATCACGAGGAAAACATCAGACAAATCCAAATTGAGCAATATTCTATAAAATACCTGACCAGTATTCCTTAAAACTTCAAGGTCATAAAAAAAAGGCAAGTTTGAGAAACTGTCACAGCTAAGAGGAGCTCAAGGAGATATGATGACTAAATCTAATGATATATCCTACATGAGGGTATATATATCTTATATAAGGATATATCCTACATGAGATCCTATAACATAAATAGGACATTAAAGAAAAACTAATGAGTTCTGAATAAAGGATGGTGTTTAGTTAATAATAATGTATCAATATTGGTTCATTAGTTGTGACCAATGTACCATAGTAATAGTAATGTAAGATATTAATAATAGGAGAAATTTGATGTTTTATATTTGGGACTCTTTATTTTTGTAACTTTTCTGTTAATCTATTCTAAAATTGAGAGTTTATTTAAATTTTGGCTGGGCATGGTGGCTCACGCCTGTAATCCCAGCACTTTGGGAGGCTGAGGCGGTCGGATCACCTGAGGTCAGGAGTTCGAGACCAGCCTGACCAATATGGTGGAACCCTGTCTCTACTAAAAATACAAAAAATCACCCGGGCATGGTGGCTTGCACCTGTAGTCCCAGCTACTCGGGAGGCTGTGACATGAGAATTGCTTGAACCCAGGAGGCGGAGGTTGCAGTGAGCCGAGAGTATGACACTGTACTCCAGCCTGGGTGACAGAGCAAAACTCCATCTCAAAAAAAAAAAAGAAAAGAAAAAGAAAATTTATTTAAATTTTAAAAAGTAGATGTAATGGAAATGCATCTCTTAGTGAGATGAATGGGATGTTATGGTGGTTTAAAGGAGATTTTGCTGATCCTAATATTTCAAATTATTCCTTTATTTATTGCTCTGGTAGTATTTAGATCTTAGGTCTTGGCTTAGTAAGATTCAGGATGGGTGACAGATATATATTTGTTTCACAAAGTGGAAGGACAATTGTAAAAGTGGAGGACAGAAAAAAAGAACCATTGTGATGTGTAGGTCTCAGGTGTGTTCTTTGGCTTGGGAAAGAGTGCCTGTGGAAATTGAAGCACTGGAAATTTACTCTTTTAAAACTGTTGGTGCCCATGTACTCACTCCTTGAAATGTCTTTGTAATATGCCCTAATGGTAGGTGTACCTCAGTCTAAAGACTTCTGATATATATAATTTTGAGAAGTTCAGCTGTGAAAGAGAACAGAGCAGGAGTAGTTGGAGAGGATATGAAGTCTAGAAAAGCTTCCTTCAGAAGCTTAAATACATTTAAACGTCAAGGGGAAGGCCATTGTTGAGGGCAGGAAGGAAGGGAGACCTCATGTGGACTTCAGGTTTAGCCTCAGTTTTGAACATGGTTTAGAGAAAGCTCTATATAGGAGTTATATGCACAGCTTAATTTATAATAAAATGTACTTTGTGTCCCATTTACAATGTTAACATTATAACATTATCATTATTATGGTCACTGCCTTGCATACTTTGTCATCTCCCTTGCCCCACTTTCACTTTTGCTTCCTTACACAGTGACTAAGCCACAGCTCTTTTTTGTTTGTTTGTTTGAGATGGAGTCTCACTCTGCCACCCAGGCTGGAGTGCAGTGGTGCGATCTCAGCTCACTGCAAGCTCTGCCACCCCAGGTTCACGCCATTCTCCTGCCTCAGCCTCCCGAGTAGCTGGGACTACAGGCGTCCGCCACCATGCCCGGCTAATTTTTTGTATTTTCAGTAGAAATGGGGTTTCACCATGTGAGCCAGGATGGTCTCGATCTCCTGACCTCGTGATCGGCCCCCCCTCGGCCTCCCAAAGTGCTGGGATTGCAGGCGTGGGCCACCGCACCTGCACCACAGCCCTTTAAATGCAATTATCTGTCTTTGTTTTCCTCCTTTCTACTGGGCATCCCTCCTCCATTTGTGACCTACTTAATGCTCTCACTTTAGAGTCATGATCACTAATTTAAGAGGATCTTTATATTTTCTGGCAAACATACCCTATAGTTCCCCCATTCCCTTCACTCTCTCACTCTCCTAGATGACTGTTTCATAATTTATTTCTTCTCAAATCTCCAATACCTTCTCCTTCTTCACTCTCAGCTTCCTCGCTTTCATATCACTGAGGTTGAAAGTGACTCTAGTTTGTCCTGGCAAGTTCCAGTTTATCTTTCCCATTTTGCTTCCAACTCTCCTGACAATGAGCTTGGCTGACCTGAAGTGACTTCAGGCCCAACACTGGATGCAAAGGCAACTGTCCCACATAACTTTTAAACCAGTTCCCACATTTGTACAAGGCCTAATCCTTATAATAAACTCTTTATTCTATAACTCTCAGTGGTTCTGCTTTTCTGATCAAAGAAAACAGAAAAGAGGAAAAAAATGGAAGCAATCAGAAGAGAATGGCCATAATCTCCCACCACATCTGCCTGTATCTCTGCCCATAATTTCAATGGTTCTTCTTATGTCTGTGGATCAACTCTCTATGGTTCTAGCCAAGACCAACTCCCTCCTTTTCTGCACTATATCCCATCTCTTTTCACCTTCCCAGGGACTTGTGTCCAGTAAATCTCTCTCTGTCTCCATTAGCATTTGCTCTCATACTGGAATTTTCCCATCCATTTACAAACACTGTGAGATTTTTCTATGTTAAAACTACCCTCTCTTGACTTCTTCCTCTAGCCAATACCCCATCTCTCATCTATACAGCAAAAGTTTCAGAAAGAGTTGTCTAAACTCCCCATCTCCTGTTTTCCTTTCCTGTGCTTTCTGGAATCTATGATAATCAGGCTTTTGCCCCCACCATTGCTCCGAACACTGCTGCTATCAAGATCACCAAAGAGCTCCACATTGGTAAATCCAATGGTTCTCTTTCCTCCTCTCACTTGATTTGTCAATAGCAGTTGACACAACCGATTACTGTCTCCTTCTGCAAACATCTTCATCTAGCTTTCAGGAAATCTCCTGGGTTTTCTCCTACATCAACTGATCCCTTCTTCTCAATCTCCTTTCCATTTTCCTCTATTTCTGTCTAATGTTGTCCCATGGCTTGGTGGTTGAAATTTTTCTATTTTCTGTCTATATTCACTACCTTGGTAATCTTACCCATTTTTATAGCTTTAAACATCATCTATACTCTGATGACTCCCAAATTTATACTTCCCAGATTATATTTTCTACTGAACTTGAGACTTACATAATACAAATACCTATTTAGTATCTCCACTTGGAAGTCTAGTAGGTATTTCAAATTTAACTTGCCCAAAAATTGAGCTCCCAAGCTCGGTAAATTATACCTTTCTCATAATCTTCCCCATTGCAATAAATGACAACGTCATTCTTCTTAGGCCACAAACCTTGGTGCTATCCCTGATTCCTCAGCTGTACCTTCAAAATATATCCAAATGTATAAAGAATGACAACCTTTGTATTTATTACTCTATCTCCCACTGTTGAAAGTTTAAGAATGTGTCTGTCCATATATTTTTCATGCCAAAGTTGGAGTCAACCTAAATGTTCATTAGTGAGAGAATGATTAAATATATCATGGCAGATTATATTAAGCAGCTGCTAAGAAGAATATGTATTCAGTAGTGCTGCTACAATATGACACAGGCATTCCTAAAAATCACCAAGCTATATAAAATCACACAATAACCACCACAGGGCCTATGGGAAAATGGAGTTGGGACTTAATATTAAAAAATTTTGCCAGTGACAGTAAAAAAGACAGAAACCTAATGAAAATGATAGCACAGTTTTAAACATGTTAAATGATTAAGGAATACACAAATACTGTAATACATATGGCTCCTTACCTGGAAAAATACTCAAAGTTTGCTCTTGAGCCTGTAGGCCCCACTGTCCCACTGGCCAGCCCTGCCTAGCGACCATGGCCGGTGCCCTTTCTGTTCAAGGAAAAGAACAAAAGAGAGATAGAAAAAGAGTGAGAGAATAAATAGAGAAAAATGGCAGAGACCTGAGAGAAAAGTGGAGAACAATTAAAGAAAGGGGAAGGTAGGAAGCTGCTTAGCCAAGTTGCAACTGGCGAGTTACTGTGAGGTGGTAGCAGGTGGGCTATCTAGCCAGAAAGTTGAGACACCGAATGTGGCATTAGCTACATTGTGTGGCTCAATGACCCTGTGAAGTGTGGTGTGTATGTGTGTTTTGTGTATTCCTATGCAGCTTACTTCAGTTGGGTGTCATTTTTTAGTTCACCTAGTGTTTCTTGTGAACAAAATTGCATATCAGAATGTGAAATTCATCTTATGCCCACATTGTTCCCTGATATGGTGATCACTTTGGAAAATTTTTGAATTTTCAAAGGTCTATTTTTAAAAAACAGAAATGGAGTTGTGCAACATATAGTATTTTATATATTGTTTTTCCCTTTTTTTTACTCTATGTTATAGACATCCTGCCTTGTCAGAGCACACAGACTTACTTTCTTCTAATGGTTTCATGATATTCTATAGTCTAAGTTGTTGATCTGTTCCCCAACTGATAGCATTTTTATTGTCTATAATTTTTAACTATTACAAATTATATGGTATTTCATTGTGTAATTGGACATTTCTTTAAGAGATTCCTGGAAATGTGGTTGTTGAGTCAAAAGATAGGAGCATTTTTCATCTTAGTGGGTTTACACAAACTGTGCTAAAGAAGCTCTACAAACAATATAGGAAAGTGTTCTTTTCTTCAATATGTAGAAATTGGATAGTAGGAATTTTCAAAAATGTTGGCAACTGATAGGTGAAAAAACAGTAACATTGTTTTAATTTGCATTTGTCTAATAAGTAATGAAGCTTCATTGTGTCTCAAATGTTTATTGAAAATTTTTGTTTTTTTTCTGAGGAAATATCTATTCATATATTTTGCCCATTCTTCTATCAGGTTGTCTTCTTTCTATCAATTTGTAGGAATTCTTTATATATGAGAAATGTAAACTTTTTTTCCTATTATCTGGGTTGCAAATATTTCCTCTTAGTCATTTGTTCTTAAATTGTGTTTACAGAAAACAGTACTTTAAGTTGGAAGTTTTCTAACTTCAATTTTGTCCTAGGTTTTAACTTTCTTGATGTGGGAGGGTTAACTGTGATGATCTTCACTTCCTGACTCAAAGGGTCAGACTATGATGGAGACTCATTTAAATGGCTTGTGTGTAGGGGTGTCTGGAAGACATTTTGGATCTTATGATAATTATTCTAACTGATAAATTAGAATATTTAACTTACAAAGATGCAAACCATAGGGCAGAATACATATTATGAATATTTAATACAGAAATACTGAGACATATTTGAACAATTGCATTTTCTTTAGTGTATGAGCAAATCTAAATAATTGTGCTAGTGGATTAGCATCAAAAACAGTGGAATATGGCATGTAACATTGCTCTTCTCCTCCTTCAAAAAAACCTCAGCCGAGTCTGCCCATCAACTCTACCAGGGACTTTTTCATATGCTAGACGTCGTTTTTTGAATTGTGGTAGTTGTGAGTACATAAAACCTGTTAAAAGGAGAAAAAGGAAAATCATTTTATTGCTTACAGTAGTAAAGTATAGGTTTTTTCTTTTCCTTTTTTTTTTTTTTCTTTTTGAGACGAAGTTTTGCTCTTGTTGCCCAGGCTGGAGTGTAGTGGCACAATCTTGGCTCACTGCAATGTCTGCCTCCTGGGTTCAAGCGATTCTCCTGCCTCAGCTTCCCAAGTAGCTGGGATTACAGGCACCTACCACGATGCCTGGCTAATTTTTTGTATTTTTAGTAGAAACGGGGTCTTTCCATGTTGGGCAAGCTAGTCTCAAACTCCTGACCTCAGGTGATCTACCTGCCTCGGCCTCCCAAAGTGCTGGGATCACAGGCTTGAGCCACCATGCCTGGCTGAAGTATAGGTGTGTTTTCCTCACTATTCAAATGGATTTTGTGTCTTCATCATCTACCTATAAAGTGTCAAAATTTCCAAACTGAGATAAAATAATGACTATTAAAAAGTATGTTTTTAACATAAATGCCTCTGTACCTAATGGCCCAGTATTAAAAATTAGTGATAAATGCATATATTTTTATGCGCATGCCTTGTACAAGTAGTTAAATCTCCCTGGGTTTCAATTTTCTCTTCTGTGAAATGAAAAGTTATAATTCATAATCTCTAAGTTCTCTTCTAATTCTAACATTTTTAAGTAAAAACAATCCAAAATGGTTTGGGAAGCAACTCAGGCAGGGCTTCCTAATTCCTGAAAGTTTCCAATAAGTCCTCATTAATTAGGATATAAGTTAGAGGCTCATTTTGACAGACTTTGAACCTAAAACAAAGACATATTGCCTGATCTCCGTGTACCTTGTATCCATCTTTGTGGTGAGAGTGTATACAATTCTGTCAGGTTTTTTTTCTTCTTCTTCTTCTTTTTTTTTTTTTCCAGTTTGCCTTTCCTATTCCTGACTGTGGCTTTTTTTCATTTGGGATTATATATAATCCATATATTATTTATATATGGATATCCATATATAGTTATCCCTATATTAGTATCCACAGGTGCAATTATAAAGCACACACAAATTTCCAGTTAACCAATACAAAGTATCCCAAGTACATTCACAGATGAAAACAGTTTTGAAGAGATTACCAGCATTTTGAACATTATGAGCAAAATTCACTACATCCTTGCCAAGTCGGATAAAGAATCATCATTAATAAATGGAAGGAGTAAATAATAAACTGATAACAATGCAGTTGTCAGAAATAACAAAAGTTCAAAAAAACCAACAACATGAGAAAAACCCCACTCTTGGCTCAAAGAAAAATTTATAATAGATCAATAAGAAAAAAATAAAAATTAGGATACCATATTTAAAAATGGTATTAGTAGCTCATATTCAGCTTCCACTCCAGAGTCTTTAATATGCCATTTTCAATACTCTTGCTTTTAAGTTTTCCCTCATGAGCTTGATCCTTGACCCATAGCTGTAATGTGACATTTATTTTAAGCCCTGATGAATGATAGGTGGTGATCATGTAAGAACTCACCTTATAGGGCTTTTTTATATATGATACATTAACTTGAAAAATCCCAGATTTGGATACTAACAGAGGCTGATTATGAAATCAGTAAAATGGAAAACTAAAAATTATAAAACAGTTTTAATAATTATCCCTGGAGATATAATCTCATAATTGCAAGAGTTAGGGTACCATTATTTAAAAGTTTAAAAGGCAGGGTGGGGTGCAGTAGTTCACACCTGTAATCCCAGCACTTTGGAAGGCTGAGGCAGGCGGATTGCTTGAGCCCAAGAGTTTGAGACCAGACTGGGGAACATGGCAAGACCTTGCCTCAACAAAAAATACAAAAATTAGCTGGGAGTGGTGGTGCGTGCCTTTCGTCCCAGCTACTCAAGAGGTTGAGGAGCGATGATTCAGCCTGGGTGACAGAGCAAGACTCTGTCAATAATAATAATAATAATAATAATAATTTTAAAAAGCATTGTATTTTGTTAAACAGACACGCCAAAAAATAAAAATAAAGCAATGTAGTAAGTAATTATATCATAGAGATCCCATATATACACTTTGGGACAAATGGAAAATTATCTTGAAGTTATGGGTTATGCTAATGGCTTTGGATAATTTTCCAGGGCTGTGCCAATGTTAATTCAAAAAGTGTTGTATCTTAAACTATGTATTTGGAGGTAATGATGTACTATGGAAAACCAGTTAAGTAAAATTTGCCATATTGAATGTAGATACTAGTATCAAAAAGTCATGTGAACTGTTTGAATAAAATTATTTCATGGAAATAACTTGGAAATCGGAAGAAATTAATATTTCTAAACTGACATTATTTTATACAGTATGTGATTTAAAAATATATAACTAAATTAAAGAATTAAAATATAGGTAGATGTTTGACTATTCTACTCATATACCTAAAAGCTTTAAGCTTTTTCTAACATTTAATGTTAGAATTTATTTAAAAACGACTTCTGGGTCTTCTCATTGGAAAATGGGGGTTATATATTGGAGTACCCTGTGTTCAAGAACATATAGTAATTCACATACGTATTTTGTTTCAGAGTAGAAAAATATGAAATTTTCATCCAGTTTATGAAGTTAGCATAACCTTTATGTCCAAATGTGATAAGGCACAAATAAAGAACACAATGTAATATCATGAATGTAGACATGAAAATCATAAACAAATATTAGCTACCATATTTAACAGCATATTAAAAGAATCTCTTAGGCCGGGCCAGGTGGCTCACTCCTATAATCCCAGCACATTGGGAGGCCAAGACAGGTAGATTACTTGAGCCCAGGAGTTCGAGACCAGCCTGGACAACATAACAAAACCCTGTCTCTACTAAAAATAGAAACAAATTAGCCAGACATGGTGGTGCGTGCCTGTAATCCCAGCTACTTGGGAGGCTAAGATGGGAGGATCGGTTGAGCCCGAAAGGTGGGGGTGGCAGTGAACCAATCATGCCACTGCACTCCGGCCTGGGCCACAGAGGCAGACCCTGTCTTAAAAAAAAAAATCTCTTAGACAAGGTAGCATGAAATATTAAATAAAACAAAAATATAAAAATTAAAAAAAAAAGAATCACCCCTCAAAAGCCAGTTATGTTTATCACAGAAATGGCAAAGACAATTTAATATTAGTAAACCTGTAAATATAATCTTTGACATGAATAGGTCAATAGAGAAAACACATTTGATTTTTCCCAATATGTACTAAAATGAGTTTGGATAAATTCAGCATCTGTTTTTCACAGAAGTTTTTACAAAACTAGACACAGAATACTTCCCATTAAGGTGAAGAACAAAACAAGTTGTAAGTATTAAGTAAGAGCAAATCCAAGCATTACAAGTCCTGTAGCTTATACAATTTGGGAAGCCTTTTTAAAACAAAACAAAGAATACAAGATTTTCTTGGCCCCTCTCAGGCCTCACAAAAAAACCTATGAAAAAGAGAAGTTTGAAACTTAAGCATCCCCCCTCCCTCCCCTTTTTCTCCTATCCTGGGGAAGGCCACCTTTGTACGGCCATTAGAACTTAATATTTTGTTTTAGATGCTTGGGCCAATGCAGTAAGAAATGACACTGAACGAAAAGCTAGAATCACTAGAAACAAGAAAATTAAATTGTTCTTTTAAAAATTTGATATGCTTAAATGTTCAGACAACTCAAAAACATCCACCAGAATGGAGCTAATAATAGTGCCTATTTAATAGAATTGTTAGAATTAAAGTAAATAATCCAATAAAGGACTTAGAATAGAGACTGGCACCTAATTAGGCTCTTTTAATAAATGTTAGTCAATTAAATATATCTGCTCCACAAAGAGGTTAATTTTCTAGTTCACTGATTCCTCTGTTTAATCTTTGTTGATTTTAGTCTCCTGCTTTACTTAGAGTTGCACTGCTTTTATTTTTAAGTTCTTAAGTTGAATGCTTAGTTCACTTAAGGCTATAATAATTTAACACAATATATTTTCTTTGCATTTATTTTAGAGTTTAGATTTTCTCTTTTACCCAACAGTTATTAGAGAAGTTTTTTAAATGTAGTAATTAAAACAAAAAAATGTTAAATTTGGAGATGGTTTTATCTTTTAAAATTAAATTTGATAGTAGTTTTATCAACTATTGGATAGTGTTACCTGTTAATGATTCCTTGTCTCCTGAGTTAAATGAAGATTCAGGTTGCCTTTTCTGTCCTAAACTTTTTCCAGCTCTTTGGTAGAAATAAAGGCTGTTGAATTCTTTTGGATTTGCATTAGAATCAGAAGCACGAAATAAATTCAAACTGGGGACAGATGGTAATTCTCTCCAGAAAGTCTCATCATTTGAACTTTCACATGTGAGGCCTTCAGACTCATCTGATAGACATTTTTGCTGATCAGTGAATAAATTACCTTTCTGAGAGTACAATTTGTTACATGTAGTCTGCTCTGCACCATATTGTAAGTTGAACGGGTGATTCTCTTGTTCCCATATATTTTTCTTAAAGTTCCAAAGAAGAGGAGATTGAGTGCCCTCTAGTGAAAAGATAGGGTCCGATACGTCTTTATTTATGAAACCTTTTGCTTCATGTGTTCTCCTTTTCTGAGAATTTATAAAACGGGGAACAACTGACACTCTCTTCTGAGTGTCAATTGGTGATTTTATAGTTTCACAGTTCATTTGTGTTAGACCCAAAGAAAAGACATCTAACTCCGAATCACTGTGGTTTAGAAAGGAGTTATAAGCCGGTCTCCTTGATTCTGTATTAATTAGAAAAGGAGTATTCTGCCCGATATTAGGTTTACAGCTGGAGTCTTTCCAGTAGCTGGTCTGATTGTATGAAGTCACAGATGGTAAAAAACTTGAGATTTCTTTTAGTTCCATAATGGAAGAGTTGTCATTCGAAGTGGTGGTTTTGTCTTCCTGCACTGTCTCTCCTAATCCTAAATACTGATAATATTCATTATGTTCTTGAATGACAGAGTCTAAATCAGAAGCTGAACTCTGAGGAGACAAGGTACTAATCTGATTCCTATTTTCCTGAGGTGACGAAATTTGCGGTGATTTTGTTATGGAAGAAGAACTAATCTTGAATAGGGAAGTGATGCTACAAAAATGCTAAAAAATGAATTAATATAATGCAAACGTCAGTTTAGTAAATATAAATAATGATGCTTATCTATATGGAAAGAAGCCAAAATATAAATAGGTAGTCTATTCATAGATATTACATGGATCCAGGTATTAAGAACATGAAATCATTAGGCTCTATTAAAAGAAAAACTCATTGTAATTCATACATATTTTCTAATCATTTGTAATAGAATTTTTAATAGTCTGTTTTTCAGAACAATTTTAGGCTCACAGCAAATACAATAGAATTTTTAGTTATACAATTCATACATGAATACTATTTCCCTTGATAAGAATTTTAAAATATTACCAGTAAGGCCAAAGCTGTCTTTACAGCTAGAATTAAGGGTATGTTAGGACTGTTTGGAAGAGGTAATGTAAATACATGTGAATAGGGTACATAATTGAATTTTCTATGAGCACAATAATATTCCAAAATGATTTAAAGCGACTATATTGAATTTATCTGTATAAAATAGCTTTAGAATGTATAATATAGGCTGGGGTTTATGGCTCATGCCTGTAATCCTAGCACTTTGGGAGGCCAAGGCAGTTAGATCACTTGGGGTCAGGAGTTTGAGACCAGCCTGGCCAACATGGTGAGACCCTGTCTCTACTAAAAATACAAAACTTAACCAGGTGTGGTGGTGCACACCTGCAGTCCTAGCTGCTCGGAAGGCTGAGGCACGAGAATTGCTTGAACCCAGGAGCTGGAGACTGCAGTGAGCCGAGATCAAGCCACTGCACTATAGCCTGGGTGACAGAGGGAGACTCCATCTCAAAAAAAGAAAAAACACTGTAATCCCAGCACTTTGGGAGGCCGAGGTGGGTAGATCACCTGAGGTAAGGAGTTTGAGACCAGACTGACCAACATGGTGAAACCCCTGTCTCTACTAAAAAAAAAAAAAAAAAAAATTCAAAATTAGCCAGGCATGGTGGTGTATACCTATAATCCCAGCTACTTGGGAGGCTGAGGCAGGAAAATCTCTTGAACTTGGGAGGTGGAGGTTGCAGTGAGCTGAGATTGTACCATTGTACTCCAGCCTGGGCAACAAGAGTGAAACTCTGTCTCAAAAAAAGTAAATAAATAAAATATAAAATAAAATAAAATGTATAATTGATAGCTAATGAAAAGTCTATATGAAATTTAGTTCAAGTAAAGTATTTCTTTGCTATTTGAAGTCCAAAACAATTAAACCTGGATCTCACCTTCATTTTAAAAATTCTATTGTAAAAATAGATACTCAAATCGAAAGGAAATAAATTAATATCATAATACAGATCTCAAATAACTAACCTTTAACACTTTTTCTGGGACTTCAGGTAGGAGTTCCTGAAGTTGACACAGAGTTGCTAATAATATCCAATGCAGTGAAGGTCCTTTATTTAGCATAAGCTGAGCCACCAATGGGTTAATACATGGAAAATCAAGTAAGTACATTTCTTCCTAGAAAAGAGTTTAAGAAATAATCAGTCAGCAGTCTTTTGAAAGTGAGCCATTTTACTCTACAAGTAAGTACATTTCTTCCTAGAAAAGAGTTTAAGAAATAGTCAGTAGTCTTTCGAAAGTGATCCATTTTATTTTACTCGTTGCAGCAGATTAAAACTTTTGTCATTGCACCTACCACTCAATTTGAGACATTTGGGGGGAAAATGTTACCAGAAAGTAAATTCAAATACAGGTTTTTATATTTGCTTTGCAAATATCTATTTTATACATTTAGAAAATATACCTCAGATGGTGAAACTTTAAGCCAGGATTTATCCAGCCATTCATGAGGATCTCTCTTTGAGGTCATTAAATTGTGGTCAGCAATTTGTCGAATTATCAAGGCAGTTGCTTCTACTCCTGGGGCAATTATAAGCTGAAAAATATTTTTTATGTTAGATTACAGGAAATACTAGGAAGCAAAATATAATATTTTTTAAAAGTTTTTAATTAGAAGATAAAATTAAACAACAGCAGATTCTATCTAATTTTAGATAGAAACTATTGGTTTATCTATGTCCAGGACATTTTATTTATGAGGATAACCAATTTTCCTTCCTTATTTAAATGTGATATCCTTATTATTTAAATGTGATATCCTTGTATTTTTAATTTTTGGAACTAAATCATTTTCATTTCATTTGGCATTTATTAAGAGTCATTAAAATATAGTGTTATATTTCAACTATATTAGAA
The DNA here is from genome assembly GCF_009828535.3 of Hylobates moloch. Taxonomy (NCBI): domain Eukaryota; kingdom Metazoa; phylum Chordata; class Mammalia; order Primates; family Hylobatidae; genus Hylobates; species Hylobates moloch. The sequence continues at coordinate 83,822,003 of NW_026652285.1, forward strand.
AAATCAGCAATTTGAATATCACTAGTAATATTACTATTTTGCTGTTTCCAAAAGTTAAACCTAATAGTTGGCAACTAAAATAAGAATTTTTAAAATATAGTGCAAGATTTTTCAAAGACAAAGTTAAAAAATAAGGGTACTTATAAATGAATTTGAAGTTGTATTCAAAAAAGAAAAAATAAGGTTTTGATTTAGAGTAGTCGTCATTCCCAGCATTTTGGGAATTGCTCATCTAATATTGGCTTACTGATTCTAAGATACCCCTGCCAAAAATGTGGTGTTTGTGTATATTAAATTTAATTCTAAAAAATATTTTTTTCCCATTAGTACAGTAGTAAGAAAAAAAAGTAAAGAAAAAATAATTTCATAATATCCTCTGTTTCCTGTCTGACACTGTTTTCCTCCATGCCCTTCTCTCTTCTGAAATGTCAGCCTTCTTCTGCTTTCATTTCTTTCTTTTCTTCTTCATCTTTTAAATTTGATTGAAGGAAAGATAGTTCATGAGTTAGCAGTTTAATGTGAACAGAGAAATACTGCCCCAAATAATCATATCCTGGAAAATAAATATCCTGTACTATAGTGGAAATTTAGTAAACCATAGAAATCTCACAAAATAATTATGACTTCTTACCTTCAGGGTGGAGGATATATGAATAAATATCCCCATACTATAATAAAGATATGAAGTGTTAGCAGGAGAATGGAAGGAGAGATGATGCATCCTGAGAGAGTAGGGTTGGGGCAAGTTTCTTTTGTTTTGTTTTTTAAATTATACTTTAAGTTCTAGATTACATGTGCACAATGTGCAAGTTTGTTATATATGTATACATGTGCCATGTTGGAGTGCTGCCCCCATTAGGTATATCTCCTAATGCTATCCCTCCCCGCTCCCGCCACCCCACGACAGGCCCCAGTGTGTGATGTTCCCCATCCTGTGTCCAAGTGTTCTAATTGTTCAATTCCCACCTATGAGTGAGAACATGTAGTGTTTGGTTTTCTGTCCTTGTGACAGTTTGCTCAGAATGATGGTTTCCAGCTTCATCCATGTCCCTACAAAGGACATGGACTCATCCTTTTTTATGGCTGCATAGTACTCCATGGTGTATATGTGCCACATTTTCTTAACCCAGTCTATCATTGATGAACATTTCGGTTGGTTCCAAGTCTTTGTTATTGTGAATAGTGCAGCAATAAACATACGTGTGCATATGTCTTTATAGCAGCATGATTTATAATCCTTTGGGTATATATACCCAGTAATGGGATGGCTGGGTCAAATGACATTTCTAGTTCTAGATCCTTCAGGAATTGCCACACTGTCTTCCACAATGGTTGAACTAGTTTACAGTCCCACCAACAGTGTAAAAGTGTTCCTATTTCTCCACATTCTCTCCAGTATCTGTTGTTTCCTGACTTTTTAATGATCGCCATTCTAACTGGTGTGAGATGGTATCTCAGTGTGGTTTTGATTTGCATTTCTCTGATGGCCAGTGATGATGAGCATTTTTTCATGTGTCTGTTGGCTGCATAAATGTTGTCTCTTGAGAAGTGTCTGTTCATATCTGTTGCCCACTTTTTGATGGGGTTGATTTTTTCTTGTAAATTTGTTTAAGTTCTTTGTAGATTCTGGATATTAGCCCTTTGTCAGATGGGTAGATTGTAAAAATGTTCTCCCATTCTGTAGGTTGCCTGTTCACTCTTGTGGTAGTTTCCTTTGCTGTGCAGAAGCTCTTTAGTTTAATTAGATCCCATTTGTCAATTTTGGCTTTTGTTGCCATTGCTTTTGGTGTTTTATTCATGAAGTCATTGCCCATGCCTATGTCCTGAATGGTATTGCCTAGGTTTTCTTCTAGGGTTTTTATGGTTTTAGGTCTAATATTTAAGTCTTTAATCCATCTTGAATTAATTTTTGTATAAGGTGTAAGGAAGGGATCCAGTTTCAGCTTTTTACCTATGACTAGCCAGTTTTCCCAGCACCATTTATTAAATAAGGAATCCTTTCCCCATTTCTTGTTTTTGTCAGGTTTGTCAAAGATCAGATGGTTGTAGATGTGTGGTATTATTTCTGAGGGCTCTGTTCTGTTCCATTGGTCTATATTTCTGTTTTGGTACCAGTACCATGCTGTTTTGTTTACTGTAGACTTGTAGCATAGTTTGAAGTCAGGTAGTGTGATGTGGGGCAAGTTTCTTAAAGGAGGTAGTGTTTGAACTGGGCAGTGAAAGACAGGTAGAACTCTGACAGCTAGTGGTAAGAGAATGGGGGAATAGTATTCCTGGGGGAAGGCAGGCCAGAATGACATGTTTGTGCAAAGGCTGAGAGGTGACAGTATGGAGGTATATTCAGTAAATGGTGAGTAAAATAATGTTAAAGTAGGAATCACTAAGGGCCACATTGTGGAGGAGTTTGAATCCAGCTGAGTTTGAACTTTATGTTGACTTAAGTAGGAAGCTATGGACAGTCTTTTGAGCAAGAAATTCAAATCAACAGCAAATTTTTATCAAGAGACTACTATGTACCTGGCATTGTGCTAGTTTCCAGGAATAAAAAAAATGAATAAATATGTTTCCTTACCTTTAAGGGGCTTATAGTCTAGTGAGTGAAATATTCACAGCTGTATTTTGGAAATGTAATTTGTATCTATATGTGATGAATTGAAGTGGGGAAAGAGTAGAAAAGGGATATTAATTAGGAAGCTACTTTAAAAATCCAAGTGTGAGGTGATGAAGGCCTGAATTTAGGCCTAGAAGAAGTAGAAGGAGAGACATACTCTAGAGACACTGCAGAGTTAAAAGAAGACTTAGCTACTAATTAAATTAGAATAGTGATACCATAAACTAAGCTTGTGGGAGGATGAGAAGCTGTGTTTTGGACATGCAGAGTTTGAGGTACTTGTTGGATATTCACGTGGAGATTCCCAGTAGTCTGCTAGAATACAGGTGCAGACCTTAAGAAATGTCAGGAAAAATTTAAGAATTATACTCAGAAATGAAAGCGAAATCTGTGGGAATCTCTAAGTTCATAAAGAAAAGAATGTAATGTGATAATGGAACAGTGCTGAGCCCTGAACTTGGACAAATGTCTAAATTTCAGAGCGGGACACTGAAAAAGGGGGCCAAGGAAAGAGACTGATTAGAGATCACCAATATATTACCCTAGTATATGTCTTAAGAGTTCCATTTACAGCAGATACAAGCTTAGTACATCTTTCATAAGGAAAATTTTTAATCAAGGGATATTTATTTTTATTCATATCCTGCTATGTTTAGAAAACATCTGAGTAGTAATAAAGAGAAGAAACATGATTTTAAATTCATTAAATTAAAGCCTTTTGGAACAGAATAATGATAAAATGTTTATTAATTTGAAAACTATGTTTAGCTTTTAAACAGTTTTTAATTCATTTGCTTAACACTTTTTTCTCATTGGGCACTGAAGTTTGAGTATAATTTTGGTTTATAAAAAATACTTACGAAGAAACACATAGGAAAAGAATACCTTTACATCCAGTTCTTCAGAGTTTAGCCCAAATGAAACCGAAGCTGCATAAATCAGTGCTAGGTGATGAAGTGTCTTTTCTGTAAGCGGATACCTACAAAGAATTATATTACTATATTTCTATTCATTTGATATCGGATTATATTTATTAAAAATTCATTTTGTTTTCCACATTTCATAGTATGTTTAGAATAACCTAGCTAAGACAATACTAGTGTGGCAAATTTGTGGGTTTTTTTTTCCACTCTGTGCTCTTGAAAAACCATCTCCATCTCCATTCTTTAATAATACTGTCAAATCTATGGGATGCATGTGTGTTAGGGGAGGCATGGGTTGTGGGAAGAACTTAACCCATCCCTTTACTGACTCCAGGGATGGCTTTATGACCAAATCCTAGCCAACTGGAATACTGCATCCCCCTGGTCAAAGTAACAGGTTCAGACATGGACATGTGACCAGAACCAGGATACATGGAATCCTCTCAGAGTTCCCTAAACTGTTAGAAAATGCATCTTTTTCTTTTCCTTCTGTGGTTACTAAGCAGGTCAGATGTAAGTGCTGAACGGTGGGTAGATATTTCTACTACCTTTACCCACTTTATGTACCCTAAGCAACAAAGAGGAAATTATTAGCTTATATTACAAAGAAGTCCAGAGGAAGCCATTGTTGGATCCTGGGACTCAAACAATACCATCAAGATAATGGCTCTCTTTATTTCTTGGCTCTTCTTTCCTGTTTCGGATTCTTTCTCAGATTAGCTGTTTCCATATGAGACGCTGATAAGAACACTGTGCCTAAACTGTTGACAAACAACGTAGTTTCTGTTGAACATCTGCTTTTCTTCTTAGAGTCTAGAACTTTGATTAAATGCCAGGCAGAGGGTGCCTACTTGACCAGCCCTTAAAAAAAACCCTGGGCAATGTGTCTCTAATGAGCTGGTCTGGTAAAGAAAATTTTACAAGTGTTCTAACTGTTTGTTGCTGAGGAAGTTAAGCACATCCTGTATGACTCTACTAGGAGAGGACTCTTAGAAGCTTCCTCCTAGTTTCCTCTGGACTTTGCCCCATGAGCTTTTTTCCTTTGCTGACTTTGCATTATAGGCTTTGTATTGTAACCTTGCACCGTAATAAATCATAGCCATGAATACAGCTATATACTGAGTCCTCCTAGCAAACTATCAAACCTCAGTATGGTCTCAGGGACCCCTGACACTCTTACTCAAATAAGAATTAATGGCATGAACACTAACATAATTCAAACAATTTCTTTTGTATTTTCAGTTTTCCTAATTTGGTCAGTTGATTAAGATACTTCCTAAATGTTCTAATTCTCTAAAAATACGAATCTGGGATATCTAGAGGTCTGAAATCATTATATTTTATAATATATGATTGTGAATATTTATTCACTCTTTACATCTTGAATATAAAACTATCTCAGAATATTAGATAATTATTTTCATGAAAATCTGGGTGAAAATAAGTTTGAATCTCCTTTTATTCTCCCTTGTACCTCAATTGCACTACTAGAATCATAGGTAGACAATAATCTAAAACAACTTTTAAAAGTTTCCAAATAAGTTATTTATCCAGAATCACTTCCAAGTTCCAGATCAAGCTTAAAATGCTTTACAAGAAAGTTCAAAGCTTAAAATGCTTTACTCCCTTTATTATTCTTCAAAATGAAGGTTTTAGACCAGAATTATTATTTTTCAGCTCTGGTAGAAGGGAAAAACCAGGCTAAATCACTTGGTAGAGGTTATTTGTTAATAGTAGGAATAAAAACCAAGGTATTTAGACTCTTATATTTGAACTTATACCCACCTGATGACAAGTGTATACAAAAAATTTAGTACAGGAATTAGACAGAAATCAGACAAGTCCAGAATTACAAAATAATAAAATACTTAAAGCAGCAATTCTTAGTGAGATGGGGGAGGGAAATATGGCTTTCATAGAATGTCTAGGGAAACATATCATCTCCAAAATTCAAATTTGTTTTCCTGTGATCATACCTCCAACTTGAAAATCCTTGACTTAAAGCAAACTAGATGACCACGCAGAAAATTGCATAGCCATTTCCATTCAAATAAGAGGACTTAGGCTTAAGAAATACGAACATAACTTTGGATGAAGAAATGTTTACCTACTCTGAATTTAATGTTTCTTTGGTATATAAAATTATCCAACAATATCTGTACTGTAATGATAATGCCATCAGCCTCATAATGATATTGTCTGATGCCTTCTCACAGTTCAATTCTTCTAGATCCTATCAGAAAATAAAGAAAATGTAAAAATTCATTAGGTTGAACAGGTATTATGAAATTATGTTATCATATTTCAAGAATCTATGACATATAAATAAGTTGAAAAGAGGCATGGGTATGAGCCCCCATTTCGTGGAAAAATGAAAATCATGCAGTAGGATTAAAGCTACAGTAGACATAAAACACCTAATTACAGCTTCAGCAAGGAAGGCTCCTGAATCTCCCAAGGTCCTAGATATGAAGAAAGTAGCCTATGGAGTGCCCCTAGTTTGGCACGCCATAGGCTAGTCCAATTTTCTATTGCCTTTGGAATAATCAGATCCTAGTCCTTTGTGGATGCAAGTCCTTTGTGGACTATGATCTGGTCACTCTAAAGGCAACAGAAAATATGTTTAAAACCTATGAGATAATGTGCACTGCATGGTTATTCAGAGGAGATGAGAAAGCAGCAGTTAATGGACTTTCTGGGAATCTCTACCTAATGGTATGGAATCTCCTTTTCCTTTAAAATAAGTAATTTTTGATAGATTAAGGAATTCAAAAAATGACCTTCCTCTAACAATAAGTTATATAATTGGATTACAACAGTTTTGCCAGCCAGGCACGGTAGCTCATGCCTGTAATCCCAGCACTTTGGGAGGCTGAAGTGAGAGGATCACTTGAAGCCAAGAGTTCAAGGCCACCCTGGGCAACATAGCACAACACTGTCCCTACAAAATATTAAAAAGTTAGCTAGGTGCAGTGGAGCATGCCTGTAGTCCCAGCTACTTGGGAGGCTGAGATAGGAGGATCACTTGAGCCCAGGAGTTCGAGGCTGCAGTGAGCTATGATTGTGTCATTGCACTCCAGGCTGGGCAATGGTGTGAGAGCCTATCTCTAAAAACAAACAGTTTTGCCAAACAGAAAAATATTGTTTAAGAACTTTAAATATACAAGACACAGTATCTCTTAAAAATCTCTAATAGAGTTGTGTTTTTCCATCATATAATTCTTATAACATTTGCTTATCAAAACACATATTGGCCATTAATATATAGCAATATTTATATTGCATACCATCAAACCTGGTTTCTGCTCCCACTCCCACCCCAATAAATTAATTTCTTTTCAGTTGGTTCTCCAATCAAGCAAACATATCAGGGAGATTCACCCAAGAATTTATACATAAAAATTCCAAACTACATGAATTTTTGAAGAGAAATTCTCTTTCTAAAAACTAGCTTACTTAGAGACAACTCCTATTTACACTGGAAATGCAATGAATGATTGGAAATTCAATATTATCAATCATCAATTAATATACTATCTCCTTGTAATAAAAGTGGCTGGAAATTGCTTCTTTAAAGCTTTCAATACTATAATTACTCTATAAATATACTTAAAATAGGTTAATACACAATATTACATATTCTTTATTTGCCCTATCTTCTTAAAGTATGTTAAAAAGCTATAAGGCATCAGAGAAGTTTGATAATAGTCATTTTCCACAGTGATGATTTTAGCACTTCTGGCCCATTTGCAAAATTTAGAAGAAATCACTAATATAGTTAAGCTTCCTACAGAAAAGATAATAACAAATTACATAGCCATATATTTTAGTCTATTTTAGTTTATATATTTTCTACCTAGTTTTACCTGCAAAATTATGGCAGTGTGTTCATCAATTGTCACCACTACATAACGCTCTGAACTTCCAAAGAGTTTCAATGACTCACTGCAGCCTCTCTCTACTAGTGAGATGTTATAGCTGTAAAATACAATATTCTTGAGTAAAAAAATGAAATGCTAATAAAATTATTTAAGAAAAGTTGTAGTTCCCTCCTGCATGTTAAGTTATTTGGATTTCTATGCTTTTTCTTTTACATGTCAATTTGTTCTACTTTATAAAATTTGAAGAATAAAGTTATGATTTATTCAGTATATAAAACAAATCAGCTGAGATGTGTGTTGCCTGAGGCATTGTGCTAAATGTTACTGCACATAACACTATTACAAATGTTTTGACCAATTTATTCCAGCTCTTTAAATAATAATTCATGAAATCAAAACATTATGGGACTAAAATATTCTGCATTTATCAGAATTTCCTTTTTTTATTCCTTAAAAATGGCTTACATTTTAAGCACTTTTTATTTTATTACTGTATATTGTTATTATTTTTAGAGACAGCTCTGTTGCCCAGCCTGGAGTGCAGTGGTGCTATCGTGGCTCACTGTAGCCTTGAATTCCTGGGCTCAATCGAACCTCCCATCTCAGCCTCCTAAGTGGCTGGTACTACAGGTACATACCATCATGCCCTTAACTACCTTTTATAAGCTCATAGTTTCCTATGAATGCTCCACAGCCTTAATATATAAAAACAAAAGCATGGAACATACATATTCATTTTAACTAAGGTAACAGTACAATTATCTTTCCTTGATATAGAGCCCAAGGTCCAACATTCCTGTGACAACTTGTGTGTTATGATAAAGTGTTTTACAATTTTATAACATCTAATGTTGGTATGACCTTAGATCTAAAGATTTAAAACCTTGAGAATTCATTTAGAACTTCACAGTCTTGTTTCCCAGGCAGTAAAGTTCCCTAAACAAGAATACTCATTCTCAATATTATCAATGGCTCAAAGACATGAACATATAATTCACAGAAAAAAGCATATAAAAGTTCATATTTGCTGGTAACAAAAGAAATGCAAGTAAAACATGAATTTAAACAATAATTGAATATTATTTTTGTCCATAAAATTGATAAATATTACCAAAAAATATAATATTCAATAATTATGAGGGTACAGTATAAGGAAAGAAGTATACATTGATATAAACTCTCTGGAAAACTATGCTTTTGTGATCTAATTCCAGGCTTGAATCACAGACACATGGAGACACATATACAGCATAATATTTAGCCTATCAGAATATATATATATACACATACATATATATATATAATGTACCCTTTTGTTAAAATTGTGAAATCAATAACTTACTTGGATTCTAGCAGCTGAAGTATGTCTGGAGTATTAAGAAGTCCTTCAGATGCAAAAAACACATATGGAATCCGAATTTCCAAAAGAAAACCTCCAAATCTATCCAGCAAGGTGCTTCCTAAATAAGAGAAAATTTATAAATATTTCTCTTTTATTCTCATCTCCCAGCTCTTTCTCTTTTTTTTACTAAACATGAGGATAAGAAGGAGTAGTATAAAAATAATATTCAGTGTAAAAAATCAGAAACAGGATAAAGACAGGCTTGAAGAAGAAAATAAAAACCATGTTATCCTACCTAGAAATAATAGAGTTTACTAATACCACTATACACTAAAAACAGAGTTTTGCACATATTTCCAGACTTTTTTCAGTATATTTTCTTGCTTATACTCACACATGTACACTCACTTCAATAAAGAGAGAAAAACAGGGTCACTCTCTAACTGAAATGTTGAAACTTGCTTTATTCACTTAAGTATATATTGGGCATGTGCTGTATTAAATATATACTGATTTACATAAAGATTTTAAATTATGTGCAATAACCCATGGGAAAACATTTTACAGATCAATAAGAAAAGAATAAATACCTCAATAGATACATGGTCAAAAGATATACACAGGTAATTTATAAAAGAATAGTTACACAAGATCAATTCCAAATAAACCATTATGGTGACTGTATTTTTAGAAATTTTTAGTTGGAATGTCTCAGAATCTAGACTTCCCACTCATATTTGAGGTGAATAGAAAATAATTGATGGCAAGTACTGAGAGAGATGCACTCTCACATTGAGTGCATTTTATACTCAAAATGTATCAGATTTATGGATCTGAGAATTCACAGCCTTAGTCATGACTGACAAATACAAAGAAATAAAGTGATATATGAAGTGGTTTAGGCTTTCTTCTAAGTATTTGTAGATAATTTGTTTTACACATTAAAATTTTCTGAATCAGTTAGCATACTATTACACAATTGTCCCCTAAAAATCAATAAAAATACTATTGCATAAAAGGCATCAGATTAAGATTGGATATCAATGTAATAAAACTGTGCTATTATAAGTAAAATTTGGAAGTTAGATAAAGGAATGAAAACATATAATTAGTAATGCTTACTTTACAAATGAGGACTACGAGGTAAGAGACAGTTAAAGGACTACCCCAGGTCACACAGATAGTGGGGGGGTTAGAGGTTGAACTCAAGGCTTCTAATGTCACAGCTTATTTTTATCTATAAATCACAAACAGAAAATAGAAAATTTTCATTCTAATAAAGCAAAAAAAGGATTTTGGTTTATATTCTTACTTTCTAAAACTGTGTCTGGAAGAATCACTTTAAAGGCCGTGTAAGGAATATTCAACTCTTTGCAGTGTTTAGTCCAACAAGAGTCTTCCACATAATTGTATTCCACCACAAATGAGAACTTACTCCATGGGAAATCTGCTCCAATATATTGATTATGTACAACTACACAGGAACTTGTACTAAAGACAAAAGACAGCCAAGAAAATGGCATTATACTTGTGTTATTATTTGCTTGGACTATTAAAAGATGACTGTTTTCTGGCTGTTCCATCCTTCTCTAATCTATGCCTCATCTTAGAAAGGCACTGGTGCATTTTCTGTTGATTTGCTCTTCAATTGTGTTAATTTCTTTATATTTTTCTTCTTAATGATCATATATTTTTATACCAGGATATAAAAACCTGTAGCCTATTTCATATCCTCAAATGGGAGACAGCCTGATTTTATTACCTGAGTACTATCAATAACAGAAATCAGCGTGAAAAATCAGTCTCATTTTCTTACAAATATAAGGTCTTAATCTTAGATAATTACATAATAGAATATTATCTGGCAACTTTAAAATGGGATTTTTTTTTCTTAATGGGCTTCATAAATGATTTAACAACAACAAAAAATGGACACTTAAATATCATAAATTTAGCTTTCTTTTCTCATAAAATATCATAAACATTTTCAAATCTCATAAAACATACCACCTACTATAATTAAAATTCTCTATTGCTGCTATCTAGAGCAATCTAGAAGTTAAAAAGTACCTATGTCCAGTTTTTATGGGCTTCTATTTGATCTACATTTTTTTTATTATTTGGATCCCAATATTTGAAAAAAATAATTTCTATGTAAAATGAGGCAAAATAAAGAGTTTTACACAATTCAACACTTGATTTATTATTAACAGGCCCTCACTAAAAGAATTTCTAAAGGACATACTTCAGGAAGAAGGAGAACCCTGAAGAAAGAAAATGTAAAAAACAATGCTGAGCAAAGAAACTGATAAAATATACTCTAAATAGGCACTTCTGTACTACAATAACAATAGTATTATTATTATTTGGGGATATTAAAATAAGATTGAATTAAATTTCTGGACACTAATAACATATAATACACAGGACAATGATCAGAATTAAAGTGCCCTATGTGAAGCATTTTTCAGGAAGAGGGTAGAGGCATTGCTTAATTTCAGATTTTGTTAAATTTTTAAAGTTAACTTCTAGGAAGATTTTGCTTTTCCTGTGAAACTGGTATGTTTGTTCCTCACAGATGAAGGAATGAATTTTTACCCCTTTAAAACACCTTCAGATTCCAGAAAACCTTTTCTTTCATTTGAATGAAGGACAGTCAGTGTTAAACCTGTTGGCAAAAAGAATAACTTTTTTCAGTGTCTTGTTCAGATACATATTTTTGGTATGTCATATATTTCACTACCATAAAAATGAATTAAAAATCTGTGAATAACAAAACTGCTTAAAATACAATTTGCTAGATTATTTTTCTAAGTTTAGCATATCAGAAAGTTTGAACCATAACGAATATTTCTCTTGTGTGTATACATACAGCATGGAAATTCTAAATTTATTACATAAAATAATAAAATTGATGAAAAAATTATTTTTGTTAATTTTTAATTTTTTTTTTTTTTTTTTTTTTTTGAGACAGAGTCTTGCTCTGTCGCCCAGGCTGGAGTTCAGTGGTGCCATCTTGGCTCACTGCAACTCCCGCCTCCTGGGTTGAAAGAATTCTCCTGCCTCAGCCTCCCAAGTAGCTGGGATGACAAGTGCCTGCCACCATGCAAAGCCAATTTTTGTATTTTTAGTAGAGACAGGGTTTCACCATGTTGGTCAGGCTTGTCTTAAACTCCTGATCTCAAGTGAACCCCCGCCTCAGCCTCCCAAAGTGCTGGGATTATAGGCATGAGCCACTGCACCCCCAAAAACTTAATTTTAAAGTAAGCAAATTGAACACTCACCAATCCTCTGCAGTTAATTTTATTTTGCTAAATATCATAGTAGATTTTTATCTTTGTTCTCTAGCCAAAAATTTAAGTACATAACTAAATAAGAGACTGTATTTCAATGTAATAGGAATGCCTTTATTCTCTTTCTACTGAGTATTTAGAAGCAGAAGACTTATTGGGAACTGTTTCTTAGATTCACTCTTGCTTCTGATACTTTAAATTTCTTATTTTACTAATGTTTAAACAAAATATAATAAATTTCAAAATATTCTGTACCCATCCACACAATTTATTTTTGGTAGACATAATTGATTCAAGAATAGCTAATTCTAGTTCAAATAAATTATATATACTCTATTAGTGTTATTTTTTCAACCACAGAGTTGACAAAGGTGTGATATAATAATAATGACAGTAATGGTTAATAATTTCATGTAACTTTACTTGACATGACAATAGTTCTGGTAGTGATAAGAAGTGAGTAATATTTCTCTTTTATAATTCCTAAGGTGATTCTTCTATTTAAAACCTAATCTGGCCGGGTGCAGTGGCTCACGCCTGTAATCCCAGCACTTTGAGTGGCCGAAGCGGGTGGATCACCTGAGGTCAGGAGTTCGAGACCAGCCTGGCCAACATGGTGAAGCCCTGTCTCTACTAAAAAAATACAAAATTAGCTGGGCATAGTGGCCCAGGCCTGTAATTCCAGCTACTTGGGAGGGTAAGGCAGGAGAATGGCTTAAACCTGGGAGGTGGAGGTTGCAGTGAGCCGAGATCACGCCATTGCACTCCAGCCTGGGCAACAAGAGTGAAACTCAAAAAAAAAAAAACAAAACAAAAAACAAAAAACAAACAAACCTAATCTGCTTAAATGATTGTATTAGCTATGATCCCAAAGCAGATTAATTACTTGGTAAGTGCAGTACTAGATCTTACAAACACACAGAAGACAGAACTACTTTCTAACACTAGGCAGAAAAAAAAGGCCTCGCTTCCAGAAACTGAGGATAATTGCCATCCTGAAAAAGAGTAAAAACATCTTCCAGTTTATAGATTCAAAATTTTTGTGTCAGTAGACCTTGTTGAAATGAAGATAACAAGCTCAGTGATTACATAATCCTGAATACCAAAAGAGACAGGAGTATTCAGCATGAAACCTAGATATGTGATACAGATACAGAGTAATAATCTGTCAATAAGGGTGACTATAGTCGGTAATAACTTAATTGCACATTTTAAAATAAAGAGTGTAACTGAGTTGTCTGTAACTCAAAGGATAAATGCTTGAGGGGACGGATACCCCATTCTCCATAATGGGCTTATTTCACATTGCATGCCTGTATCAAAACATCTCATGTGCCCCATAAATTTATACACCTACTATGTTCCCACAAAAACTAAAACTAAAAAAAAATCTGTCAGTGTATCTTCAGTAACATCAAAGGAGAAGGTGTCGCACTGAGTAGGTTTAAATATTCTTCTCTGTGGAGCAGGCATATTTCCTCAGGTTCTTCACAAAAACATTCCTTTGGTTATCCAAGTCCCTTTCTTTTATAGTGCAAACATTGCTCAGCACTTTCCTGATTTTTTAAAAAAATGTTTCCAATTACCCTGATTACAGACAACTGTGGTAGTCTCAGCCCCATAATTGTTAACTATTGCTCTAACATTTTGGTACTAGTAAGGATCTTATGAATTTAGTGGATACAAATCATCTTCCCAGGATTGGAAAACTGAATGAAATAATAAGATCCAAGTTTACAAATATGGACTCTGGATATATGACAACTTCGTCAAGAAATAGCACCTTATAAGACTCTGCTTGAGAGACCTTTCCATTCTCACATTACCATAATTTAAAATATTAGTTAACTTTACTTCCTGCACTGATGAGCAGATCTATGTGGCTATATTTGTATATTTCAGTTCAGTCTTTTTCACTAGTTTTAGTGTGTACTAGGTATATAGAGGGGCACTAATTGGCACATTCATTTGTTCAATAAACTTTTATTGAGTGCCTTCTATGTTTTGGGCATTTTCCTGAGTGCTAGGAATACAAATTAGGGTATGATCTGAACCCCCCAAAAGCAGACATTTTAGTGAGGAAAACAGATAAGAGGATCATTTCTAAGGGTGATAACACCCTTACAGCCTAGGGTGGGAGGTGGTGCCTTAGAAGTATGCACATAATGGGCTGAGAGCACAGAGGAAAAGCATGGATATCAAGCCTTCCTGAACAAATGTTTTAATTAATTTTTTAAAAATATGTAGGAGTTAGCTTCCTAACAAAGGGGGAAGAATATTCTTACAGCAGGAACAGGAGGTATAAAGGCATAGAGATATGAAACAGCATCATAGTTTGGTAAGGTAAGAGTAAAGAACTATTTTAGGAGATGAAGATGGCAAAAGATGCAGCTTATAGACGGAAGAGAAATGGTAACCAAAGGGTGACACAGGTTGACAGTGGTATTTTATTTTATTTTTAAGACTGAAAGGCTTGAACATTAAGGAAAAGAGTCATTAGAGAGAAAGGTTGGGCTAGGAAGTAGCTGATGGAACAAAGTCCTTGAGACTGCAGGAGATGGTATCCAAAGCACAAGTGAAAGATTGGTCTTCAAACGGAGGTTCATTTCTATAGAGAAAAGAGGAAAGGATAAAGAACAGAGAGAAATGCAGGTAAGTCTGTAAATGGTGATAGAGACAGGAGGCAGCCAATGGTCCCCCGGCGAAACCCCTCCTTCAAGCCTAAAACAGCCTGAAGGCTGAAAAACCAGACTGCAGGTCCTGGATGAAGCCCAACCTTTCTTGACTGATTCTTTCTGAATAATGCTCACCTGCGCACTGGGAAGACAGGATGAGGCCTTGGGAAGTTCCTGCAGTTTGCAGGAGGCAGGATCCTGTCCTGTCCTCTTCCTGTGTGGTAACCTGGGATTCAATCTGTGAGATGGGGGTCTATTAACAGGAGCCCCTCTCGCTTTGCTGAGTTTTTTCTTTTTCACCCAATAAATTCTGCTCCTCACCCTTCAAAGTGTCTGCGAGCCTAATCTTTTCTGGTCATGTGACAAGAGCCCGGTTTTTCTACAACAATTGTAGGGAAGGAAACTGAGGAGGATACTTAAATGATTAATGAAAATTAGAAGGCACAATTCCCTTCCAAAAAAATGAAAGGATTGGTAATATAGTAGGGGTTTTTGGTATAGTCATTTGGAAAATAGGAGTGGAACTAAGAATATATAAAAAGATTGTTAAGACGTCTTAAGAGCCCAGGTAAATTTAGAGGGCATGAGTTTGTAGTACTACCAATCTATATGGCTATGTGATTCTCTCCAATAGTGCTCAGCATCTCAGGTGTAGGAATAGAGAAATTAAGTGAATTGATTCATTCAGGATTGAGGATTAAATGAAAAGTACAATAGAAGCATAAGACTGATTAAAGTGATGGGTCAAATCACTGAGTCTGGAAAGAAAAGGAGATGAAACAAAAAAGTAGCTAGTGGATTATAGATCTCTAAGATGTTGAGGATCACGAAAGAGCTATAGGTATAGACAAAGAGCAGTGTATCAGAATTTAAGTTCAGAGGTAGGACAGTTCTGCATTATCACAAGTTCAATGGAATAGCCAAGGAACTGAAGATGAATATAATTTTTGTTGTGGAGGCCAATGAAACTATAAGGCCAGGGTGTCGAATGAATCATTCACATTAGAAACATTAAAGACATCTAGAATAATGACAGGACTAGAAGTGTCAAGAATACCATGAGCTAGGTACACAATTGTCCATGGATGATGGGAAATGACCAGGTGGTTAGTAGATGATGAGTGGTAGAGAATGCTGTGGCAATATGGCACAGCCTCAAAGGTGGAGAAATAATGTTTTGAAAATGATAATGGAAAGCAAGAAATGGCTTTCTCATCTCTGTGAGGTATATATATGTAGAGAAAATTATCAGCTTTTATATGAGAGGAAGTAGTATCATGCGGAGAAAGTTGGGCTTCAGTTAAGACAAAGGAGATTAAGAATGAGAAGAGTTTGCATAACAAGCAATGGATTCCACAGCACAAAGTGGAAGGGGTTAACAGAAGGGGCAGTAGTGGGTAGAAAAGTGTAGTAAGTGAGGAAAACAGACCAGAGAACTGAAGAATTGAGAGTTGAAGAATGATACTAAAACGAGAGTCCTAGGTTCAAATCCTGACTCCCTAACTACCTGTGAGATTTGGCATGCTACATCACCTTTAGCATGAACTTTAGTTTCTTTTTTGTAAAACTGAGTTAATAAAACCTATTCATAGAATTGCAAGTAGCTAATATTATTTAGCAACTAGTAGGCAATCAATAAACGGTGTCAATTATTAGTAATAACAAATACATATAAACACCTTGTAGTATATTTATACTGCAAATTTATAGTCCAGACTGATTTAAAAGCTGGTTAGATCCCAATGAGTTATACCCTTTCAAAGGGTGAATTTCATGCTATGTTAATTATGTCTTACTTTTAGAAGCTGTTTAGATCAATACACTTTTATAAGTTCAAGCATTTGTTATCAAATGAAGCATAATTTAAAACTGCCTACCTTCTATTTTGTTAAGAATTTTAATGAGTAAATGTTTTTCACCATCTGAGTCCATTCTTATTATAATCAGTACCTAGTCAAAAATAAAAATTTCATATGTATGTGAATGATTATTCTTTTTCATAGTCTTGATACAGTGACAAAATAACAAACTTTAATTGGTCCTATGAAACTAATGACAATAAGATTACAGAGCAAATATTTCTGTTGTAAAAGATGTCAATACTTAAACACAAGGAATATATTCTGGTAAGATCAAATATCGGTGAAGAAAATATTTTGGGGTAGGGCATTCTTAGCATTCTTCAAGTATCCCCATATATGTGACTATCAATACATAGGTTGTCTCTGTTAGTGTTAAATTCAACTCACACATTTAAATTTGTTGGAGAAAACCCATGATCTGCTGCTATATTTTGCTACTTACCAGTACAGTTTTGTGGGGGAGAGGTGGGAGAGCAAATTATTTTCAATGTAAAATTTCTCACCCAAGAAACTATAAAGTTGCAGTTAAGAAATAGGAGGCATAGAGCGAAAAATCAGAAAAAGGCCACAATTTATATCTGGATTTTTAGTGTAAAAGATTTGAAATGCTTTTCTGCTTGATAAGATTTTAAAAAGCAATTTCTGTTAAAACTTCATTAATGCAACCTTTATTTGCTTGATGTAGGGTAGGCAAATAATTGTGAATGTAATCCAAGGCATAAACTAAATGTTTGTTCTGGTGGAATCATATGAGATTCTGGCTCAGTATTTTAAAATAAATCATTGAGTTCTATTATTATATATATGTTCATGAACTTATATAAATACTAGACAAAATTTCTGACAATTGGAGAACAAATCCATAGGAAAACTATGCATAATAAAAATTAAAGTTTGTTTGGCTCTTTTGCCCAGGCCGGAGTGCAGTGGAACAATCATGGCTCACTGCAGCCTCACCCTCCTGGGCTCAAGAGATCCTCCCACCTCAGCCTCCCTAATAGGTGGAACTACAGGTGCACACAACCATGCCTGGCTAATTTAAAAATTTTTTTATAGAGACAAGGTCTCAGTATGTTGCCCACACTGGTAAAGTATTTTTAAATTCGAGACATGAATAATGATGCAAATCATCCTTTCTATGGGTCTGATTCTGTTCTGTTACCTTATTCAAGGACTAAACCGTCAAGGGACTAAGTAGTATAGACTACTTCATAATTTTAAAGTTAATGCAAAAATCTATCTTACATCCAATTCTTACTTAAACTGATTATTTTACCTGCTTTATTCCAATACTTAACCTTAATTTGCTGTTGACTTTGCATCCAACTTAGTATCTGACATTGCAATTCTTGTATCTTGTAGTTGGTTTCAGGCTTTTTCCCCCTAATAAACTGTACAATCTCCAGCTGTCTCCAAATGTCACCCAAATAGGGGCCTAAAATGCTATTGTAGATATCCTTTGCCTTTGACAAATATCCTATTGAAGCAAAATTAGAAAAAAATTGCGTAAGTATTTGTTTTTTAAGAAACTCCGTGGTAAAAAAGGCTGAAAGAAAAATAAGTCAAAGCAGAGACAGTTAAAATTTCCTTTAATTGTTTTCTGATTTTGATCAGATATTGACCAGATATTGACTAATAAAAACTTTAAAACTGAGTGAAGCTTAAAAATATGTACCACATATCTCTTTTTAAGCTGCATATATACATTCATGTATGCTAACACACTCTCTGAATATATAACCTATCCTGCCTCCTGGCTTGTTGAATGCTATTGCACTCTTCCTAAATCCCAGGATCTATATTTACATGGAAGTCCTGTTGAAATGCTCCTTAAGTGGAATGTTCTTGGTATTTTATCTGTACAACTTTTGTACTTGATATCTGCTTATTTATGTATATCACTTAGCCTATAAGCTCTTTCAGGGTAGAACATGTGGTATTTATACATATTTAATTCATATGGCTGCTAAAACAGCAGTGCCTAATTCAGGCTCACTAAGGGCATTTTTAAACATAAATTCATCCTTGAACGTTCATATTCAGTACATCTAGATTATGTCCTAATGATTTCTATGTCTAAAAAGCTCTCCATGTGATCCTGCTGAATTTCACCAGAGTTACCACCAGAGCACCTGGCATGGTAACTTACATAGATCAGGTGTTTAATGACTATTTGGGTAACAAATGAAATAATAAACTTTGGTAACAAATGAAATAATAAATTTTAAAAATTTAATGTCTATATACAAGTTTTATGTATGTGTGCATATTAATTCTATTTTTATATTAAAATTGCTAGACTGATGGGCAACTTAGAGACTGACTTATGTTCTTTCTGCCTCTTTATCTTCAGACCTCCCCCTGATTCTCTATATTGCCATGAGAATTAACCTTTTGAAAAATAAATGTAATCCAGTAGCATCCCTGAAATTCTTTTGTGTAGCTTAAAGGGCTCTCCATGGCTTTTTCTTATTTCTCCAGGCCTAGCTCCTGTTTGCCTTCTACCTTGTCCTCTTCAATCGAACCACATGGAACTGTTGGCAACATTTCCACTGGTACATTCCTCTGGGCTCTTAATTCTGCCTAGAATAGTCTTTTATACTGTGTCTACTTGGCAAACTTCTACTTATTTTTTTAAAAACATATTCATCTTAAGAATAATAGTCTCCATCCTTTGTGCCACTACCATATATCTCTGTTGTAATACCTATCACATTGCATAATAAACACTGAATTTATTTCTAGGTTAAAGCCCAGAAGAGAAACTCTATTATTTGAACCTAAAACTCATTACCTTGCCAGCTTGGGAGAGGGAGCAAACTGGAAGCTAGGAGAAAACACAGAATTCTGGCAGCCAGACCTCCATGGATTTTTTTTCCTCTGCCATTATACAGAGAGGAAGGAAGGACAACCTAACTTGATCTTGGCTTTCAAGAGGTATAGAAGAAAGAGAAAGCCCTCTACTAAAAATGTCCAAAGCAACTAGATTATTCATATGGCTGGATACCTGGAGATTAAGAAGTTAGTTTTCCAACAAGAATCTTACTTTTATGGTATTCCTTAAGGTAGATAAATAGTAATGCCAAAGTATGATTTAGTAAATGCATTTCTTATAGGAACAGAAAGAATTCAGTCCAAGTATAAAGCTCTCAGTGGTCTCACTTAACTAGGGTAAATTATAGACTACACTACTTAAAGATAAATATTGTTTAAGCCAACCTCCATAAATATTATTTCTTTCTTTCTTTTTCTTTTTTTTTTTTTTTGAGACGGAGTTTCACTCTTCTTGCCCAGGCTGGAGTGCAATGGTGCAATCTTGGCTCACTGCAGCCTGCGCCTCGTGGTTTCAAGTGATCCTTCTGCCTCAGCCTCCTGAGTAGCTGGGACTACAGGTGCACACCACCACGCCAGGCTAATTTTTGTATTTTTAGTAGAGGCAGGGTTTCACCATGTTGGCCAGGCTGGTTTTGAACTCCTGACCTCAGGTGATCCACCCACCTCAGCCTCCCAAAGTGCTGGGATTACAGGCGTGAGCCATGGCACCCAGCTCATAAATATTATTTATTTAATCCAAGGCTTTGGTAAGTATTGAGCACACCATACTTGGCTAGATTATGCACTTGACCAAGTATTATTACTAAACTACAGCTACCTTTAGAAAGCCCAACATGGTGCTCTTCTTTTCTTCTTCAATTAAACCACTTGAGTGTTGATACTGGACCGGGTTGTCTTATCTCCATCCTCAGACAAGTAAGGACTGGGGGCTAAGAATCCTACTTTACAGTACCTAAACAAGCATAAGCGTGTAGTGTCACATGCTCTTTTATTTAGTCACCTGACTTCATTGTGCTTCTCAGCTTCTATAATAGATTGCTAGCTCTACAAACAGTGAGACTGGTTATTACTCATGATATTAAAACAGAATTTCAGAATCTAGAATATCTGAGGTCCCACTGCTTTAGAGGGAGTACATTGATGATTCACTGCTGCTCAATATTTACCAAAACTTTGGATTAGAAAAATAACATTTATGTCTGGATCATAAATAAGAGAAAATGTCTGGGTCTTAGATCAGAGGAAATTTATTTTTACTTTATGTTTGAAATAGGTTCTAGGAATTCTAAATTATAAAACATAATTCCGTAAACACACCATTATTAAACAAGGCTAGGCCGGGCGTGGTGGCTCAAGCTTATAATCCCAGCCCCTTGGGAGGCCAAGGCGGGTGGATCACCTGAGGTCAGGAGTTCGAGAGCAGCCTGGCCAACGTGATGAAACGCTGTCTCTACTAAAAATACAAAATTAGCCAGGCATGGTGGTAGGTGCCTGTAATTCCAGCTTCTTGGGGGGCTGAGGCAGGAGAATGGCATGAACCCAGGAGGCAGAGGTTGCAGGTTGCAGTGAGATCACACCTCTGCACACCTACCTGGGCAACAAAGCAAAACTCTGTCTCAAAAAAAAAAAAAAGTCTAAATAATCTTGCAATAAGGGGCATAAAGCAGTAATGTAGTAAGACAGACATTTTAATTTTGATAGGTTATAAAAAATTCCAAAATCTCAGAAATTTCCAATATGCTCAAAATAGTTTGATTTTATTACCCAAGTAATTCATATACTAATATAGACATGACTAAAAAAGAAATTGCAAAAGATCTTACTCCTTATAGTTATATTTTACATAGCAAAGACTCAAAGCCACAAACATGCAACAAGGACCCAAAATGTTTATGGCAAAATGTCAAATCTCACATTAAAAAGTCATGCATGATAATGATTAGACAATCAAATCTGCTAGATTAGAGAATCCTAAATCTATTTTTCTAGGTGATGATAGTGTTAAGGACAATTTCTTTTAATGAATACAAGCAGAATAAAATGTATGTATTTCATTAGAATTATGTCAAAATGTATATAATGCTTAGTATAATAGAAAAGAAAGCTACATCATTTCTTATAAGGTGTATCTTTTTCAGAAAAGTAAGTTATTTCAGATGAAATATTTAATAGGAAGAAAAGAGGAAATAAAATATTCCCCACCAACCCAATGCTGTGTCCAAGCTGCATGTTAAAAGGACATCTCTAATTGTTACCAGAAGATGTAAGACAGCGGCATGCCTGAAAGTCATTTCTCTTTCATCAATTGTACCTAAGTAAGAAAAATATATTTTAAAACAGACTATATATTACAGTTTTAGAATATGTATCAGAATCTGCCTAACAATGGGAGCTAACATTTATTATTGAGTGCTTACTATATGCCAGGCTGTATATAAGCTGGCTATTTCATTGAATCCATAACAATAGTCCCATCAGACAAGTTTATTATGATCCAAATTTTATGAATGAGGAAATAGTATTAATGAGGTTAAGTAACTGTCCAAGGTCAGTTAGTGAGTAAATGGTAGAGCTGTCATTTAAACTCAGCTAACCTGAGAATTCATGCCCTTGTTGCTTCCAAAGAATATTCAGTTATTTCTACTCCTATTGGGAAAAAGAGTCAACAATTCCCAGTTATGAAACAAGAATAAAAATAAATTCGTAACTTGCCAACTGATTAAGATAAAAGTAGAGGATCATAACATGAAGAAATACCTTGAAATGGAGGTAGACACCTAGGGATATTTATTCAAAGGTATAACTCAAACAAGAGATAAACTCACAGGGACAGGCTAATTGCCTAATTGTGTTCCATTTAGTTCCAGAGCTTTTTTGGATGATAGATTGGATTTTTCTGCATATAAAAGTGAGACCAAGAAGATGGTATTCTAGACCCCCTGCCCCAATTTAACCAGAGAAGCTCTACTTTTCTTTTTCATATATTGGGATCTCATGAAATATTTATTTGAACAAAGAATTCTGCTAAAAAGTTTGCAAATTGATTATCTATTCAATGAAGATCAAGGCAAATGTGTAGCAGGGAATTAAAAGGCAACAGGAAAGCCAATTATGGGTAGTATATTCAGCCCCTAGAAGGACTTGTGGGAACAAGCCAATTATGACCTGCAAGAGATGAGAATAGGGCAGAGAAAACATATTTGGGGAACTGGAAATGTAAAAATGCTTGGAAAATGGAGTACAGACTAGGAAACTAGTTGTGGGAAATGGTCTGACTTCTTTTAATCTAGGTTTACTTAATCGTTACTTGTAGGCTTAGTTTTATCTCAATTCTGGGGCCAATGAAAGAAATATTAAGTATAACAACTATTCACTTGCTGGGGATTAATGCGATATTGTTCCAATTGGATACCCAAAACCATGTCCCTTTTTTGTCCTCTATTATACTTCATACATACCATTGCTGTATATTTTATAATAATCATCATTCTGCTCAATGATGTTCAAAGCCTTTAGAAGGTCAACCCATATTCAGCTAATTTAAAACCTGAGAATTACAGGACTGAAACTATCTAGAAGACATGAGTTTTTATTTTATGTAAGTCTTGTCTTCTTTCATAAAGGCCAGTTTGCTGACAATTGTTCTTTTCTATCCAGTATAATCATTACCAGAATGCCAGCTCCCCAAAATGTTGATCTTGATGCCTTTCTGTGGCTCAGGTATTTCAAGTAGTAAACTATGGATTAACACCTTCCTCTCAGATCAGGTATTCTATCTCAGTAATACTACTGTGACCTCGAGGTTTTGGTGACTAAAATGTTGCTCCCCTCAAAGACTGGGCACTCTATATGGAAGAAGATTAGAGTCAACTTTTTTTTCATTTGTAAAAGAGAGTTAATCTTTAAAAAATATATAGGACATCTAAGTTTAATGAATTTAGAAAACAGACTTTAAAAATAAATTAAGTAGATTCCAGGTAAGATGGAGTAAGTACACTCCACCCTGTCTCTTCCATTGAATACAACTATAAACACAAAACAGAATACATGAAACAGCTATCTGAAAACTCTAAAAGGTAAATGCTAGCAAGTGGACTGGGGAAGGAGCTCAGATTTCAAAATGCCACCAAACAAGTGGTGAGTTTCCTATTTTTTCCGCTTCTGGTATTTACTGGCTTAGACTAAAGCAGCCCAAGGCCCAGAAGTGATTATCACCATGTGGACAGAAAGAGCTCCAACAGAAGTCCTCATTTTGTCTAATACAGAAAACTAGGTTGATGTTTTTTGCTTTCAGAATTTTCAAAATGTTACTCATTGTCTTTTCATTTATATTATTTATGTCAAAAAATCTCATGTTACCCTTATCTTTGTTTCCTGCATGTGGCACGTCTTTTTTGTTCCTCTGGCTCCTCCTACAGTTCTCTTTTTATTATTGGCTTTGAGTAATTTGATTATGTGGACCTTCTTTGTGTCTCTTGTACTAAGTATTCATTGAGATTTTTGCATCTGTGGGTTTGTAGTTTTCATTAAGTTTAGAAAGAT
The DNA here is from genome assembly GCF_009828535.3 of Hylobates moloch. Taxonomy (NCBI): domain Eukaryota; kingdom Metazoa; phylum Chordata; class Mammalia; order Primates; family Hylobatidae; genus Hylobates; species Hylobates moloch. The sequence goes on from NW_026652285.1 coordinate 83,845,967, forward strand.
TTCAGTCATTATTTCTTCAAATATTTTTTCCATTTACTCTCTTTTCTCTTTTGAGAATGCTAATTACAGTATGTTAGGCTACTTTAAGTTGTTCCACAGCCCACTGATGCTCTTTTCTTTTATTTCTTTTTCATTCTTTCATGCTTTACAGTTTTTGCAGTGATTGTTTCTATTGCTGTGCTTTCAAGTTAACTAATTTTTTCTTCTGCAATATTTAATCTGCCATTAATCGCATCCACTATATTTTTCATCTCATGCATTGTAGTTTAGTCTCTAGAAGTTTGATCTAGGTCTTTTTAAATATCTCCAACTTTGCAAACATACAGAAAACAGTAATAAGAAGTTTCAGTGTCCTTTTCTGGTCATTCTAATGTCTTTGTTGATTCTGGGTTTGTTTTATTATTCTCATTATGGATTGTACTTTCCTGCCTCTTTGTATACTTCATGATCTTATTGGATGCCAGACATTGTGACTGTTACCTTGTTGGGTATTCTTGTATTCATATCAATCCTCCTGTGCTTTATAATGGGATGCAGCTAAGTTCCTTGGAGACAGTTTGATCCTTGGGGTGTTGCTTTGTGATTTGTTAGGCAGGTTCAGAGCAGTGCTAAGGCTAGGGATAATTATCCCCCACTACTGAGGCAAGATTTTTCTGAGTACTCTCCTTAATCCCCTATGAATTACGAGTTTTTCTAGTCTAGCTGGTAGGAATAGCCATTATTCCTGCCCTGTGTGAATGCAGCATAGTAGTCCCTCTAGTCCTTTCAGATGGTTTGTTTCTCCAACTCCAGGTAGTCTTCTCACATATATTCTTTGTTTGTTTGTTTTTGTTTTGTTTTTGTTTTTGAGATGGAGTCTCACTCTGTCACCCAGGCTGGAATGCAGTGGTGTGATCTCAGCTCACTGCAACCTCTGCCTCCCAGGTTCAAGTGATTCTCCTGCCTCAGCCCCCCAAGTAGCCAGGATTACAGATGCCCGCCAACGCACCAGGCTAATTATTGTATTCTTAGTAGAGATGGGGTTTCACATGTTGGCCAGGCTGGTCTCCAACTCCTGACCTCAGATGATCTGCCCGCCTCGGCCTCCCAAAGTGCTGGGATTACAAGCATGAGTCACTGTGCCTGGCCACCTCACATATATTCTTTGATCGATCATTTGCTGAATACTCGAGGGAGAGGCTCTGCACAATTCTATACTCTCTGTGCGAAGCTCTCTGCTCTCTAACATTCTATTTTGAACTCTTATCTGTCTTGGCCTCCCTGGACTCTTACCTCCTGTTTCCTCAACTTAAATTGTCTACCAGGCTCTGCCTCAGGTAACTCTCCCTCCACCATGGCCTGGCAATTCTTTCAAGGCAGTTAGCTAGGGTAATGGTAGGGCTTATTTCGCTCATTTTCTTTCTCTCAGAAACCACTGTTCTTCATTGCCTGATGTCCAAGGTCTTAAAAACTGGTTTAATGTATTTTGTCTTTGTCTTTTTTTGTTGTTATTTCTGGTAGGAGGGTAAATCTAGTCCCTGTTACTCCATCTTGGCAGAAATAAAAAGTCTAGGATTGACTTTAATTAATCTAGTTTTTGACCTCCTTTTTTGGGAGGAGACTGAGTGGTTCATATGCTGACAATAATAAAGTTAATTTAGTTTCTGCAATAGCAATCTGTCAAGTAATATATGTCAATTAGGAGCTTCACTGAGAAGTAATGCCAGGTGATATTTCTTACCTTTTTCTCTACTTAGCTGATCCTCCAGTATTGCTTTGTTGATTCTGGGTTTGTATCATAAGCTGAATTACAGTCATGCCATCATCTATAACTAATTTCTGAATCTTCTATACCCAATTTTTACTAATTTGATACAATAATTTCTAAACATATCTTTTTAAATAACGTGACTTTTATTTGCACTCACCTTGGTGAACAGCATCACTTACTACTTTTTCTTGTTCCTTTAAGAGAAACCTTGTTTGGTCAAAAATAACAGTGGCAAATTTCCAATTAGCAGTTGGGAGAATACAGAAGGATACAAGGTTTTTTAAGATAGGAGAAGCTGCTGCTTCGAGGAGGCAAAATGCTTGGCACTGGCTATCTGCAAAAATAAAAGCATTAATGGCATGTTTTAATAAAGATGGTATGCTTGTTTTGATAAACCAATTAAATGTTATTTCGTGGAAATCTGAACTTCTATCTGAATTATTTTCTGAGTTAAAAATAATGAGACTATAAAAACTTATTTTAAGATATTTATTCTAAATAAACTAATAAAAACAAACATGGAATTATATAATTTTATGGCTATTTTATTTATTTATTCATTGAGACAGAGTCTTGCTCTGTCACCAGGCTGGAGTGTAGTGGCACCATCTCGGCTCACTGCAACCTCCGCCTCCCGGATTCAAGCTATTCTCCTGCCTCAGCCTCCTGAGTAGCTGGGACTATAGGCACGCACCACTATGCCCAGCTAATTTTTGTATTTTTAGTAGCGATGGGGTTTCATCATATTGTCCAGGATGGTCTCGATGGCTTGACCTCATGATCCGCCCACCTCGGCCTCCCAAAGTGCTGGAATTACAGGCATGAGCCACTGCGCCTGGCCTATATTATTTATTAGAGAGGATTTATTCCATAATTGACTTGACATGGCAAATATAAAGATCCATATAAAGAGAACTGCATTTTTTTCTTTGCCATTCTCCACGGTTAGCATACAATCTTAAGCCAAACAATGAAAAATTTTTTCCAGTTATCACTAGAATAACATTATTTAAAGATTTGCATAATCATCTAGAGACCAAAAGAATGAAAAGATACTTGAGAACCTGGGTCATATTTCCTTATTGATTTTAATAATGAATCTGATGTTCTTAAGCAGGCTGTTCTTTAGGAGTCAAAGAATACTCTTCTTTATAGCATAACAAAAAAATCAATATAGGAATCAACAGTAACTTATTTACATCACTCTGATAGCAGGTAAGAGAACAGAGAGAGCATGATTAGCAGTTCATTTTCCAGCCTAGGCAGAAGAGTCCAAGGAGGTACAGTTGTTCTCAGATTGATATAGGGAAGCAGCAGTAGTTTAAATGAAAGAAGAAATAACACTGAGTAGCTTGGGTAGGGCAATGGGGAGAGGCAGGGGTAGTGAACAGGGCATTCCAGGTCGGGATATAACTTGAAAGTAGGAGTGGAATGAAGAAATACCTGAAACAAGTGAAGAAAATGACATGGAAAATGAGGTATGTCCTAGCTATCTAGGAAAGGGCTTTGAAACTAAGCAAATCCGAATGCATTTTAAAAGCATATAACATACCCGATGCTTGAATTTCAATGACATTATCTGTTCCCCTTTCCTGATTTATTTCCTCCAGGGTTTTATTAATATGAACAATAGGACTTTCTTCTTGAAGTGTCAAAGAACATGCTTCTTTATCTTGAAATTCCAATAAAAAATATAAATTTGTGTTGTTCAAGAGAAACTTAATGTTGTTTTACCTTATTTTTTTTCTAAAATATGATCAGTAGTTAAATTTCTTCATTGAAACATATCAGTATTAAAGTGAACAACTATTCAGATCAACAGACTTAACACTGCTAGGTAGGAAGATGAATGGTAAAAATGGAAAAAACTTTGGTATCAGATCAGTATTTTGAGCTCAGTTCTGACTCAGTTTCCTCATATGTAAAATGTGGATAAATATATCTGCTTTAAACACCAAGTACAGTTTCTGACACAGAAGGTATGTACCGTTCTACTTAATTTCTCTGTGACTTTCCACATGCCCTTTCTTCTACTACTACCCTCTCCTCTGCCCCAAACCTTCCCTATTTCCATCTTTTTTTAACCAGGCCAATTCTTTTTCTTTTCTTAAGACAGGGTCTCCCTCTGTCACCCAGGCTGAATGCATTGGTATGATCAGGGCTCACTGCAGCCTTGACCTCTTGGGCTCAAGCCATCCTCCCACCTCAGCCTCCAAGTAGCTGGCAGCACAGGCATGCACCACCATCCTGGGCTAATTTATTTTTTTAATTTATTATTATTATTATTTTGGTAGAGATAAGGTCTCTTCTGTGTTGTCCAGGTTGGTCTCAAACTCCTGGGCTCAAGGGATCTGCCTACCCAAAGTGCTGGGATTACAGGCCTGAGCTACCATGCCTGACCTGGGCCTAGTCTTACTGCTGCACCCTGCAGGTCTCAGGCATCTTCTATAAAAAGTCATATGTAACTGCCCACTCTACTTCCAGGCCAGCAAAGGGCTCCTCCTTTTGTTTCTTTAGCACTCTGTGAAGACTTCTTTACTGGTACTTGCCACATTGAATTGAAATGATCTATCTGCATATCTGACCTACTCTATTATACTGTGAGCTTCTCAAGGTCAGCAACAGCATCATATTTATCTCTAATATGTAATTTAGTGCCAGGCACAAAGTATCTAATAAATGTTAGTTTTCTTTCTGTCCTAGGTATTACAGAGGATTTCTTCTTTCCTAAGTATTATAGAGGATTTACACATAGATACAGACACACATAAAAATCTAGTTATTCTAACCATATAGTAGTATTATCCATCAGTAATATGATCACAAAATAATTCCAGAAACACATTACCAAATTTACATACATGGTTAAAAATATAATGGACTATATTCTAAACTAGATTAACCTGCTATTTTCAAGTAATACTTTCAATTAACCATAAATAATTAGAATAGATACAATCAAACAATATTATTAAAATTTTTGAGGGGGTCTAAGAATTTATAGTATTTCTTGCCTCTGAATTAACTGTAAAATAAGACAAAAAGTAAAATATACACCAAAATATTAAGACAGGGTCTCCCTCTGTCACCCAGGCTGGAGTGCATTGGTATGATCTATTAAAGGCTACGTTGGGGAACAGAATTTAGTTTGAGAGTCAAATGAGCTTGCTAACTAAACACCAGAATTAGACAGAATTACCCACCCAGTCCTAGGGTATGCTGGACTGGGATAGGATACCCCATTGGGTCCAGGGAGGGCGGGGGAGGTCAGGGGAACTGCCCAGAAAAGAGCCATGACATAGAAAAACCAAGGAGAATTCCTGTTCTTCCTGGGCAACCATTCCCACAGCTTATGTCCAATTTATTATTTTGACTTTACAATTCAGATCATTCTTTCCATCCCCTCTGGAGAGATGTATAAAAAGCCAAAGAGGCCAGGAACTTAACACTTAATTGAGGAAACGTCAGGAGTACAGAAGCCTTCCCTCATAACATTAATGGTTTTTTAATTGTTTAGTAAATGAATGGCTAATTTTTTAAATAAGAAAAGATAAAATAATACTTAAAGATTTCAGAATTTTGTGATCTTTCCTATTTTTATTCTTTTTTACATTTTCCTCCTTTCTTGCTGCTTTCCCTCACTTTCTGTTGATAATATACCCTATCATAAGCCATTATTACCACTATGGCAACCAGAAGATGTTAGTGTTAATTTTGGGGTAGATTCCTTTTTTGCACCAAATATAAATAGAATCAGAAAACATGAACAAATCTGAGAATAACAAATCTTTGAAAAATTCTTATTTTTGTGTCACATTTATAAAATAATTATTTATATTTTGCTTATTTTTATGCAGAAGCGATGCTTCAATTATGGTCCAAATATTGGTTAGAAATAGCTCAGTCACATACAGAATTGTCATCTGGTAAGGTAAGTTATAAGGTGGCCAAACTATTACATAAAAAGTAAATTGAATATGTAGAAATAGGAAATATCACAAAATTCTGAAATCTTTAAATATTATTCTGCATTTTTACCATGAAAAATGCTCTGATTGACACAGTAATATTGCTTTTTTAAAAATGACAGCTCACCATAACCTCAAACTCCCGGGCTAAGGCATCTGCCCACCTCAGCCTCCTGAGTAGCTGAGATCACATGTGTGTGCCACCACACTTGGCTAATTTTAGAGATGGGGTCTCATTATGTTGCTCAGGCTGGTCTCAAACCCTTGGCCTCAAACAATCCTCCTGCCTTGGCCTTCCAAAGTTCTGGGATTAGAGGTGTGAGCCACCATGCCCAGCCCCAGTAATATTACTTTAAGCAGATTTATAAAAGGCTGTCACATCTTTTGGAAAAATAAATATAACCATCATGACATTAAGAACTGAAGATCTTGTGTCTATTAATAGTATATGAGGCAGTAAGACCTAACTGTCTCTAAGTCACATAAATATTTTTGTACTCTTTAACTGAAATGCGGTAATACTACCTACTTTGATTCCTCAACAATGTTTCTAAACAGATCAAATATGACAATAGATGTAAAAGTGCTTTATAAAGCATAAAGATACCTGTATTTATGATAATATTATTAACCTTATGAAGAAAGAAAGAATAGGATTTATCAAACAAACTGATCATTAGAAAATATTTCTGGTGTTTCTGAATGTAACAATATATAAATATTGAAAGTTTCCAATGTCCCTAGTCATTAGGTTGCATCAATGTGTACTGGATTTTAGGAATAAATAGCAGCCAATAAAAAAATAAATATTGTTGTATTTATTTCATCAGGGTAACCTATGTCAAACTTATTCTGGAATGCCTATTTTATTTTCATGAGAAGTAAAATGATATGACACATTATATTACCTTTGATATGGCTGTAAGCAGTGAATATAAGACAGTTACAACTCAAACAGAAACTTTTAGGTAATGTTAGAAAGAAACAATTAAGTAGACAGAGAAAGTTTTCTTTCAAGTACACATAAAAATATAATTTAAAATACTGAGACAGGACTGACAGCTAAAACAGAAAAAAGAATGGCAGAATTGACCAACAAAATTTAGAGATACTATGAATTTGTAAGGCCATGCTGTAGAAAGCAAGTTTTACAAATAGTGGCTTTTGTTATAAATTCAAATGCATTTTTAGACTTTTTGAAACATATGTATCTATATCTAAATCATGCCTATATATCCATATCTATCTGTATACAAGAAGTATCAAGAATTGACAACATTTTCCTTGACTACAAAAAATAACATAATTTTATCTAGAAGAACTTTATCTCCTTGCCTTCTATAATAAATTATGTACTTAGTCCTTGAGCCTATCATATCTATGGCAAAATATTATTAAATTACCTACCATGTTTTTCATCACTGTTTGTGACTTCAGTCTTTGAGGTACAAGTCTTATATTTATTTCGCAGCATAATAAAGTCGCTCAAAGGGTCCAAATCATTCTCTTGTTTTTTACCATGTTCAAAAGATGCTTTTTTAATTATTGAAGAGGAAGGTGATTTAATAGATGGTCCTGTACAGTCAAGTTCAAAGTGATCGTTATTTTCTTTCTTTGGGATTATTCTGTTTACTGATTCTTGGTCATTCTTTGGTTTTTCTTCTTTTGCTGCTCTTTTATCAGAGAAATAGTCATCAGAAAAACATAGATCTGGTACTTCTTTTGCCAGAGATGGACTCTTTTGTGGAAGTGATAAATGAACATTTGTAGATTTTTCATCAATAAGTGCAATAGGTGAAGAATGACTTTTATGTTCTAGACATGCTGAAAACAGAAAATAAAAAACACACAAGTAACTTCCACACTTAAATGAGTGTTCTATTAGGTATTTGAATAACTTTTAGTTGTGGTTTCTTATTAATGTAATTTGATCTTTACAAGTACTTTGTTTACTGCTTTGAAAATCAATTTTTGGTCTGAATAAAATAAATTTTTAAAAAGGATCAAAATTTCGCACCCTTTTTCTTACTATAGGAGCTAGTTTACCAAGCAAAGAAGACATTCCAGTAAAGCCCTTTTGCTGATAGGCTTATGAATCATACCCTTGGAGGTAACAGTTACTCCATGGGTCAAACACTTACCTACCAGGCAAGCCACAATGGAAAAAAATACTTGCAATACATATAACTGACAAAGGACTGTATCCAAAATATATAAAGAACTCTTATAACTCTATATTTAAAAAGGAACCCAATTAAAAATTTGGCAAAAGACTTGAACCATAGTTCACATAAGATATGCATATTCTACAAAATAGATGAATCTTGAAAACCTGCTAAGTGAAAGAAGTGTCACGAAAGGCCACATATTGTATGATTCCATTTATATAAAATGTCCAGAAAAGGCAAATCTATAGAGAGAGAACAGTGGTTCCAGAGCTGAGTAAAATGGGGAGTGACCACTAATGGGTACAGGATTTCTTTGGGGGATGGTACAAGTTTTCTAAAATAGTTTGTGGTGATGATTGCACAACTCTGGGCTTATATTAAAAACCATGGAATGGTTTACTTTAAATGAGTCAGTTGTATGGTATGTGAAATGTATCTTGATAAAGCTGTTACAGGAATACCTCAGAGATATTGTGGGTTCAGTTCTGGACCATCACAATAAAGTAAATATGTTAAGGTGAGTCACACAAATGTTTTGATTTCCCAGTACATATAAAAGTTATGTTTACGTTATACTGCAGTGTATTGTGTACAATAGCATTATGTCTAAACAAACAAGTACATACTTTAATTTTGAAATACTTTATTGCCAAAAAATGCTAATGATCATCTGAGCCTTTAGCAAGTCATAAACTTTTTGCTAAGGTGGGGGTGTCTTTTTTTTTTTTTTTTTTGAGACATGGTCTTCCTCTGTACCCCAGGCTGGAATGCAGTGCCACAATCATAGCTCACTGCATCCTCCAACTCCTGGGCCCAAGCAATCCTCCCACCATCCTCCCAAGTAGCTGAGACTACAGGTGCATACCACCATGCCAGGCTTTTATTTTTATTTTTAGGAGAGACAAAGTTTTGCTATGTTGCCCAGGCTGATCTTGAACTCTTGGGCTCACATAATCCTCCCACACTGGACTCCCAAAGTGCTGGAATTACAGGTGTAAGCCACTGGACCCGACTAGGGGGTCTTGTCTCAATGTTGACAGCTGCTGACTGTCAGAGTGGTGGTTGCTAAAGGTTGGTGTGGCTGTGGAAATTTTTTGAACTAAGACAACAATGAAGTTTGCCACACTGACTGACTTTTCTTTTCACAAAAGATTTTTCTGTAGCATGTGCTGTTTGACAGCATTTACCCAGAGTAGAACTTCTTTCAAAATTGGAGTCAAGGCTGGGAGCGTGGCTCACGCCTGTAATCCCAGCACTTTGGGAAGGCCAAGGCAGGCGGATCACGAGGTCAAGAGATCAAGACCATCCTGGCCAAAATGGTGAAACCTGTCTCTACTACAAATACAAGTTAGCTGGGCATGGTGGTGCGTGCCTGTAGTCCCAGCTACTCAGGAGGCTGAGGCAGGAGAATCGCTTGAACCCTGGAGGCGGAGGGTGCAGTTGAGCCAAGATCGTGCCGCTGCACTCCAGCTTGGTGACAGAGTGAGACTTGGTCTCAAAAAAAAAAAAAAAAAACCACTGGAGTCAGTCTTCTCTGATGCTGCCACCACTTTATCAACTATGTTTATGGAATATTTCAAATCCTTTGTTGTCATTAAAACAATGTTCACAGAATCTCCAGCAGGGGTAGATTCTATCTCAAGAAACCATTTTCTTTGCCCATCCATAAGAAAAAACTCCTCATTTGTTCAAGTTTTGGCATGAGATTGCAGCAATTCAACCACACCTTCAGGCTCCACTTCTAATTCTAGTTTTCTTGCCACTTCCACCACATCTGTAGTTATGTACTTGCACTGCTAAAGTCTTGAACCCTTCAAAATCATCCATGAAGGTTCAAATCAACTTTTTCAATCTTGCTAATGTTGATATTTTGGCCTCCTCCCAAGAATAAGGAATGTTCTTAATGGCATCTAGAATGGTAAATCCTTTCCCAAAAGTATTTCAATTGACTTTGACTAGATCCATCAGAGGAATGACTATCTATGGCAGCTCTGGCCTTATGAAATGTATTTCTTAAATAATAACACTAGAAAGTAGAAATGACTCCTTGATCCATGGGCTGAAGAATGGATGTTGTGTTAGCAGACATGAAAACAAAATTAATCTTCTTGTATATCTCCATCAGAGCTCTTGAATGACCAGGTACACTGTCAATGAGCAGTAATATTTTGAAAGGAATCTTTTTTTCTGAGTAGTAGGTCTCAACAGTGGCCTTAAAATTTTGTAAGCCATGCTGTAAACAGATGTGCTATCATTCCGGCTTTGTTGTTCCATTTATAGAGCACAGAAAGTGTAGATTTATCATAATTCTTAGGGGCCTTAGGATTTTCAGAATGGTAAATGAACTTTGGCATCAACGTACAGTCAACAGCTGCATTAGCCCCTAATAGGAGGGTCAGCCTGTCCTTTGAAGCTTTGAAGCCAGACATTGACTGCTCCCCTCTAGCTATAAAAGTCCTAGATAACACTTTCTTCAAATAGAATGCTGTTTCATCTACATTGAATATCTGTTGTTTAGTGTGGCCATCTTCATCAATAATCTTGGCCAGATCTTCAGGATAACTTGCTGCAGCTTCTACATTCACACTTGTTGCTTCACCTTGTACTTTTATGTTACGGAGATGACTTTTTTCCCTAAACTTCATGAACCAATCTCTGTTAGCTTCCAACTTCTGTAGCTCCTTACCTTTCTCAGCCTTCATAGAATCAAAGGGACTTAGAGCTTTGCATTGTACTGGGCTTTGGCTTAAGGGAATATTGTGGCTGGTTTGATCTATCTACACCACTCAAACCCTTTCCATATTAGCAACAAGGCTATTTAACTTTCTTATCATTTGTGTATTCACTAAAGTAGCACTTTTAATTTCCTTCAGGAATTTTTCGTTTGCATTCACAACTTGGCAACTGGCCAAAAGCAAGAGACCTAGCTTTTGGCCTAGGTTGGCTCTCAGCATGCCTTTCTCACTTAATAATTTCTAGCCTTTGATTTAAAGTGAGAGTTGTACAACTCTTCCTTTCACTTGAAGACTTACAGGCCACTGTAGGATTATTAATTGGCCTGATTTTAGTATTGTTGTGTCTCGACAGACAGAGTGGGCCAAGGAAAGGGAGAGAGATGAGGGAACAGCTGGTTAGTGGAGCAGTCAGAACACACACATTTATTAATTCAATTCACTTTTTTATATGGGCAGAGTCTATGGCACCCCAAAACAATTACAAAATTAAAATCAAGGTAATTGATCACAGATAACTATAACAGATATAATAAGAAAAAAATCTTTACTATTGTGATAATTACAAATGTGACAGAGACACAAAGTGAGCACATGTTCTTCAAATATCCATATAATGTATTAAATCTATAAAATTATGTAAAGTCTTTATTGTGATATATAACTAACTTGAGGTTAAAATAAAACATTCATTTTATATTTTTGATAGCTAATAAATTATGATAATTCTAAAGTTGGAAATGCTGTTGGAAAATGGCTGCAAAAGAATTGCTTGATGCAAGATTGCCACAAAACTTCCATTTGTAAAAAACACAATTATCTGTGAAGCACAATAAAGTGAAGTACAATAAAATGAGATGTGCCTGTATTTTTTGTTTAAATTATATACAAATGGCCAATGAACATGAATAAGATGCCCAACATCATTAGTCAGCAGGGAAATATAATTAAAACCACAATGAAATAACCACAACACATTCATTAGAATGATTAAAATTTAAAACACTGCCAGTACCAAGTGTTAGCAAGGATATGGGATAACTGGATCTCTCACACATTGCTGGTGAAAATGTGCAATGGTGAAATTACTTTGGGTAGCAATTTAGTGGTTTCTTATAAAAGTAAACATACACATAAGACTCAGCAATTTGACTCCTAGATATTCACTCAAGAGAAATGATAATGTGTGGCCTGGCACGGTGGCTCACACCTGTAATCCCAGTACTTTGGGCGGACCAGATGGGAGGATCGCTTGAAGCCAAGAGATTGAGACCCCCATCTCTAATTAATTAAAAAAAAATAAAAAAATTTAAAGAGAGAAATAACATGTTTCCACAAAAAGACTTGCACAAAAATATTTATAACTTTTATTCACAATAATAAAAAAACTGGGGGAAAAGCCCAGGGGAATTGATAAACAAACTGTGGTATATCCATACAATGAAAAATTTCTTAACAATAAACAGAAATGAACTAGTGATACACAACATCATGAATGAACCTCAGAAATGTTATGCTCAGTGGAAGAAGGCAAACACAAAAGAACTTATACTATTTCATTCCACAAGTGAAATTCTAGGATAGGGGAAACATATAATACATAGTGACAGAAAGTATACCAGTGGTTGTCAAGGACCAGGGGGGTAGGTTAGTGAGGAGGAGAGATGGGATGTCAGGAGAATGACTGCAAAGGGGCATAAAGAAACGTTTTTATGATAGAAATACTCTGTATCTTAATTGTAGTGGCAGTTTCACAGGCATATACTTGTCAAAATTCATCAAACTGTACAGTTAAAATAGGTGCAGTCTTCCTGGACTGGCAACATTTGTGTATATTGTGATGTATCAATGACAAAAGAGTAGTGCATCCTGGGGACAAGGAAATCTTCACATTTGGAGCCCTCCTACATTCCATCATAAACATCTCTTTTTTTGGCTCATTCTAATATGCGTCCTTTCCCTTAATAAACCATATTTGTGAGTACAGTAAAAATAAAACAGGGGCAGTTTATTTTATGTAAATTATACTTCATAAAATTGATTTGGAAAAAAACAAATGCCTATAGGGCCAACTAAATAATGTAAATTAGTAAAATGTATGGCTATGGCTTAAATCACAATCTTTGTTTGTATAGATGAACTTTGTATTATTTTCTTCCAAAATGTAGTTTATAATTTTTTTTTTGCTTTTATTAGAGGTATTGGTATAAGAAACATTTTACTTTCCTCTTAACTATACCTAAATGTAAGACAAAAGTGTCAAATGTCAAGTAACAACGGGCTTCAATTTGTAAGTCCTGGGAACTACGGTGAGCTGGAGAGTGCATGGTCTGTCTAATGTGGTAAGCTGCTAATGGCTCCAGCTAATTGTTGCCATATCAGAACCTGAGTCCAGTTTTTGGAATTTTAAAGATAAGTTCAAAATACAGATTATATATGTGAAATCTCCCAAATTTTAAATGTTGGTAACTGGCTGGGCACGGTGGCTCACGCCTATAATCCCAGCACTTTGGGACACCAAGGCGGGCGGATCACCTGAGGTCAGGAGTTCGAGACCAGCTTGGCCAACATGGCGAAACCCCATCTCTACTAAAAATACAATAATTAGCCAGGCATGGTGGTGCATGGCTGTAGTTCCAGCTACTCAAGAGGCTGAGACAGGAGAATTGCATGAACCCAGGAGGTAGAGGTTGCAGTGAGCTGAGATCATGCCAGCCTGGGCAACAGAGCAAGACTCTGTCTCAAAAAAAAAAAAAAGTTGTTAACTAATTAAAACACCATATGAGTCAATAACATGTGGGCTGAATAGGATCCGAGTGCCACTTTTCAGATATTCTCTAGTGGTAATCTGGTATGTTTAGCAGGTGAATAGAAACTATTTATTATTTCAGTTTTCTCATTATTTTCCTTTATTATTTTCTCTTTAAGCACCCCTGCCCTGACGACTTGGCATGGGTTCCAGATATAGTTATTGCTACTTAAACTTCAGAATTATACTGCTATACATTTAATTATACTGTTAAACATTCATTTTTTTACAAATTAAAGTTTTGTGGCCATCTTGCATCAAGCAAGTGTATTGCTGTCATTTTCCAGCAGCATTTCCAACTTCAGAATTACCATAATTTATTGGATATCAAGAATATCAAATATGAATTATGTTTTATTTTAATCTCAAATTAGTTACAAATCACAATAAAGACTTTAGTTTTACAGATTTAATACATTATATGGATATTTGAAGACCTCATAAAATCTTCTCCCTTTTCTTTGTCTACTAACCTGACCTAATCTTATTTAACATTCTTATTCCACCATGGGTACTATGTAGGCCTGAGATGGACTGGTGTGTATTTGCTTGATATAGTCTGTTTATCTGTTCTCTTTCCTAGCCATCCAAACATCTTTGTCTTCTGTCTTTCTAAAAAATTTATTTTACATTGCTTATTGTTCTTTTTATAAGGAATATTCAAGAAGTAAGAAAGCAGATTTTCTTAGGTTACCTTTGAACCTGGAATTTGTGTTACCACTGTGGTTATATTACTAGTGAGCCACAGGAGTACACTATAGAAATGAGTGGAAACAGAGACGGGGATATGATGACAGTTAATTGTCTATCATATATTTATCCCAAGGAGCACTTATACATCTGTTACATATTTTGGTATTTGCTATTTGTAGTTTTTTTGTGATTAAAAAAATAATTTGAACTTTTTATTTTAGATTTAGGAGTACATGGGCAGGTTTGTTACCTGGGTATATTGCATGATGCTGAGGTTTGGGCTATGACTGATCTCATCACCCAGGTACTGAGCATAGTACTCAATAGTTAGTTTTTCAACCCTTTCCCCCACTTCCCTCCTCTAGTAGCCCCCAGTTTCTATTGTTGCCATCTTTATGTCTATGAATACCCAATGTTTAGCTCCTACTAGAACATGCAGTATTTGGTTTTCCATTCCTGAGTTAATTCACTTAAGATCATGGCCTCCAGCTGCATCCATGTCACTGCAAAGGACATGATTTCATTCTTTTTTATGGTTGTGTACTATTCTATGGTGTATATGTACCACAATGTTTTTTTATACTTTAAGTTCTGGGATACATGTGCAGAACGTGTAGGTTTGTTACATAGGTATATACATGTTATGGTGGTTTGCTGCACCCATCAACCCTTCATCTACATTAGGTATTTCTCCTAATGCTATCCCTCCCCTAGCCCCCAACCCCACAACAGGCCCCGGTGTGTGATGTTCCCCTCCCTGTGTCCATGTGTTCTCATTGTTCAACTCTCACTTTTGAGTGAGAATATGTGATGTTTGATTTTCTGTTCCTGTGTTAGTTTGCTGAGAATGATGGTTTCCAGCTTCATCCATGTCTCTGCAAAGGACATAAAACTCATCCTTTTTTATGGCTGCATAGTATTCCATGGTGTAAATGTACCACATTTTCTTTATCCAGTCTATCATTGATGGGCATCTGGGTTGGTTCCAAGTCTTTGCTATTGTGAATAGTGCCGCAATAAACATATGTGTGCATGTGTCTTTATAGCAGAATGATTTATAATCCTTTGGGTATATACCCAGTAATGGGATTGCTGGGTCAAATGGTATTTCTGGTTCTAGATCCTTGAGGAATTGCCACACTGTCTTCCACAACAGTTGAACTAGTTTACACTCCTACCAACAGTGTAAAAGCATTTCTATTTTTCCACATCCTCTGCAGCATCTGTTGTTTCCTGACGTTTTAATGATCGCCATTCTAACTGGCGTGAGATGGTATCTCATTGGTACCACATTTTCTTTATCCAATCCACGTTAATGGCCACCTAGGTTGATTTCTTGTCTTTGCTATTGTGAATAGTGCTGTGATGAACATATTAGTGCATGTATGAGATAAAAGACCTCTACAAGGAGAACTACAAAACACTGCTGAAAGAAATCATAGATGACACAAATAAAAGGAAAAACATTACATCCTCATGGATTGGAAGAATCAATATAGTTAAAATGACCATACTGCCCAAAGCAATGTACAGATTCAACACTATTCCTATCAAACTATCGACATCATTTTCCACAGACCTAGGAAAAACTATTCTAAAGTTCATATAAAACCAAAAAAGAACCCGAGTAGCCAAAGCAATCCTAAGCAAAAAGAATAAAGCCAGAGGCATAACATTACCTGATTCCAACTATACTATAGGGCTAGGGTAACCAAAATGCCAAGGTACTGGTACAAAAACAGATACAAGGACTAATGGGACAGAAGAGAGAACCTAGAAATAAAGTCGCACACCTACAGCCATCAGATCTTCAACAAAGCCAGCAAAAACAAGCAAGGGGGAAAGAACTCCCTATTCAATGAATAGTTCTGGGATAGCTGGCTAGCCATACACAGAAGAATAAAACTGGATCCCTACCTTTCACCATATATAAAAATTAACTCAAGATGGATTAAATATTTACATGTGAGACCTTAAACTATAAGAATCATAGAGGAAAACCTAGGAAACACCATTCTGGACATCAGCCTTGGGAAAGAATTTATGACTAAGTCCTCAAAAGCAATCGCAACAAAAACAAAAATTGCCAAGTGGGACCTAATGAAACTAAAGAGCTTCTGTACAGCAAAAGAAACTATCAACAGAGTAAACAGACAGTCTACAGAATGGGAGAAAATAATCACAAACTATGCATCCCACTAAGATCTAATATCCAGAATCTACAAGGAATTTTAACAATTGAACAAGCAAAAAACAACTCCATTAAAAAATGGGCAAAAGACATGAACAGACACTTCTAAAAAGAAGACTTACAAGACCTACAACATATGGAAAAAGTGCACAACATCACCAATCATCAGAGAAATGCAAATCAAAGCTACAAGGAGGTACCATTTCATACCATTCAGAATGGCTACTATTAAAAAGTCAAAAAACAATAGAGGCTGGTAAGGCTGTGGAGAAAAGAGAATACTTACACACTCTGGGTGGGGGATGTAAATTAGCTCAGCCACTGTGGAAACAGTTTGGAGATTTATCAAAGAACTTAAAACAGAACTACGTTTGACCCAGCAATCCCATTACTGGGTATATGTTAAAAAAAATTGTTCTGTCTTCTGTGTTTGAAACACTCCTTGCTGATAACAATTCTTATTCAGATTCCTTATCTCCTTAGACCAATCTCCCAACATAGATAGTAATTTCTAAAATTTATTTCTAACTATGTTCATTATCCTATAATAAACTATAAACTTTCCCAAATCTGGCTGGGCACGGTGGCTCATGCCTGTAATCCCAGCATTTTGGGAGGCTGAGGTGGGCAGATCACTTGAGGTCAGGAGTTCGAGACCAGCCTGGCCAAAATGGTGAAACCCCATCTCTACCAAAAATACAAAAATTAGCCGGGCATGGTGGCGGGCACCTGTAATCCCAGCTACCTGAGAGGCTGAGGCAGGAGAATCACTTGAACCCGGGAGGTGGAGGTTGCAGTGGGTTGAGATCATGCCACTGTGCTCCAGCCTGGGCAACAGAGTGAGACTATGTCTCAAAACAAACAAACAAACAAACAAAACAAACCCCCCCCCACACACAAAATATATAATTCATGCTAAATATGTTTAATTTACTATTAATATAATGCCCGTATATAGCAACCCAAATAGCTCAAGACATAGATACTCAAAAGACATTTTTGCCTTCTTAAGTTGTACAGTAAAAAATGAATTAGTAAACTTTTAAGTAAAAAGGAAAATCCTCTATTGTTAAAGAGTGATATTATTGAATGCTAATGTTCAGCTGTTAGGTCAAAATACAGTTACTGCAAAATGCTGGTTTGCGTCTAGGCTGATATGAACAGAAACTGCTAGCAATTTAATCATTTATAAAAGGAAACAAAGTCACTTTAAATGAAAATGGCTAGAAATTTAAAAACTGAGACTATAGAATTCTAGGACATAACAAGATTTTAGGGTTAGCTAGTCCAACTTCATCATTTTTTCAAGAAAATGGGACCTAGAGAAATCCAAAGCCGTAAATTCTGGCAGAGCCAGGGCCTATATGGAATGCTAGAACCTAGTGATTTTCCCAATTGCCTAGAGGAATCCAGAATCTAACATTTTCACATTCTGAAAATGTTTACATAACTAATATTTACTATTATGTACTTACATTCTAATTGAAGCACTTTCGTAGGCAAAAATATCTCAATTTTAGTGTCATTAGAAGACAAATTATCATGACATAAATATGTATTCAGATGTTCCAATGTTTCCATCATTTTCAGATTTAGTCCTGCTTGTTTCCACCACTCTGCCTTTTCTAGATTAATCACAAGGCTTTCTTCTTTAACAGAAAATATCTTTTTCAAATCTGTAACTGAACATTGGCGGTGGGGCTCTTGAAGTTTTGGCACTTACAAAAAAAAATAAAAAACCAATAGTTAGAAACAGTCTACCAAGCAAAAGAAACAAAACACAATAAACAGAACCACACTGGAATTTCTTTATGAAATGCATTTTTATGCATTAGAAAAAAAGTGAAACGAAGTTATAGCTGATATTTTTGTCTCAAGATGCTAATATTTGTAAAAGTTCAAGCTATTATAGCAGTAGAAGTCACATAAAGGATTTATTTCACTCTTTGAAAATATCAAAAAGTTAAAATTATTCTAATATTTAGTAGAAGGAAATCTTATTTTGTTTGACCATTTTCAATTATTAAATTAATGTTTGATTAACATTTTGAAGTAATATAAGCTTTATTAAATTAGAAATTCTAACTCATTATAATAAGCCTAAACAAAAAGATATATTTGTTCAGATTTTATGATGACTATATCATCTTAGATATTGTGGTACAGAGCTTACTGCCTCGTTACTTTCTAGCCTAAACGGGAGAAATCATAACATATGGAGGAACTGAAGTAGCACAACTACCTAATATTATTACCTGCATTATAAACATCAACTTGAAATTAGGATTATAAATTTTGAAACTCTAATTTTGGAATGGTGCTTTTATAATGACAATAATATTAAGAAGAAATTAAAACTTAAAAATACTAATATTAATAATAGTAAATACAAGTTACTAAAAAACATCTGGCACTGTGCTAAGTGCTTTCTTTACATGCATTATTCTTAATTAATCCCTAAATAATTCTATAAGATAGGTATAATTTTTAATAGTTTTATTAAAGTATAACTGACATGCAATAAACTACACATATTTAGAGTGAAAAGTCTCATAAGTTTTGACATATTTATACATTCATTAATCCATTACCACAATCAAGGTAATGAACATATCCATTCCCTCCAAAGTTTTGTATCCCTCCCGCCTCTTTATACCTCCCTTCTAATCTTCCTCATCCCCCAACCCCTGTCCCACTGTTCTGCTTCCTGACACTATAAACTACATTTTCTAAAATTTTATATAAATGGAATTATACCATATGAATTTTTTGTGGATTCTGTCATTCTGCATAATTATTTTGAGATCATCTGTGTTGTGTATATCAACAGTCCATTCCTTTTTTTCAGATAGAAATAATTGTAGATTCACATGCAGTTGCAAGAAATAATACAAGACATCTTGTTCTCCCCTTTTTTTTGCTTTAAAAGTATATTATACTATGTAACTGATAATTTCAATACATGACCTGATTTTGATGTCTAATGTTTCTGCTGTATCTCACTGATGATGCCAATATATTTTGTGATTTTTGTCTATCAGCATGTGTTTCTTTCAACATTGTGGAAGGTCTTTGAAGCATGAGTTGAAGTACATTCTTCCACAAAAAAAATTATTTTCCTCTAGAAAGGATTTACTTTTGTTTCTCTATGTGTTTGGGAGGCACTGTCAACCTGGGACCACTTTAAATTAAGTCACCACTATTTTTAAAAGTATATAGGTGGTTTGAATTCAGAGTGCAACCAGGCATGATGGCTGCCTTCTGGTTAGAAGTACTTAAGAGAAATTTTTTTTCTTTTCCTCTCTTCCAGCTCCAAGGTAGAAATATGCAAATTTATTCGGAGTTCCCTTCTATATATGGTGGTTTATTTTTGTATGCTCTTATTTTGATGGTAGTTTGTTGAATTCCCAGTTTTATGTAGGGGTCCCCTATCAGACCCTCCACGTAGGATATTTCTTGACTCTGTCAACCTCAAAACAGAAAAGTTCAAAGTCTCCAAGGTTTAATAGAAAGCTTGGAGTGAAAGCCAGCTTTGGTGCTTACGTGCTTCCCAGGATTCCTGTTTTCACTTTGTTTTTGGCAACTCAGTGATTCATTTAAAAAAATTTTAAAACAATACCTTATCCAAAGTTCCATTTCCATGATGGAATAGTTCAGACACAGACAAGAGTTTAACTTACTCAGATAAATTTTGAATATACATGTGAAATGTATATTCACCTCAAAATTATTTTGTTAAACTATAAACAAGTTTTGCTAAAATTTTATTTATTTATTTTTGAGATGGAGTCTCACCATGTTACTCAGGCTGGAGTGCAGTGGTGATCTCAGCTCCTGCAACTTCCACCTCCCTGGTTCAAGCGATTTTCCTGCCTCAGCCTCCAGAGTAGCTGGGACTACAGGCGTGCACCACCATGCTCAGCTAATTTTTGTATTTTTAGTAGAGAGGGGATTTCAACATTTTGGCCAGACTGGTCTCGAACTCCTGGCCTCAAGTGATCCATCCGGGTCGGCCTCCCAAAGTGCTGGGATTACAAGTGTGAGCCACGGTGCCCAGCCATTTTTTTTGTTTTGTTTGTTTGTTCGTTTGTTTGAGACAGAGACTTGCTCCGTCGCGTAGGCTGGAGTGCAATGGCGCCATGTCGGCTCACTGCAACCTCCACCTCCCAGGTTCCAGTGATTCTTGGGCCTCAGCCTCCCGAGTAGCTGGGGCTAAAGGTGCGCTCCGACACTCCCGGCTAATTTCCGGCCGTTGCTAAAATGTTTTTAAATGTCCTTTTTGGAAAGCTTGGGCAACTAAAACTTTTAACATTAGATGTGATTTATTTTATTTTTTTTTACAAACAACTCACAACCTTGGAAATACAGATAACGTGTATGGGACTGTTTTATGTACTACTTGTATTTCATTTCTTTTCCTTCTCCCATGTATAGGAATTACCCAGAAAATCAGCAAGATCCGGATCTTGTCATATACTTCTGCACCTAGCATAATGAACTTTATGGAAGATATCTTGGTATTTTAGCTTCAGGCGAAGTTATATATTGTGTTAAGAAATGGTCAAAGAAAAAGGATATCCCACATTTCTACTGGTTGTACCTTTTTACCTATACTTTCTATTTATCACTTAAAAGCAATTAATCCTTACCTGTAAGCAAAAATGGGTTCAAAGGGCTTCTACATCTTTCTAATTGCCACATCATGTAGTATTTATTAGCTGATTCTTCAGCAGTAAGCAAATTACTGAAAAAAAAGAGTTAAAGTTTAATACATTAATAATATTGAGTCTTTTGTATAATAAAATTTTATTCTTTTATTTTATTTTTTTGAGACAGCGTCTCGCTCTGTCACCCAGGCTGGAGTACAGTGGCACTATCTTGGCTCACTGCAATCTCCGCTCCAGATTCAAGTGATTTTCCTGTCTCAGCCTCCCGAGCAGCTGGGACCACAGGCGTCTGCCACCACGCCTGACTAATTTTTGTATTTTTAGTAGAGGCGGGGTTTCACCACGTGGGCCAGGCTGGTCTCCAGCTCCTGACCTCAAGTGATCTGCCCACCTCGGCCTCCCAAAGTGCTGGGATTACAGGTGTGAGCCACCGTGCCTGGCCCAAAATGCTATTTTTAAAAAGTATTTTTAAAGTACTTTTACACTCAAAATCAAGTGAAAAATTAACTTTATAAATGTGTAAACTGCAGTCGAGTTCTACAGACCAAATATCAAACACAGTACTCACTTCCTCCATCCTTGGGAAAGTTTGGTAATTTGTAAACTCAATTGTTCCTACTTGACTAAAAATTAGTCCCACCTCTACCTCCCTCTATGGAACCTGGAGCCAGAGAGGGCTGACTTGGGAGAGTTTTAGCACTTCCCTCCATAAACTATGCTAGCGTCAACCTTATACACCACCAAAAATAAAAATACAATCTAAGTAAAATTACCATGCTTACCATGCAAATAGCAACCTCAACAAAAATTTTTATAAAATTGCTGTCCCCAAGTCCATTCCATATAGAAATTCTGGATCCTCTACCGGCTGAGGATCAGAACTATGAAAAAGTCCTTCTCTGGAGATGGCAGAGTCCTAAAGTTTAGTTCAAGACCTTCAATCTTGATGGGTTTGTGAGTGAGTGATGTGTGTCTGTGTATGTGTGTTTAGGGGTACTGGGGGGAGAAGGGAGAAAATATGCATGACAATCAGTGTAAATTACAGCTCTTCTGTAGCTATGATGCTACTAGCCTTGGTAGGGGAAAGACTATTAATTCATAAACCCCTTAATCTGTGTCCCAAGCTTCCTGCTACCCTGAGTGAGAACTGACTGTCTTCTGTTTCTCTGTTCACATGGAACATATATGAGCATGCTAATTATAAGTATTGCCAGTTAAATTGACAGTCTAAGGCAGTGGAAAGCTAGGTTTTATGTCTAAGGCATCCAGTTTACTCACATAATCCAAAAATCTGGTCATGTGGTAGAAAATTTGAGAATCTAGACAATTCCTGAATCTTACCAAGGTTTCTTTGACAACACCTCAGATTGTAAGCAACTATTTTAAAGTGAAAGGAAGGGGTTATATTTAGCAAGCCATGTCCAATATAGACACACATTTTCACTCTTAATGGAGCTTTCTGAAGGCATGTCTGAATCTGATACATTGTTCATAAAAATATATTCACAAGTCAGCAGTCAGTTAGTAGGTTAATAAAATCTTACACCATACAGACTTTTCTTTTTTAGCCCATAAAATCTAGCATAGAATCTTATATGTGGTAGGCACTAAAAATATTCTTAACTGGGTATTATTTTCAGCCAAAATGTTGTGCTCTGAAATAAAAATAATTGGGACCATAAAAATAAGTTAAAGCTACAATAACATTCTTTATTATTTTTCCTTCTTTTTTAAAAAAATTTTTAACATCTTTTCTCCTTGTTTTTAGTTTTACAGTTGAGATATACAGTAGTTCCCCCTTATCCATGAGTTCACTATACTCGGTTTCATTTATCTGTGGTCATCTGCAGTCCAAACTATTAAACAGAATATTCAATAAACAATTCATAAGTTTTAAATTGCACTGTTGCGAGCAGTGTGATGAAATTTCACGCCATCCTACACCATCTCGCCCAGGATGTGAATCATCCCTTTGCCCAGCATATCCACACTATATATACTCACCACCTGCCCATTAGTCACTTAGTAGCATTCTCAGTTATCAAATCGGCTGTTGCAGAATCACAGTGCTTGTGTTCAAGTAACACTTTCTGTATTTAATAATGACTCCAAAGCACAAGAGTAATGAGGATGGTATTTGTTATGGTTGTTCTATTTTACTATTTTACTATAGTTATTGCTGTTAATGTCTTACTATGGCTAATTTATAAATTAAACTTTATCATAGGTATGAATATATGAGAAAAAACAGTATATATAGGGTTCAATAACATTCGCAGTTTCAGGCATCCATTTAAGGTCTTGGAATTTATTCTCCCGGTATAAAGGGGGACTACTGTAAACTCATTTTTAAAATATGGATTTTTAAGCTTTCACAGTCACCAAACAAATGGAAGTGATTTATCTCTTGCTGGTAAATGTAGTATCGAGGGGACAACTTCTTTCAGTTGTTTCAAATGGCTCTAAAACCATTAGCTAATTTGAAAGCCTTTTTTTCTAACTTTGCCAAATCATAAGTCATTAGTTAAGATTTGTTTCATAAATTCGTATTAGATATTTGAGTTATAACAATAGACATATAACTTGTGATTAAAAAGAGCTTATTATGGTTTAAATACTTTTAAAATCAAACTGAAATTAAAGATCATACTAATTTCTGCTAGTTTCTGTTTCTAAAAATGCCAGTCTGCCATAACAGATGGATTAGGGTGTATGGACTAAATAAAAGAGTAAAAGGGCACTAACAAAAACAGTATATGTCCTGCAAATAAAGATCTTGTACCTTAGCAAGAGAATTAAAAGTATTTAAACAAAGTATATGTAGTTTCCATACTTGTCCTATGCTCTTTTTAGGGCTCATATCTGATATGGACAATTCTTAGTTCATGATAAAACTCTGTATAGCACAAATTTACTCAAGAAATGTAAATAATTCTTAGCCAGAAGATAAAGATATATTTAGGGCCCTCTGTCTTATGCTTTGACACTTTCCTGAGACCATTAATAGAAGCCTAAGCAGCCAGTGATGAATTATAGAGCCTTGACTCCAGCTGGTCCCAGTAATCCAAATAGCACTCTCCTCTGGCAGATCAGCTAATTATAACAAGAACTCAAACCTAATACACACAGTTCCCACAGTTTCCAGTCCTGGAATAATTCATTAGAGACTTTTAGACTTTACTGTCGTTTTCCTGAAAATATGTTATTTTAGGACACATTAAGTTCTAGGTTTACAGTAGACTAATTGTACTGGTTATGTTCCCAATTTTGAAACTGGCGTTAAGAAGCAGAGGAATGGAGTGGCTTTATTTCAGGATAGCAGACTAATCAATCTTAGAAAACATTAAGTTACATGTATGCTGCATGGTTTAAGACAGCAGTGAAAGCTATCTCAGACTCTGTCAAAGGGCAAGGATGCTGGGCTATTAAGCTATGCAGTTTTGGCTCAAACTAGAATATAATGACCTAGCCCTGCAATATCAATTCTATAATTTCAGACTATTCTGTGCAACAACGATGGGGTATTGAACAAGTTTATGAATCAACCCTTGGTTCTGTATGTCTGGTCCACCCAATACTGAGACCACACTGACAAGAGGTGAACAAGGTCAGTGGATGTCCTCTGTTAGAGATAAGACATGATCCCTTGCACTCTCAGTGGGAATAAACTGATAGCCAAATCTATTGATCAACGATTGTCCACACTGCTCTGTGATCTTTGGCTATTTCTGGCCACAGACCTATGACAAATCTTTTAGTAGACCTCTTAACAACCTTATGAGGTAGATACTATTATTAGCCCAGTATTGTAGATTAAAAAAACCTGAGGCACAGAACAATTAAGGTTGCAGTTAGAAAGTGATAGAGCCAGGCAATGTGGCTCTAGTTCAGAGCTTCTAACCACTTATTATGGGCTGAATTGTGTCCCCACAAAATTCTTATTTGAAGTCCTAATTCTCAGTACCTCAGAATGTGACTGTATTTGGAGACAAGGTCTTTAAAGAGGTAATTAAGTGAAACAGAGCCATTAATACAACATGACTGGTGTCCTTATAAGAACAGGAGATTGGGGTATAGACAATGACAGAGGAAAGAATGTATGAAGGCAAAGGGACATCTATAAGCCAAGGAGGGAGGTCTTAGAAAGAAACCAACCCGGCTGACACTTTGTTCTTTCACTTCTCACCTCCAGAACTGTGAAGGAATAAATTTCTATTGTTTAAGTCATCTAATCTGTGGTATTTGTTAGGGCAGCCCTAGCAAACAAATACACCACTACATTACCTTTCATGGCAGTGACTGCCAGTAGAGACAGTGCCATTAGCAAGTGTCCAGTGGCAATGTCCTAAGCATACTATTCCAATGCCAGGATCTTAAAAATTTTTTAAGTTATTTATTTTTAAGTTATTTATTTTTAATGATAATATATTCACATTAAAAATACTGAAATGTATAAAAGCCATACTGTGAAAAATCTCCTACCCACATTGCTAGGTTACCTATTTCTTTTCTGGATACAACCAATATTACTTGTTTCTTGTGTGCCCTTCTAAAGATACTCTTTGCATATAAAACCAAATATATACATATATTTATATATTCCTTTTAGTTACTTATTACAGATACTGTACTAGATCTTAAATTTTTTTCATAGAAGTATCTTGGAAATTGCTTTCATATGGAGAGATTTAAATAAAGACTGCTTGTTCTGAATTGCAACTTGGGTTCTAGATATAATCTTTACTTACATTTTACAAACCGGAGATAATGGAAATGTCTGAAGTTCTGTACATAATGAATTCACTGAAGAATGTTGGCATGTTAGGAATAGAGGAGTTAGTGGCATTTCTAACTCTCCTGGAATACATGAAAATTAAAGTTATGTAAACATTGAATAATATTAAGTAGGCTAGGCGTGGTGGCTCACACCTGTAATTCTAACAGTTTAGGAGGCTGAGGTGAAAGGATCACTTGAGTCCAGGAGTCTAAGACCTAGGCAACATGGCAAGATCAGTCTCTACAAAAAGTACAAAATTAGCCAGCAGTGATGGCACATGCTTATAGTCCTAGCTACCTGGGAAGCTGAGCTGGAACGATTGCTTGAGCCCAGGAATTTGAGATTGCAATGAGCTGTGATTGTGTCACTGTACTCCAACCTGGGCAACAGAGCAAGCCTTTGTCTCTAAATAAATAAATAAATAAAAATTAAGTATAATTTAGAACATTTTGTAAGCAACTATTATGTTTGGTCATTCTGTTAAAACAAAAATGTTTTAATAAAAAGAAATTTGAGTTGAGATATAAAATGTCTTAAATGTCTATCTATATAAGGAATTACATATATATAACACTGTGTCTCAATTACAACCGTGGTGATTTTTTTTTTTTTTTTTTTTTTGAGATGGAGTCTCGCTCTGTTGCCCAGGCTGGAGTGCAGTGGCGCGATCTCGACTCACTGCAAGCTCCGCCTCCCGGGTTCATGCCATTCTCCTGCCTCAGCCTCCCAAGTAGCTGGGACTACAGGCAGCCACCACCATGCCCGGCTAATTTTTTGTATTTTTTAGTAGAGACGGGGTTTCACCGTGTTAGCTAGGATGGTCTCGATCTCCTGACCTCGTGATTCGCCCGCCTTGGCCTCCCAAAGTGCTGGGATTACAGGCATGAGCCACCCAACTGTGGTGATTTTTAAAAAATACATTGATAGCTAAACTTTATTGAGTTTAGTGTGTTTAACATAAATTCCAAGAGCTTTATATGTATTAAGGCTTTTGATTCTGACAGCTTGTGTTGTCAGTACTTAGGCAATAGAATTATTTTTATTTCCAAAGAAAGAAAAAAATTATTATTTTTATTTCCATACTAATTATTAGTGATGTTAAACAAACTGTATTATAAAGAGTAATTATTCACCTGAATGACTCTGGACTCTAGATGGCCTAGCACAGAATTATATATTTATAGGGCAGGCTTGAAAAAGTGATTCTCATGTATTGCTAACTACTAAGTGTGGTTTTATTACTTTCATAAATAAAGCAGTAAACTTTCAAATAGATAATTCAGAAGATCCAATTATAAATGTAATTAAGTATCAGGGCCATCAATATAGTTAAGCAACACAATTTGGCATTGTACTGGAACAAAAGATGATTCTAAGATTCAAAATTTGGTAGAATAATAATATTAACAATAATGATGACATAGAGAATGATAACATTGCTTTGGGAGATTAAAAATTCAAATTTTAAAAAAATGTGACAGTGGTGAGCAAGATTGCTAATATTGAGATCAAATATGAAATTTTATTTACTGAGCTATAATATTTTAAGGTTTCTATTTTTAATATTAATGCTATTTCCTCCATTCCTCTTCTACAATCTTTGTAACTGCCATCTATATGTTATTCAGTTTTTTTTTTGTTTGCTTTGAGACAGAGTCTAGCTGTTGCCCAGGCTGGAGTGCAGTGGTGTAATCTCGGCTCACTACAACCTCCACCTCGCCAGTTCAAGCCATTCTTGTGCCTCAGCCTCCTGAGTATCTGGGATTACAGCCATGTGTCACCATGCCTGGCTGGCTAATTTTTGTAATTTTAGTAGAGATGGTGTTTCGTCGCATTGGCCAGGCTGGTCTTGAACTCTTGACCTTAAGTGATCCACCCACCTCAGCCTCCCAAGATGGTTCACTCCCCGTACAGGCGTGAACCACCGCACTAGGCCTATTATTCAGTTTTGATGCCAGTAGAATTCTGAATTAATAATAGTAATAAATATAAAGGGGCAAATAAAAAATGACAGGATTATAACAATCCAATTTTAAACATGGAAACTGACTCACAGTACACTGTATATGTGAATGTACTGTACTTTTACATCATAAATAGGTAATCCCCAATAAGCTCAATGATTTATCAAAATTTCTACCTGGTTTACTGCACTCTTCTGGTTCACTCTGGCTTTGAATGGTCAAAATCTCTGTGGAGCTGAATTTTATATCCCCGATATCCTCAATTCCATGCTTGTTAGTAAGATCTGAAAAGGAAGAAACTTCGCTATTAGCAAATGTACCATTAAATTAATTTTCTGTAACCTTGTTCAGTGGCATTTTCCTTTTAAAGTATCTTTATTGTTTTATTGCATGTCAATTTTTCCTTTTAGAGAGAAATAGAGATTTATACTTCTGAAGAAAATGCTAACTTAGGTAAATAACTATTCCCCCATGCACACTCCTTGTTACTCTTCAACTGTCAATCAGAATTACCCAAGGAAAACAAAAATGGCAAAATCTACATAATCACTGGAAGGTAAGATAGGGTGGGCAATCCATAAGCCACAAACTTCAAAGAATGAGGTCGCTTTGAAGGGTTTCATCTCTATCAATATATGATGACTTTCTATGCCTTGCTTAGCTGGAACTCTACTTGTCTATATTAATACTGCCACGTTGGCTTTCTTTTTTCTTTCTTTTATCTCCCTTCTTCCCTCCCTCCCTCTCTTCCTTTTTTCCTCACTTCCTCCTTCCTTTCCAGCTGCCTGACACATTTTACCTATCCCTTTTTTTGCCTTCCTTCCTTCCTTTCTTCCTTCCTTCTTTCCTTCCTTCCCTCCCTCCCCTCCCCTCCCCCCACTCCCCTCCTTCCTTCCTTCCTTCCTCCCTCCCTTCCTCTCTCCCTCCCTCCTTCGTTTCTAGCTGTCCGACACATTTTGCCTATCCCTTTTTTATCTTTTGGCTTTCTTTTTTCCCTCCCTTCCCTCCTTCCTTCTCCACCCTAGATGTCTGACACATTTTGCCTATCCTTTTATTTTCCCCTCCCTCCCTCCCTCCTTTCCTGCCTTCCTGCCTTCCTTCCTGCCTTCCTGCCTTCCTTCCCCAGCTGTCTGACACATTTTGCCTATCCCTTTATTGTTTACCTTTTGGCTTTTTTTCTTTCTTTTCTTAAGGCTCAACTCTTGAAAACAACATACTCAGTGGTTCTTTATTGTAAGACATAGATTTTGTATTTTGTTTTTTGAAATTATGATGCATCTTATAACCTGTATGTGCATTTAGAATGTTTCTTTCTTCCCTAAAAATTCTTAAGTTGATAATACATCTTGCAGTTGGTAGGATCTTTGAATCAGACATATGGTCATTATATTTGCTTTTTAAATTTAATCTAAGAATCGATCTCTCTTTTAATAGAGAAGTTTAACCAATTTATATTTACTCAAACAAAGGTGATACTTTTATAATCTTATTTTATGCTTCCAATGCCTTTTGCTTGCTTTGCTCTCCTTTATTTCCATAGAATTAATTCTATTGCTCAGAGTTTTTTTTTTTTTTCCTCTGTTAGTTCAGAAGTTATACATGTCATCAACTTTTAAGTTCAGGGGTACATGTATAGGTTGTGCAGGTTTGTTACATAGGTAAGCATGTGCCGTGATGGTTTGCTGCACAGATCATCTCATCACCTAGGTACTAAGCCCAGCATCCATTAGCTATTCTTACTGATGCTCTTCCTCCCCCTATATCACCCCACCCCCCGATAGGCCCTAGTGTGTGTTGTTCCCTCCACCATGTGTCCATGTGTTCTCATCGTTCAGCTCCCACTTACAAGTGAGAACATGCGGCGTTTGGCTTTCTGTTCCTGCATTAGTTTGCTGAGGACGATGACTTCCAACTCCATCCATGTACCTGCAAAGGACATAATCTCATTCCTTTTTATGGCTGTATAGTATTCCACGGTGTATATGTAGCACATTTTCTTTATCCAATCTATCATTGATGGGCATTTAGATTGGTTCCATGTCTTTGCTATTGTGAATAGTGCTGCAATGAACATACACGTGCATCTATCTTTATAATACGATAATTTATATTCCTTTGGGTATATATATACCCAGTAATGGGATTGCTGGGTCAAATGGTATTTCTGCTTCTAGATCTTTGAGGAATCGCCACACTGTCTTCCACAATGGTTGAACTAATTTTCACTCCCATCAACAGTGTAAAAGCATTCCTTTTTCTCTACAACCTCACCAACATCTATTTTTTTTTACTTTTTAATAATAGCCATTCTGACTGGCATGAGATGTTATCTCATTGTGGCTTTGATTTGCATTTCTCTAATGATCAGGGATGTTGAGGGTTTTTTTTTTTCATGTTTGTTGGCTGCATGTATTTCTTCTTCTCCTTCTCCTTCTCCTTCTCCTTCTTCTTCTTCTTCTTTTTTTTTGAGACAGAGTCTTGCTCTGTCACCCAGGCTGGATGGAGTGCAATGGTGTGATCTCAGCTCACTGCAACCTCTACCTCCCAAGTTCAAGTGATTCTCCTGCCTCAGTCTCCCCAGTAGCTGGGACTACAAGCACTTGCCACCATGCCTGGCTAATTTTTGTATTTTTAGTAGAGACGGGGTTTCACCATGTTGGCCAGGCTGGTCTCAAACTCCTGACCTCAAGTGATCCACCCACCTTGGCCTCCCAAAGTGCTGGGATTACAGGTGTGAGCCTCTGCACCTGGCCGTATGTCTTTTGAGAAGTGTCTGTTCATGTCCTTTGCCCACTTTTGGGGGTTGTTAGCTTTTTTCTTGTACATTTGTTTAAGTTCTTTGTAGACTTGAGATATTAGACCTTTGTCAAATGGATTGCAAAAATTTTCTCCCATTTTGTAGGTTGTCTCTTCACTCTGATGATAGTTTCTTTTGCTGTGCAGAAGCTCTTTAGTTTAATTAGATCCCATTTGTCAATTTTTGCTTTTATTGCAATTGCTTTTGGCGTTTTCGGCATGCAATCTTTGCCCATGCGTATGTCCTGAATGGTATTGCCTAGATTTTTTTCTAGGATTTTTATAGTTTTGGGTTTTACATTTAAGTCTTTAATCCATCTTGAGTTAATTCTTGTATATGGTGTAAGAAAGGGGTCCAGTTTCAATTTTTTGCACATAGCTCCGCCAGCTCCCTCAGCACCATTTATTAAATAGGGAGTCCTTACCCCATTGTTTTTGTCAGGTTTGTTGAAGATCAGATGGTTGTAGCTGTGTGGTCTTATCTGAGTTCTCTATTCTGTTCCATTGGTCTATGTGTCTGTTCTTGTACCAGTAACATGCTGTTTTGGTTACTGGAGCCTTGTAGCATAGTTTGAAGTTGGGTAGCATGATGCCTCCAGCTTTGTTCTTTTTGCTTAGGATTGTCTTGGCTATTTGGGCTGTTTTTTGGTTCCATACAAACTGCTTGCCTGTTGTTGGTGTATAGGAATGCTAGCAATTTTTGCACATTGATTTTGTATCCTGAGACTTTGCTGAAGTTGTTTATCAGCTTAAGAAGCTTTTGGGCTGAGAACATCTTATTTTAAATCAATGCACTATCATTAATTTTATAATATATGTATTTCAATCTTTATTTTTTCTATCAATTAAAAAAGGCTATGTCTCAGTTATCCTATTTATAAAATAAGAAATTTAGCATATTTTTTCACCAAAACTTTCTCCCTTTCAAACAGATTAATCTAATTAAAGCTGAGATCTTGGGGATCTTAGAGATCTCTAAGATCTTAGCTTTTGTTAGATTAGCCTATGTTTCAAATGAGGTTATAATTATTTCTTTCAAAATTATCTGGCTTTTGTTTTAAGAAAGCAGGAAACACATATATTAGTTCTCCCCTCTAAATCCTATAGAACGACAGTAGCCATCTATAAAATACATAAAGTGAGGAGAAGGGGAAGGAATATTCATCTGCAGTTCAGAGATATTAATAGAATCCTAGGAGATAAAAAGAAAATTTAAAAACTAGTATATAAAACAGAATGGAGTTTTACTTCTAGCAATAGCTCCTATTGGATCAATCTTCCTGTAGATAGCACTTATAACTCTCAACAAAATATGTAAAATGACTATCTGAAGGTACTACAGTCTAAAGCATGCAGAAATGGGAAGGGAATTGACACTGAGTGAATTTCCCATTTTTACAGCTTTTCACTTGAAGGGATGACATATTTCATACTAGCTGGGTCAACCAGAACTTGGATAAAAATCTGTGGTCTTATTATCTTGGAGAATGAGAGGACAGTTCTACGTGAATTAGAGTTCAGGGTTACCATAGCAGCTGGAAGATAAAGGAAGAAATCCAGGAAAGGAGACAGCAACAGAGGAGGAGCCCCAAACTCTATGTATAAACTCTGCTTAATAAATCCCTGGATGATCCCTGAACTACACATGTATGGGGCAGATTGAAAGCATATCAGCTAAGGCTATATAAAGATTTCAGCTCTTTCCCACCATAGTAGAGACAAAGTTTATAGTTTGAGTTCAGCCAAGTTAACAGCCTATTAAAACAAACAGAGAAAGTCAACTCTCTTCAAAGGAACATAGCAAACTACTGTTTCTGTAATGTATCAGGTGCAATGTCAGGATACAATCCAAATACAGTTAGTAAAATGAAAAAACAGGAACACGTGACTCATTCTCTACAAAAAAATATGTTACTGGACGCTAACCATGAGATGACTCAGATTTTGAAATTAGTATCCAAAGATTTCAAAGCAGTAATAACATAGTAATCACTATGCTAAAGGATGTAAAGAAAAATATGGTTGTAATGAATGAGCAAATAGAAATTCTCGGCAGTGAAAGAGAAACTATAAAAAAGAACAAATGGAAATTTTAAAACAATATCTGAAATAAAAAATTCACTGGATGAGCTTAACAGAAAATTAGAGGTGACATAAGAGTCAGTGAAATTGAAGACAGAGCAACAGAAATTACACAATCTGAAAAACAATAAGAAAAAAATCGAATAAAAATGAACAGAGGCCAGGTGTAGTGGCTCATGCCTGTAATCCTAGCACTTTGGGAGGCCAAGGTGGGAGGAACACTTGAGGCCAGGAGTTCAAGACAAGCCTGAGCAACATAGTGAGACCCTGTCTCGATAATAAAAAAAGAAAGAAAGAAAACATGAACAGAGCTTCAGTGACTGTGGGACAATTTATCTACCTAGTTTTTTTTAACTATATATCTTTGTATTTTTGTCATAAAATATAATTCTGTGGTAATCAAGAACTACTCACAAAGCAATATGCTTGCTCAGTTGCCTTCAATGATGAATTCCACTAAACATTTTTAAAAAATCAACATCAATTATTTAGCCACTCCTAAAAATAGAAGTAAAGTTAATGATGCTTAAGTCATTCTATGAGGCCCATATTATTCTGATACCAAAACCAAAGACACTACGAGAAAATAAAACTACAGACCAATATTTTTTATGAATATTGACACAAAATTAATAATCTAGTAAAAAAGTGGGATTTATTGCAGTAATGCAAGGTTGATGGGAAATCCCAAACTCAATGTAATATACCATATCAAAAGGATAAAAAATTTTAAAAACATGATTATTCAATAAAAAATAAGAATTCTAAAAAAATTAAAAATCCTCAACAAAATACTAGTAAATTGTATTTGACAGCATATTACAAGGATTAAATACCATGATCAAGTGAGATTTTTTTCCCCTGAGATGCAAGGATAGTTCAACATATGCAAATCAATAAATGTGATACACTACATTAATAGAACGAGGGACAAGAACCATATGATCATCTCAATAGATGCAAAAAAGGCATCTGACAAGATTCAATACCCTTTCATGATAAAAACTCTCAAAAAATTAGGTATTGACAAATCTGCCTAATATTACCACTTCTATGTGGAATCTAAAAAGCCAAACTTAGAGAATGGAAGAGTGGTTACCAGGGGCTAGGGTGTAGGGGAAATGAGGAGAAGTTGGTTAAAGGGTATAAACTTTCTATTATAAGATGAACAGGTTCTAGAGACCTAACATACAGTATGGTGACTATAGTTAATAATAATGCATTGTACACTTTAAATTTACTAAGAAAGTAGATCTTAAGTATTCTCATTACATACAAAAAAGTAACTATGAGATGATAAGTTAATTAGCTTTTTTATGGTAAATATTTCACAATGTATATGTATATCAAAATATGTTATACACCTGAAGTATGTACAATTTTGTCACAAAAACACTTCCTTAAAAAATTCAAGTAATCCCAAAGAAGGCAGAAAAGGAGGAATTGAGAAACAAAAACAAATGACACAAGCTTACAGCTCAGTAATAAAAAGAAAAATAACCCAACTAAAATGGGCAAAGGATCTGAGTAGACATTTCTCCAAAGAAGATATACAAATGGCCAACAGTATGTGAAAAGATGTTTGACATCCTTATCCATCTGGAAAATGCAAATCAAAACCACAATGAGATATCACTTCACACCTAGTAGGATGGCTATAAAAAAGTTATATAATAACAAGTTTTGGAGAGGATGTAGGTAATTGGAACCCTCACACATTGTTGGTGGGAAAGAAATAGTGTAATTACTTTGGAAAACAGTCTGGCAATTCCTCAAAAAGTTAAACATAGAGTTACCATTTGATCTAGCAATTCCACTCCTAGGTATATATCCAAGAGAAATGAAAACATATGTGTGGACAAAAACTTGTACACGAATGTTCATAGCAGGATTGCTTTTAAGTTAAAAGGACAGCCCAAATATCTATCAACAGATGTACAGATACACAAAATGTGCTATAGCCATACAATGGAATATTGTTTAGCCATAAAAATGAATGAAGTACTGATATATTGGATAATGCCAATAAACTTGAAAATATTATGCTAAGTGAAATAAGTCACAGATCACATATTATATGATTCCATTTTTATTGAATGTTCAGAGTAGGCAAATCTATGTAGTTTTACTTACACTTTGAGCATGGGAAATAGGAAGGATGTTATGGCTTGAGATATCCCTGTAGCAGGCAACTTTATTGCTGTACTAAGCAGTTTTATTGTTATTGTTGTCACAACCCAAAGGTACCTGGGACACTGCCTACCCCCTGACCTTTCAATAATGTGTATAACTTTCCTTATTAGAAGTCCTCTGTGGCAGTGACTCTGTTTTACTTAGTACAGCAGCCGAGTCAAGTGAAGGCTGGGAGTTTAACAGTATAATCACTCAGTAAAGTCATTTGTTGTCCTTTACATTTGCATTTATGGAACTGAGATTTGTGTCCTGCAAATAAGCCTATGGCCCACCCTGCATTTTGAGATCTACTATATTTGCAAGTTCTGGTATGGATTTAATCTACTTTCCCAGGTTGGCTTTTCATTCCCTTGCTTTGATTTGTGGCAGAACAGTAATTCCCTGATTTAGTTTTAACTGTAAGAATTCCTTCAAGTCTGTGGTCTGTTCATGGCAAGCATCCCTGTTCTCAATGGATATCACAGATCCCCCTTCCTTTCCTCCATGATATTATATATCTTTGATCATTTTAAATGAAATTTATGAGAGGACAGTTAAATATTTGGGCTTATACTGTCACTAAAAATAACTCAATAATATTTACTAAGACTAAATGAGATGAAACCATCTAAGTTATGACTCTCCTAGTCATTGACGCCACGAATCCATACTCTGAGCTCTTTATTGTGAGCCCCTCCATAGTTAACTAATGTCAGTATAGAAGTTGATAATGTTTTTATTGTTTATAAGAAAACAACTCTTTAAAAATTTGTATAGTCATAGGTGTTTTAGTTTTATTTGTATAATTATCTTGAAATGGTTAAATTTCAGAGAAGTTTCAAACCTGAAAGTCATATAAAGAGAATGACGGCTGGGTGCGGTGGCTCATGCCTACAATCTCAGCACTTTGGGAGGCCGAGGTGGGCAGATCACCTGAAGTCAGGAGTTCAAGACCAGCCTGATCAACATGGAGAAACCCCATCTCTACTAAAAATAAAAAATTAGCCAGGTGTGGTGGTGCATGCCTGTAATCCCAGCTACTTGGGAGGCTGAGGTGGGAGAATCACTTGAACCTGGGAGGCGGAGGTTGTGGTGAGCCGAGATCTTGCCATTGCACTCCAGCCTGGGCAACAAGAGCAAAATTTTGTCTCGACAACAACAACAACAACAAGAAAATGACAATGAGAAAATAATCTCATCAAAAATAATACTGAGATTTCAACATGTAACTTGCAGAACATTTTTACAAAATCTGGAGGTTCAGAAAAATTTTAATAAACAAGAACCTATGTAACAAACATTCTTAAGTGGTTTTTACAAGTAATACATTTTACAATTAATTCTCACCTTTTTCAAAAAGCTTTTCATTTTCATCTGCATAGTTTATTATTTCTGGCACTAGGTTTAATAACTCCTTCAGTTCTGAGAGTGATGGAATATCAATTTCTGGTTTGAGGCTTGGAGGTATTAAGAATTCATACTCAATAAGAAAACTTGATGGCTGAAAAAACATAGTTTAAAAAAGTTTTTAGAGAGGCTTTCCAAATAAATATTTTTGAAACCATAAGTGGACAAAATTTGCTTAAATGATGTACCAAATTTTAAACTAAATCCACATTCAAAATTGTTAAAGCTGTATATACTTTAAAAAAACAGAAATGTAGCAGCTAAAAATACGTTCTATTATAAGCAATGTTCTCTCTGAGTATTGTATTTTATGATCACTCATTACATTAGTGGTGTACAATATCCCTAGATGCAGAAATAGCTTCTTTTTGGCTAATAGCAAATTGTAAACATTTTAAATTAAAAATAGTCACTGCAGTAGATGAGAGATAATAAATGGTGAGAAGTGAAATGAGATCATAGAATGGAATAGATCTTTACTGTGATCCATGGAGTATGTTTCTCTTTCATTCCAACAGAATTTGACTCAACAAGACAGACTAAGTCCACAACTCTCAGGGTTAACCTGGGAGGCAAGAGGTAGTGGAGGAATGGGGCCTATTGGTGAATTAACATTTTTACCATCATGTTAAAATTTTTATTGTAAGGAAACCCCTTAAGTGCTTTAAGTCCATTAAAATCCCCAAATATAAAACATTTTAAGTTGTCCTAAAAAAATGTTTTTTGTTTTTTGTTTTTGAGATGGAGTCTCGCTCTGTCACCCAGGCTGGAGTGCAGTGGTGCGATCTCGGCTCACTGCAAGCTACGTCTCCCGGGTTCACGCCATTCTCCTGCCTCAGCCTCCCGAGTAGCTGGGACTACAGGCGCCCACCATTATGCCTGGCTAATTTTTTGTATTTTTAGTAGAGATGGAGTTTCACCATGTTAGCCAGGATGGTCTCGATCTCCTGACCTCATGATCTGCCCACCTCGGCCTCCCACAGTGCTGGGATCACAGGCGTGAGCCACGCGCCCAGCCAAAAAATGTTTTTTTAAAGTAGCTTTGTGAACGCATCTAATCAATATGGGCCTAGATTTCTGAGCTTGTCCAACTGCAAAAAGTTACTGCACTCTCAACAGCTAGAATTCTTTACATACTGATATTACAACCATTTTGTGTGCTATTGAAACTAAATGCATCTTTGAGAAGTTTGGCCTTTAATATGCAAAAGATGCTATCATCCTGGTTAAACACTGGCAGAAATTCAGTCTTGGACCATCTATATTCTTACTCTTACAATATTCTCATTAGCTCAAGTACTATTTTTTGTGTATAACTCACAAATCAATATTTCTAGTTCAGGTGTCAATTTTTAAACTAGACATGACTACTTAATTTCCTATACCAGGTATATTGATTACAATTATTGGAAGAGATTTTAAAGTTCCCTATGACTGGCCTGCACACCAGACCAATTTATCAGAATATATCTGTGTAGAACTCAGGCTTCAAATTTTTTTTTAACTATTCAGGTAATTCCAACATACAGCCAAGGCTGAGAACCACTATTTAGAAGTAAATTTGACTTTTTAATTGATACATGTTCATTCCATTATAAAATATTTTTAATCTGACAATTGCAGACAGTGTATATTACAAAAATTTTACAAAAATGTGCCTCACTACTTTTACTAAAATATTATTGAAAGCCAGTATTACAACCTCATTTAAACATATTGTATCTTCTAGTTTCTCTTGACAAAAGTTCACTTTATCCATACAAAAATCTTCTTTTGCAAAAGCTTCCAAAGTTTCTTGAAGAGAGAAACATTCCCTTAAAAAAAAAATACATTAATTAGTGTTTACTAAAAGCCAAGTCACACACTAAATGTAGCCAACCAAAACACATAATCATTAAAATTAAAGTTGAGGTAAAACGATGATAAAAGTTATTGGCCAGGTGCAGTGGCTCACTCCTGTAATCCCAGCACTTTGGGAGGCCAAGGCGGGTGGATCACCTGAGGTCAGGAGTTCAAGACCAGCCTGGCGAACATGGTGAAACCACGTCTCTACTAAAAATACAAAAATTAGCTGGGTACAGTGGTGCATGCCTGTAGTCTCAGCAAGGCTGAGGCAGGAGAATCGCATGTGCCCGGGAGACGGAGGTTGCAGTGAGCCGAGATTGCGCCATTGTACTCCAGCCTGGGCCACAGAGCAAGACTCCATCTCAAAACAAAACAAAACAAAACAAAACATTGTTGATAACATTTAAGCTTGTGATCATACAAAAACATTTTCACCTCTTAAAAATATTTACAGCATTGGTCAATTAAGTAAGTACCTGGAAAAATTAGCTTCTGTGAAGATCTGTCCTTTGAAATCCAAAAGAGGATCCTTTACCAAAAACAGTTTTAGTCTACTCAAGAGAGTAGGCAAAGTTGGTAGGTGTTTTCTATTACTTACAAAAAGTATTCCTTTATCATCAATAAATAAATCTGAAAAGAAATAAGAAATATAAAGGAATAAGAAAAAAACAAAGTTATCCAAAGGGAGCTAGATAGTTAATGTAATCAGTCATTAGATACAGTTGGGTTTTTCAATCACATTTTAAACTCTTTAGCTCTTCATTGTACTGTGCATATACAGCATGTAGCATAGTTCTGGAACAAAGGCAAAAGTACAATAAATTTTAGTATTATCTAGGACACCGAGGAATAGCCAAATATCCCAAAAGAGCTGTAACGGCTAATACTTTATCAATAAAGATTAATCAATGGAGGAAAATATCTTATGGACTTACACTTCAAAATAGCCAGGAGTAGCCTACGCAAAATTTTAAAGAAATAGAAGTATTTGACTTCTGCTGACCTTGGTCTTCTCTGCATCATTTTACCTCTTAATATCTCCAATTCATCCCCCAGAGTCTCTGACATGTAGGGAATGGAGATGGTCTACAGTGCCTACAAATGAGACTGATTCTATTATTCTTAAGTTATTCACATGGTTGCTATAAAATTATTTACAGTGAAAGTTTTAAGCAAAGAATCTACTTGAGGAGTATGATATAGCTTATGTATTAAGAAACACTACTGCTAACAGTTAATTTCTGGAATAAATTTCTCCTCTCGGTCTCCACCCTGCCTTGTCTGGGTTTCTTTAGAATCTTGTCTGTCTAACAGCTTTAATAGTTTCTAAGTCACAGGAAGGAACATAAACTTGCCCCCAATTCTTCAATAAGTTTTTGAGTAGAAAGAGAAAAAGAAAAATATAAGCTCAGATGAAGAACTACTCAAAAAGCCAAGCTCCCAAACAGAAAGCCATCCTGAAGGGAGAGCAATGGTTTCTTGTTCTGGGTATTGACTTTTCGGTTAAGTGATGCTGAATCGCATGAGAAAAGAATAGTATGGAGTTTTCAGGTAGTAATGTCTCCCATGGTCAACTACATAATTGGTATGCAGGCAGCAAGGGAACATCCCTTTGCTTGGTGCTAACTTAATATGCCTTAAGAGAACTTGTGGTATGAACTAGCCTCCTAAGAGATATTTATCTGAACTTAAGTTCCCGACAATCTCATGGCCAAAAGCTTCCCATGATACACCAAAGGAAGTTAGTCAATCAATTCCATGTCTAAGGAGGGCTTATCTGAGACAGTTAAATATAGTTTACTGGTATAATCCATTCTGTAAGTATTAATGAAATTACATTAATAGTAAAAACCCAAACAGCATTAGTTTATATCCTATATCCACCTTCTGCTTCTAAACAGATCCTCCAGCCATCTTCCCTATCTACAGCCTCATTCTGGATATTTCTGGAACTAAATGGCTGACATCTGAAGGCAGTTATGTGGTCTTGTTTTCCATCCACCCTTTTTTGATGAAACCACTTGAGGGCAGCATCACACCACAACTAATATTCTTTGTAATTCTACCAAGATTGTTTATAGCAAGAGTGCCACTTCCTTACTTTCTTTGCGTTATACAGCATGCCCTGGAGTTCTTATTTTACTACAGCTAATATATGTACTATACAGATATAAGGAGACTGTTTTCTTCTATTGTAGAGGAATATTAAATTGTCACCAGGAAACAAAATTTTGGCTAGTTAACTATGAAAAGAAGCAGAAAAAGGTCTACTAATATGAAAGAAGAGAGGTTTATTCTTTACAAAGGACACTTTTATCTCCCTAGAAAATTCAAGATAATGAAATGAAAACAAGAGTTCACTAAGTTATCTGATAAAAATTATACAATTAATGTTTTTTTAATATGTAAAAACTTGGTCATAAAAATTAATGGAAAAAGCATAAAAACAACAATTTGTGAACTATCAAGGACTAACCATAAAAATATTCAGAAAGTATATGCAGGAAATGATAGAACTTTATTGAAGATCATTTTTTTAAAAATTTGAAAAAAAGGCAAGATAAAAAATACTTTCCTAGCTAGAAAGACTAACTATGGCGAAATTTTAAAGGATCCCATTACCATTTCAAGAGGTCTTGTTTTAG
The DNA here is from genome assembly GCF_009828535.3 of Hylobates moloch. NCBI lineage: Eukaryota > Metazoa > Chordata > Mammalia > Primates > Hylobatidae > Hylobates > Hylobates moloch. The sequence continues at coordinate 83,886,633 of NW_026652285.1, forward strand.
AACTTGGAAAAGTGATTACAAAGTAAACCTGGAAGAATATAGTTATGAGAGTAGAAAAAAGTAACAAAATAGGAGATTATTAATATATATTATAATTATACATTAAATAGTTAAAATTATATGATATGACACAATAATAGGCAAAATAGATCATAATAGAAAATCTAGAAATGAATTCTAATGTGGTTAAGGATTTAATATATAATGTGAGTGGCATTTCTAATCAGTGGGAAAGAAAGGACTATTTCATAAATGATATTGGGACAATTATCAAAAACACTTGGAAAAAGATTTTTTATTCCTACTCTTATACATACATCAGAATCTAAAATAAAACTAGGCACCTTCAGCTAGGCCTGGTGGCTCAGGCCTGTAATCCCAGCACTTTGGGAGGCTGAAGTGGGCAGATCACTGGAGGTCAGAAGTTTGAGACCAGCCTGGCCTACATGGCGAAACCCCCTCTCTACTAAAAATACAAAAATTAGCCGGGCTTGGTGGTGGGGGCCTGTAATCCCAGCTACTTGGGAGGCTGAGGCAGGAGAATTACTTGAACCTGGGAGGTGGAGGTTGCAGTGAGCCGAGATCACACCACTGCACTCCAGCCTGGGCCACAGAGCAAGAGTCCATCTCAAAACAAAAAAACAAACAAACAAACCTCATGCACCTTCAAGAAAATACAAATAAGTATTTATCTAATTAAGAAAGAATTTTCTAAGTATAAAAGGAATGAAAGAAACCATAAAAGAAAACAATTGGCAGAATTGGTTAGGTTCAAGTTAAACATATTTGGAGTTAATAATTTTACATATAAAGATAAAATATATGTCAAAATATAAACAAAAGAGAAAATCATTTCACAAAACAAAAAGATGCAGATGGCCAATAAAGACCAGTAATTCTATTAATTTACTTTTTTATGCCCAGCTTGTCAACAACAGAGATCACCAGTAATTTTAAAGATGTAAGTAAAAACATAATTTTTTTGCCCATCACATTGGTTTAAATGTATTACCACAACATCAGCAGTAATATATTCAATGATGATAATGCTGGCATAAATAGGGCATTCTCATACCATACTAGTGGACATATAGCTAATAAAGCACTTATACCAAATAGATCAATTTCTAGGAATTCATGCCAAGGAAATAATTGAAAATAAGAATACATATTTATATACATATTTGAAATTAAAAACATTAGTGGTCTCAAATTTGGAAATGTGTGATATGTACATAAGATTAAAAACTGCAGTCATTCAAAGCCATGCTTTTGTCTTGCACGGTGGCTCACACCTGTAATCCCAGCACTTTGGAAGGCTGAGGTGGGAGGATTGCTTGAGCCTAGAAGTTTGAGACCAGCCTGGACAATATAGGGGGATCTTGTCTCTACAAAAAAATGAAAAATTAGTCAGGCATGGTGGCACAGCTATGGTCTCAGCTACTTAGGAGGCTACGACAGGAGGATCACTTGAGCCCGGGGGTTTCAAGGCTTCAGTGAGCTGTGATTGCACCACTATACTCCAGCCTGAGAAACAGTCTCAATTAAAAAAAAAAAGTAAGAAAAAGAAAAAGACACGCTTTTGCAGAAAACTCAAGCATAAAATAAAATATTCCCAAGAACATGTTAATATTTAAAAATAATATGCATATATAGTATGATCACAATAGTAAAACAATTTATCTTTGAATTATAGAATTATGAGTTTTTAGTAAAGGGACATCCTATATATTTAAGATGTAGATATCTTAACATATGTAGAAAAACATAAAATTCAATCCTCATTCATGATTAAAAGCTGTTATCAAACTAGGAACAGAAGGAATCTTCCTCAACCCACTAAAGGAAATGCTTCTAATATTTCACCATTGAAAATGACATACACATGAAATGTTAGAAGCATTTTCTTTACCATCAGAAATAAGATAGCAACCATCATGCTTCTACTGAACAAAGTTCTAGAGGTTTTAGTCAGCATAGTCAGACAAAAAAAAAAAAAGATTAAATATTGCAAAGGAAGAAACAGCCATCATTCACAGACAATATGATTATATATATTAGAATTAGTTCTTGGAATTACTATGAGAGTTTAAGAGGTAGATAAATATGATAACACTATAAAAATCAACTGCCTTTTGTTATATACAGGCAATAAACAAACTTTAATTTAGAAATATAAATAGTAATGGCAGCTAAAATAGAGTACTTATGGATAAATCTTAGATATGTAACCGATTTCTGAAGAAAATAAAAAATATATAAAAAATAAATGATATATAAAATCTTTATGAAGAAATATTTTAAACTTTTTTGAAATACATTAAAGACCTCAATAAATGAACAACAGGAGATTCAGGAAGAGAGAACAAGAGAAAATTATCACCAAAGAAATAATTCTAGAAAATATCTTAAAACTGAAGTGCATAAGTATCTACATGGAAAGATACACCATGTATCCAGCCTAATATATAACAATAGACCCACAAGGCACATGCCATTGTGAAATTTGACAACACTGGAAGAAAAATATCATTAAAATTTTCAGGATGAAAAGATCTTATAAAAAATATTTAGGAATCAGAATGGCATTGGACTTCTCAACAGCGATACTGGAAGCTAGAATCGAATGGAACAATGCCTTTGAAATTCTGAGAAAAAATATAATCTGGAATCTATAACTAGTCAAACTATCAATTAAATGTGAGGATAGAATTAAGACTTTTTGGATATGGAAGATTAAAAAAATTTTACTACCTACATTCCTACTCTCAGGAGGCTATGAGTGGAAGTACTCTACTAAAAGAAACGAAAAAACTGACTAAACTGGCAGCTACAAGGTTGAACAAACAGGAGGCCCAATACAAGAAAGAAGTGAACAGAATCCTCAGGGATGATGGTGATAATGACTTGTTCTAGAACGAAAATCCCCAAAGATAAAACTATTGGTACACTTGATGCTTCAGTGTATTAAGAGGAGATTTAGACAAACGGGAGAGTTTCAGGATCAAGTTCTATGTACTAAATACATAGAAAACAAAACAAAACAGAAAACAAGCATTAACTTCATGGAGTACAGTAATCTCCTCTTATCTGAGGTTTCAGTTATCCACAGTCAACTGCAGTCCAAAAATACTATATTGAATGGAAAATTCCAGAAATAAACAATTTATGCCTTAAATTGCACGGTGTTGTGAGTGGCATGATGAAACCTAGTGCTATCCTGCTCAGTCCCACCGAAATGTGAATGATCCTTTTGTCCACTGTTTCCACACTGATATGCCACCTATTCATTTGTCACTTAGTAGCTGTCTCAGTTATCAGAACGATTGTCCCTGTATTGCAGTTCTTGTGTTCAAATAGCCTTTGTTTTACTTAATTCTCCAATTTTATTGTTAGCTATTTATTGCTGTTAATCTCTTACTGTGCTTAATTTACAAATTAAAATTTATCATTGGTATGTATGTATAAGACAAAACATTGTATATACTGTATAGGGTTTGGTACTATCAGTGATTTCATGCATCCACTGGGTATTTTGCAATGTATCCCCTGTGGATAAGGGGGGACTATTGTACAATAAAGAAATTATTGAATAACACAATACTATTTTCAGCTACAAATAGTATTTATGCACTCATAATTCTGTAAATACAGAATACTGATCTAACCAAAGTTATAACTACATTGGGAGTGTAGACCATAGGAAGTGTGGGGGGACGTGGTAGTGAGGGTATAAAAGAGTGAGGACAGCAACATCTTTATTTTCATGGTGAGAGGTCAATATATAAGGTCTAAAACTAAAAACATCAGGAAATAGCAGTATAAGCATGTCATACAGATAAACAAATGACAAAAGGAATATAGTTTCTTTTAAAACTGTTTCAAAGAGTTAAAAGTGGTTGCCTCTAGAGAGTGAAAAAATAAGGGGTGGTTGATGAAGTCAGGAAATTACTGCTTTTAAGAAAAGTGTTGGTCATACACGGTGGCTCACGCCTGTAATCCCAGCACTTTGGGAGGCCAAGATGGGCAGATCACCTAAGGTCAGGAGTTCGAGATCAGCCAGGCCAAAATGATGAACCTCTGTCTCTACTAAAAATATAAAAATTAGCTGGACGTGGTGGCGCATGCCTATAATCCTAGCTACTTGGGAGGCTGAGGTGGGAGAATCACTTGAACCTGGGAGGCAGAGGTTGCTGTGAGCTGAGATCACGCCATTGCACTCCAGCTTGGGCAACAGAGCAAGACTCCGTCTCAAAAAAAAAAAAAAGTATTATACAACCATTTTAATTGACGGTGTAGAAAATATAAAATGACACAGAAAAGTGTTTATAAAATCTAAGTAAAAAACACACTAAAAAGCATACAAATATTACCTTTGGCTGAAGATAACAAAGAATTATACCAAAGATTAATTCAAAACTCTGGGTTTTGGCTGGGCACAGTGGCTCACACCTGTAATCCCAGTGCTTTGGGAGGCCAAGGTGAAAGGATCACTTGAGCCCAGGAGCTCCAGACCAGCCTGGCCAACATGAGGAAACCCTGTCTCTACTAAAAATACAAAAATTACCTGGGTGTGGTGGCATGTGCCTGTAATTCCAGCTACTTGGGAGGCTGAGGCACAAGAATCACTTGAACCCAGGAGGCAGAGGTTGCAGTGAACAGAGATCGCGCCATTGCACTCCAGCCTGGGCGACAGGGCAAGACTCTGACTCAAAAACAAAACAAAATAAAACAAAAACAAACCAAAACAAAACAAAAACAAACTAAGCTTGACAATATTTTCAGGGACACAAGTTCTTTCCATCTTTCTTTTTGTATTTTTATATTTTGAGGTAAAATATGCCTATTAAAATTTACCATCTTTACTTTTTTTTTGATACAGAGTCTCACTCTGTCACCCAGGCTAGAGTGCAGTGGCGTGATCTTGGCTCACTGCAACCTCCGCCTCCCAGGTTCAAGCAATTCTCCTGCTTCAGCCTCCCAAGTAGCTAGGATTACAGGTGCGTGCCACCACACCCGGCTAACTTTTGTATTTTTAGTAGAGGCAGGGTTTCACCATGTTGGCCAGGCTGTTCTCATGATCTGCCTGTCTCGGCCTCCCAAAGTGCTAGCATTACAGGCATGAGCCACCGTGCCCAGCCCATCTTTACTATTTTTAAATGTACAGTTCAGTGGTAACAAATACATTATGTTCTTTTTTCCCCCTCATCCCCCTTCCCTGCTACCCTTCCCTGCCTCTGGTAATCACCATTCTACTCTCTAACTTCATGAGATCCACTTTTTTAGCTCCGACATGAGTGAGAACACACAATGTTTGTCTTTCTGTGCTTGGCTTATTTCACTTAACATAAAGGCCTCCAGTTCCATCCATGTTGCTGCAAATGACAGAATTTCATTCTTTTTTGTGGCTGAATAATATTCCATTGTGTAGATATACCACATTTTGTTTATTCATCCACTACTGGGCACTTAGGTTGATTACATATCTGGCTATTGTGAATAGAGCTGCAATAAACATGGGAGTGCAGATGTCTTTTTTATATAATTTCCTTTCTTTTCCAGAAGTGGAATTGCTGGATCATATGGTAGTTCTATTTTTAGTTTTGCTGAGAAGTCTCCATACTGTTCTCCATAGTGGCTGTTCTAATTTACACTTCCACAAATGGTGTACAAGAGTTCCCATTTCTCCACATCCTTGCTGGCAACTGTTACTACCTTTTTGATACAAGCCATTTTAACTTGGGTGAAATTTCATTGTGTTTTTTTGTTTTTGTTTTTTTTTTTTGAAATGCAGTTTTACTCCTGTTGCCCAGGCTGGAGTGCAGTGGTGCAATCTTGGCTCACTGCAACCTCTGCCTCCTGGGTTCAAGCAATTCTCCTGCCTCAGCCTCCAGAGTAGCTGGGATTATAGGTGGCTGCCACCACGCCTGGCTAATTTTTGTATTTTTAGTAGAGACAAGGTTTTGCCATGTTGGCCAGGTTGGTCTCAAATGCCTGACTTCAGGTGATCCATCCAGCTTGGCCTCCCAAAGTGCTGGGATTACAGACATGAGCCACCACGCCTGGCCAGCTCATTGTGGTTTTGATTTGCATTTCTCTGATGATTAGTGATGTTGAGCATTTTTTCATATATCTGTTGGCCATTTCTTCTTTTGAGAAGTGTCTGTTTATATCTTTTGCCGATTTTTAATTGGATTATTTGTTTTTTTGCTATTCAGTTGTTTGAGCTCCTTGTATATTATGGTTATTAATCTGTTGCCAGATGGATAGTTTGCAAATATTTTCTCCCATTCTGTGGGTTGTCTCTTCACTTTATGATTGTTTCTTTTGTTGTGCAGAAGCTTTTTAGCTTGATGTAAACCTGTTCGTCTATTTTTGCTTTAGTGCCCTCTGCTTTTGAGATCCTATACAAAAAATCTTAGCTCAGACCAATGTCCTGGAGCATATTCCCAATGTTTTCTTCTAGTAGTTTCACAGTTTCAGGTTTTCGATTTAAGTCTTTGATCCATTTTTATTTGATTTTTGTGCATGGTGAGAGATAGGGATCTAGTTTCATTCTTCTGCATATAGTCATCTATATGCAGCACCATTTATTGAAGACTATCTTCTCCTCACTGTATGTTCTTGGTGCCTTTGTCAAAGATGAGTTAGCTGTAAATGAGTGGATTTATAGTGGGGTTCTCTATTCTGTTCCGTTGGTTTACATGTCTGTTTTTATGCCAGTACCATGCTGTTTTGGTTCATATGGCTTTGGAGTATATTTTGAAATCAGGCATTGTGATGCTTCCAGCTTTCTTCCTTTTTGCTCAGGATTGCTTTGGCTATTTGGGGTCTTTTGTGATTCCATTTAAATTTTAGGGTTTTATTTTTCTATTTCTGTGGAGAATGTCATTGGTATTTTGATAGGGATTGCATTGAATCTGTAAATTGCTTTGGATATTGTTGTTATTTTAGCAATATTAATTCTTTCAAGCCACGAGTATGAAATATTTATCTTTCCTTTTTTGTGTGTCCTCCTCAATTTCTTTCATCAGAGTTTTATAGTTTTTCTTCTACAGGTCTTTCACTTCTTTGGTATTTTGATAGGGACTGCACTGAATCTGTAAATTGCGTTGGATAGTATTGTTATTTTGGCAATATTAATTTAGTAATATTCTTTCAATTCATGAGTATGAAATATTATATCTTTCCTTTTTTGTGTGTCCTCCTCAATTTCTTTCATCAGAGTTTTATAGTTTTTCTTGTATAGATCTTTCACTTATTTGGTTAGAATGATTCCTAGGTATTTTATATTTTTTGTAGCTATTGTAAATGGCATTGATTTCCTGATTTCTTTTTCAGATTGTTCACTGTTGGTGTATATAAATGCTACTGATTTTTGTATGTTAAATTTTTTTTTTTTTTTTTGAGATGGAGTCTTACCCTGTCACCCAGGCTGGAGTGCAGTGGTGCAATCTCGACTCACTACAACCTCCACCTCCAGGGTTCAAGCGATTCTCCTCCAGCCTCCTGAGTAGCTGGGATTACAGGTGCACACAGCCACACCCAGCTAACTTTTGTATTTTTAGTAGAGACAGGGTTTCACCATGTCAGGCTGGTCTCAAACCCCGACCTCAGGTGATCCACCCACCTTGGCCTCCCATAGTGCTGGGATTACAGGTGTGAGCCACTGTGCCCAGCCATATGTTGATTTTGTGTTCTGCAACTTTACTGAATGCATTTATCAACTCAGTTTTTTGGTGGAGTCTTTGGGTTTTTAAAATTTTTCTTTCCAACTATTATTTTAGGTTCAAGGGGTACTATTATTTTAGGTTCAAGGGGTAACATTTGTTACATGGGTAAATTGCATAAATCTTTGTTTTTTCTAGCTATAACATCATGTCATCTACAAACAAGGCTAATTTGATTTCTTCCTTTCCAATTTGAATGCCCTTTATTTCTTTATCTTGCTCAATTGCTCTGGCCAGGACTTCACGTTTTATGTTGAATAAAAGTGGTGAAAATGGACATCGTTGTCTTATTTCAGTCCTTAGAAGACAGACCTTCAATTTTTTCCCATTCAGTATGAAGTTAACTATTATATATGGCCTTTATTGTTTTGAGGTATGTTCCTTCTATACCTATTTTGATGATGGTTTTCATCATAAAGAGATGTTGAATTTTATCAAATGCTTTTTTCAGCACCTATTGAAATAATCATATGGTTTTTATTCTTGATTCTTTGAATGTGATGTGTCACATTTAATGATTTGTATATGTTGAACCATCCTTGAGATGAATCCCATTTTATCATGGTGAATGATCTTTTTAATGTGTTGTTGAATTCAGTTTACTAGTATTTTGTTGACGATTTTTGTATCTATGTTCATTTTTGATATTGGTCTGTAGTTTTCTTTTTTGTTGTTGTGTCCTTGTCTGGTTTTGGTATCAGGGTAATGCTGGCCTCGTAGAATGTGTTTGGAAATATTCCCTCCTCTTCAATTGTTTTGAAGCATTTAAGTAGGATTACTATTAGTTCTTTAAATGTTTGGTAGAATTCAGCAGTGAAGTCATCAAGTCCTGGGCCTTTCTTTGATGAGAGGCTTTTTACTATGGCTTCAGTCTTATTACTCATCATTGGTTTGTTGCAGTTTTCTATTTCTTCATAGTTCAAACTTTTTTTCCTTTTTTTGACATAGGGTCTCACTCTGTCACCCAGGCTGGAATGCAGTGGCATGATCACAGCTCACTGCAGCATTAACCTCCCAGGCTCAATCAATCCTCCCACCTCAGTCTCTCAGGTAGCTGGGACTACAAGCACATGCCACCACAATTGGCTAATATTTTTTGTAGAGATGAGGTTTTACCATGTTGCCCAGGCTGGTTTTGAACTCCTGACCTCAAGTGATCCACCCACCTCAGCCTCTCAGAGTGCTAGGGCACAGGCATAAGCCACAATGTCTGTGATTCAATCTTGATAGGTTGTATGTGTCTAGGAATGTATCCATTTCTTCTAAGTTTTCCAATTTGTTGGCATATAGTTGTTCATATACTTGCTAATGATTCTTTGTATTTCTGAGGTCTCAGTTATTATGTCTCCCTTTTCATTTCTGATTTTATTTATTCGGGTTTGCTCTCTTCCTACTTAATCTAGCGAAAGGTTTTATCTCTTCAAGAAACCAACTTTTCATTTTGTTGATCTTCTGTTTTTTTTGTTTTTTGTTTTTTGTTTTTTTTTTAGTCTCAGTTTCATGTATTTCTGCTCTGATCTTTATTGTTTCTTTCCTTCTACCAATTTGGGGTTTGTCCTTTCTTTTCTAGTGCCTTGAGGTGCAACATTAAGTTATTTTATTTGAAGTCTTTCTACTTTTTTGATATAGGCATTTATTGCTATAAACTTCCCTCTTGGTACTGGGCTCTTGCCATACCCCAGAGATTTTGGTATGTTTTATTTCCATTTTCATTTATTTATTTCAAGAAATTTTAAAAGTTCCTTCTTAACTTTTTCATTGGCCATTTAAGACCATGTTGTATAATTTCCATGTGTTTGTGCATTTTCCAAAGTTCCTCTTGTTACTGATTTCTAGTTTTATTTCATTGTGGTCAGAAAAGCTACTTGATACGATTTCTATTTTTAAAATTTTTTCAGATATATTTTGTGGCCTAAGATATGGTCTATTCTGGAGAATATTCCATGTGCTGATGAAAAGAATATGTATTCTGCAGCACAAAATACACAGTATGAAGTTAGCTATCACAAGGGTGAAATGTTCTGTAAATGTTTGTTAGGCCTATTCTAGTGTGTAGTTTATGCTCTTTGTTGATTTTCTGTCTGGATGATCTGTCCACTACTGAGAATGGGGTGTTAAAGTCCGCTACTATTATTATATTGCAGTCTACCCTTTTAGATATATTAATGTTTGCTTTGTATACTTAGGAGTTCTGGTGTTGTGTGCATAGATTTTTATAATTGTTATATCCTCTTGCTTAATTGACCCCTTTCATGATCATCTTTGTCTCTTTTACAATCTTAGATTTGTAGTCTATTTTTTATAAGTATAGCTACTCCTGCTATTTTTGGTTTCCAGTTGCATGGAATATCATTTTTTACTGCTTCTCTTTCAGTCTGTGTGTCTTTTTAAGTGAAGAGAGTTTCTTGAAGGTAGCATATAGTTTGGTCTTGCTTTTTTAATTCCTTCAGCCATTCTAAGCCTTTTATTTGAAAATTGAGACCATTTACATTCAGTGTTACTATCAAGTAAAGACTTACTACTGCCATTTTGTTGCCTATTTTCTGATAGTTTTAAGACTCCTTTCTTTCCTTCCTACTGTCTTCTTTTGTGGTTATTTTCTCTGGTAGTACGTTTTAATTTGTTGTTTTTTATTTTTAGTGAACATATTGCAGGTTTTTGGGCTGTGGTTACCAGGAGGGTTACAAAAAACATTGTATAGCTATAAAAAGTTATTTTAAAGAGATAATATTTTGGATTACAAAGAAAGGAATAGAAACAAAGACAAACACACATACACACAAAATGCCACATTTTGACTTAGCTGTCTCAACTTACATATTTTTATATTACATCTCTTAACAGGTTGCTATAGCTATTGTTTTTGATTGGGCTTCATACTAGAGTTATGAGTGCTTACACACCACAATTATTGTAACAGAGTATTCTCAGTATCCTAGCGAATTCTTAAAATTAAGTATTCATGTACTTAATTTTACCAGTGGGTAAATAAAGAAAAGTTTTCTTTTTGTATGTTAATGTTGTTTTTTTTCCTTTCAGATTGAAGAACCCCCTTTAGCATTTACTGTAAGATGATGGGTCTCATGGGGGTGAATTCTCTGAACTTTAGTTGTTTGGGAAAGACTATTTCTCCTTCATATTCAAAGGGTAATTTTGCTGGATACAATGTTCTTAGATGGCTTTTTTTTTCTTTGAGCACTTTGAATATGTTGTTCCACTCCCTCCTGTATGTATGGTTTTTCATTGAAAAGTCTGTTACCAGAAGAATTGGAGGTCCTTTATATGTTATTTACTTCTTTTCTCTTGCTGCTTTTCAGATCCTCTCTTTGTCCTTGACCTTTGAGAGTTTGGTTGTTACATACCTTGGGGTAGTCTTATTTGGGTTGAATCTCTTGGGTATCATCAGACCTTCCCGTACTGGAGATATTTATCTTTCTCAAGCTTTGGAAAATTTTGTATTATTTCTTTCTACCCTCTGCCTTTGCTTAGCTCCCTTTTGAACATCAAGAATTCTTAGATTTGGTTTTTGAGGTAATTTTCTATATCTTGTAGGTAGTCTTTGTTCTTTTTCTTTCTTTTTTCTTTTTTCTCCTCCAACTGTATTTTCAAATAGCTGGTCTTTGAGCTCACTGATTCTTCCCTCTGGTTGTTCCATTCGGATGTTGAGAGCCTCTAATTAGTTATTCAGCTGAGCAAATGTATTTCTCAGTTCCAAAATTTGTTGAGTTTTTAAAGTTAACTTTAAAAATTTAACAAATTCTCTTTGTTAAATTTCTCCAACAAATTTCTGAATTGCTTTTCTGTATTATTTTAGAGATCACTGAATTTCCTTGAAACTGCTCTTTTGAATTTTTGGTCAGAGAGCTCACAAATGACTCTCTTGTTAGGGTCAGTCACTGGATTTTTCCTTTGTCCTTTTGCAGAGGTCACATTTCCCTGTTCAGTGTTGTTTTTTGTGGGTATATGTCTATGTCTTTGCATTGAAGGATTGGTTATTTATTCCAGCTTCCTCTATTCAACTTGTCTTGGTTTTTATTGGATATATTTTCTTAGTAAATCTTCACTACTATTGCCTTTTTCTTGGCTATAGGTGGTATCTTAAGCCCAGGTTTGCCTTGCCTCTAGCAAATGGTCAGGGCACGGTCTGCCCCAAATGGGAGAGTCTGAAAATGATTATCCCAACAGTGACAGAAGTCTGCTAGAGGTTCGTGCCCAAGGGACAAGTGGCACAAATTAGCTACTGTGATTTGGCTCCTTTGCCTGAGTTACAGAGCAGTTTCCAGGGCTAGGGAAGGTAGCCCCTTCTCCCCTCTTTGTCTTTCCTTTCAGGCAGTCATGATGCTTTCCACAGGTTAAAGAAAGAATTCTCCTGCCAGGGAATCCAAGATGGAGGGAAAGCTAGTTGACTATTCCACTCTCACTTTTTCCAGCGTAGAAACCATGAGTTGGGGGAAGATTTTCCATGTGGTTGTTGTCAGGCAGAATGGGCAGGGTGGGGCATCATGGATGTGGAAGTTGGGTTCTCCTACCATCTGCTTGAAGTTTTTTCACTTCTCTGTGTCCCTAGGATCTATCTCATCCTCATATTTGAGATGTGAGTTGTTGCTAGTGAAAATCTTGGCACTGTATATTTGTTTTTGGTTTCCTGTATGAGTAGTGAAGCCAGCTTGCTTCTGTGCCACCATTTTAAAATAAGTCAGATTACAGCTTTTTATTGTAAACTTTAACAAACTATTTGACTCTCTAAACCATATGCATATGCAACTTTATCAATTTTATTTTATTTTTATTTATTATTTTTTGAGATGGAGTTTCACTCTTGTTGCCTAGGCTGGAGGGCAATGATGTGATCTCGGCTCATGGCAACCTCTGCCTCCCAGGTTCAAGTGATTCTCCTGCCTCAGCCTCCCAAATAGCTGAGATTACAGGTGCCTGCCACTATGCCCAGCTAATTTTGTATTTTTGGTAGAGACAGGGTTTCACCATGTTGGCCAGGCTGGTTTCGAATGCCTGACCTCAGGTGATCCACCCGCTTCGGTCTCCCAAAGTGCTGGAATTACAGGCATGAGCTACTGTGGCTGGCCTAACTTTATTTTCAAAAATAAAAATAAAAGTTACATTTATATTTGCTTATATGTTCCCAGGATACCTAGAGGGATGCTTAAGAGTTTCATGTATTAACAAATAGTATGCGAACATTGTAGAAAAATTAGCAAATATCAATAAACCAACAACCATAAAAGAAAACCAGCCACTGTTTGTTTTAAAGATATATGTGTTTTGAAATTATAATTTAGTAATTATTTATAATTCTTTTAAGACATAGCATATTTACAAATCCCCAAATATACTGTTTCTGTTGATTTAGACAATAAGACCAAACTATCTACAAATCTGGCAGCAATCAATATAATTGCAAAGAAAATAATTAAAATTAAAAATCTAAATTTATAAAGTGATGTCCGGTAACACAGGACACCTGAGGAAACATAGGATATGGACAATTTGTATGCATTTGGGAAATTCAAGCATATTTTCTCTCAGTCAATAGTTGATTCTAGCTGACAGTAGCTTCTAGTTTGCCACATTTATACTACTATGCTTGTGTAACCCATTAGTTTTTATAAGCCATCTCTTTGAATATACTTATATAAACTTACATATATTAGTTTATCCCCACAAAAAAATTATTAAAAAATAGAAGAATATATAATAGAAATAAATTATAGAAGAAAATTTAAAAATCATAAAAATTTTCTCCCAAATCTCAAAACCACTTTTTCTCCAGACAGGGTCTCTGTCACCCAAGCTGGAGTACAGTGGCACGATCATGGCTTATTACAGCCTTGAACGCCTGGGTTCAAGCAATCTTCCCACTTCAGCCTTACAAGTAGCTAGGACTACAGGACTGCCACCACACCTGGCTAATTTTTAAAAATCTTTTTGTGGAGACAGGGTCTTGCTATGTTGCCCAGGCCGGTCTCAAACTCCTGACCTCAAGTGATGTTCCATTTTTTATGAGTAGACTTGGACTGAAAATTCAAGTCTTCTGACTCCAAATTCAGGCTCTTTCTACTATATCATGCTCTCAAGTTTTAGTTCTTAATACAACTAATCTCTCTATCTCTTCCAACTATAAGAGGAATTTCTCTCTCTCTCTCTATATATATATATCATCACACAGCTATTTGCCAATGCTAAAAATTTTATACATAATTTATATATCTACATAAAAATAACAGTAAAAGAATAAAATTATTTTTCATGTTGAAGTTATAGCATTTCTTAAATGATAGTAATAATCACATAATAGAACCTTAAGTTCTGTAATTTAAAAAAAGAATAGGCTGTTATACATACAAGAAAGGCAATTTTCACCAAGTTTTTACATGGTTGAAAGAATTCAACATCCTCTAGTAAGATGAGACATTTGGAATCAAGTTTGAATAAAATATACTTAAAAAAATTTTTTTTTTTGAGATGCAGTCTTGCTCTTTTGCCCAGGCCAGAGTGCAGTGGTGCAAACTCGGTTCACTGTAACCTCCATACCCTGGGTTCAAGTGATTCTCCTGCCTCAGCCTCCCAAGTAGAGGGATTACAGGTGCCTGCCACCATGCCTGGCTAATTTTTGTATTTTGAGTAGAGACGGGGTTTCACCATGTTGGCCAAGCTGGTCTCAAACTCTTGACCTCAGGTGATCTACCCGCCTTGGCCTCCCGAAGTGCTGGGATTACAGGCGTAGTAAGCCACCGTGTCTGGCCTACTTTTAATTATTTTTGAGAGTATGTTTGTAAAATTGAGTATATTTCCTAACTTAATACTGGAGCTATTCCATCTCCACTTTGAACCTTGGTTTCACATAAATTAGATGAAATTGAAAATGTTTATTATGTTTTAAAAACTAAAATATAATCATCACTTCATAATATAGTAATTTAATATTACACTGGATTGCTATATCATGGGATCTTAAAAAGATGCCAATGTCATTATAGCAGTATGTTGAAGGCATACTATGATCAAATCTCTGCAGGTTGTTTTGAGGCCCAGCAAATTAAACTCCAAAAATAACCCAACTTACAAAGAGGATTAATATGAATGAGGAAATACTGCCCTAATATGGCAAAGCTTAGAGTTATGCAGGTGGATCTTTAATAAAAAATTTTTCATTCAAATCAAACAAAAAACTCACTGAAAAGAATATGTGTATATTGGTAAGAAATGTTTTACAACAATATAAAATAAATGTTTTACCTTGGTTCTGGTTTTGAAGTGCTGAACATTTTTCTAAACAACTGACAGGGGTAAAGACTTCATTGTAGTCCATGTGGGTGTATAAACTGACCTCCTCTACTTCAATTTGGGAGTCTGGATTTGAACTTGGAACAACTTCCTCAAATTCACAATTAATCTGGGTCACCATTCTTGTAATTGTTTTTCTGTGACAATATAAAATTACTAATGTTATGTATGTTCTATTTTAAAACACTTTTATTAGTAGATAATATATGTCCACTGTGGAAAAAATTATCAAATTCCAACAGACACAGAGAAGAAACATCTATATTCCCATCATTCAAGATAAATATAAAAAGTATGTAAATTTCTCAATTAAAAAATATCTTTAAACAATAGTGGACTAATGACAACAGTATTCTATAACCTGTTCTTTTCTGTAAAAAAAATGAAGCATGAACACATTTACATGTCAATCAATGTACATTCACCTAATATTTGAATGGATAAACAGGGTATCAGTAAATCATAATTTATTCAACCAATTCTCTATTGTTGGAAGTTTACGTTTGTTATAATTGTTTGCCATTATGAGCAACAATGCAAAGAACATCTATATGCACTAATAATCTGAAATATATTTCTTAAAAACAGAAATGATAAAGTTAAAAGTATACAGATTTTTAGGTTTTGCCACACATTGCCAAACTGCCCTTGTGCTGGATATTCAATGTCTGTTCCTAATAAAATTACCCAGCCTTTTATGTTCTGTTCCATAACCTGGGAAGCTAACCTCTATGAACTAACCAAGCTTCCTTGTCCTCTGGCTTCTAGATGGGTTCAGCCATGGAAAGCACTGGCAGAAGATCAAAGGTGAGGGAGACAGGTTGGAATGTTATTCCTCCCAAATCCTTCACTGTCAGGCCACAGTTTGGAATTGGCTGCACTCTTCCACCAAAAGTTACATCTTTTGTCAGACAGCCCTGCTCCTGTAGTTCTTACTAGGTTGGTAACTGCCCAGGCACCTTGTTCCTTCAACCTTAGGGTGGTAACAACTTTGTAACCGCCCAACGGGTTCACCTTGCCCGCTGCCTAGACAAAGCTGATTTATCAAGACGGGAATTGCAATGGATAGAGATGCAGAGCCGGCTGTGCGGGACACCGGTCTTTTATTATTACTCAAATCAGTCTCCCTGAGCATTTGTGGATCAGAGTTTTTAAAGATAATTTGGCAGGTAAGGGCTTGGGAAGTGGGGAGTGCTGACTGGTCAGGTTGGAGATGGAAATATAGGAGGTGGAAGTGAGGTTTTCTTAGGGTCTTCTGCTCCTGGGTGGGATCGCAGAACTGGTTGAGCCAGATAACCAGCTAGGTGGTATCAGCTGATCCATAGAGTGCAGGGTCTGCAAAATATCTCAAGCCCTGATCTTGGGTTTTACAATAGTGATGTTATCCCGAGGAGCAATTTGGAGAGGTTCAGACTCTTGCAGCCAGAGGCCCGCATGACCCCTAAACCAAAATTTCTAATCTCGTAGCTAATTTGTTAGTCCTACAAACGCAGTCTGGTCCCCAGGCAAAAAGTGGGTCTTTTCAGGAAAGGGCTATTATCAATTTTGTTTCAGAGTTAAATCATACACTAAATTCCTTCCTAAGGTTAGTTCAGCCTACACCCAGGAATGAACAAGGACAACTTAAAGGTTAGAGGCAGGATGGAATCAGTTAGGTTTGATCTCTTTCACTGTCATAATTTCCTCAGTTACAATTTTTGCGAAGGCGGTTTCAACTTCCCACTGTTGCTAGTCCTGAGGACATCTTTTTGGCTCTTTTAACCTTGCCCTTACCTGTTTCCTGATTGATAACAGGTATATCTGTATCATACCATTAGAATGGCTGGCATTACAAGAGATCTTCCAATAGATAAATACATTATTGGCAACTTAGTTATACATCCTAATATACATTTTTCCTAATATCCTGGAATATTTCAGCCCTAATAATTCCCTTGTACAGACTGAAAGAACCAAAATCAATATAACTCTCCAATATAATTAGAGAAAAGACCAATTGTGTCATATCTTAAAATCATAGGTAGAGAAAGCTTTAGAATTTATCATTTACTCTAAGAAAATACAAGGTAGAAGAAAAAATATTTTACCTCTTCCATGTCCATATTATTCATTAAGATTATTGATTCCTATGTGGATTGTTATATACTGAACTTAGTGCTTACATAGGTGCTGTCTTTTTAAAATAAATGTTGCTGACAGGGTCAGCACTCTATAACAATAATTGGTACTACAGTTTTGAGACTACCTAGTCAATTTTCTTTCTGTAGATATAAAAGATCTATGAAGATCAGTGTTTCCTGGCTCTCCTCATCCACCTTCCTGTCCAATATATTTATTCTCTCTTCACTGGTGCCTCCTCCTTTGCATAACCTGCGGACACTGGTCTTTCCCAGGTTTCTACTCTAAATTATCTTTGCTTTCCTTCTATATCATTCTTTTTGAGTAAGTTCATCTACTCCTATTCATTAATTTGCAAACTTAACAAAACTATTTATTGAGTGTCTACAATGTGCTAACACCATTCTAGATACTGGGAATGGGGTGGTAAACAAAACAAAGTTCTTTCCTTCATGGAGCTTATCTGCTAAAAGGAAGATAGACAAATAAGTATATAACATAATTTCAGGTGGTAAAAAGTGTTATGAATGGGCTGGGCACAGTGGCTCACGCCTGTAATCCCAGCACTTTTGAGAGGCTGAAGTGGGTGCATCACCTGAGGTCAGGAGTTCGAGACCATCCTGACCAACGTGGTGAAACTCTGTCTCTACTAAAAATACAAAAAAATTAGCTGGGGGTGTTAGTGGGTGCCTGTAATATCAGCTACCCGGGAGGCTGAGGCAGGAGAATCACTTAAACCTGGGAGGTAGAGGTTGCTGTGAACCAAGATCACACCACTGCACTCCAGCCTAGGTGACAGAGAGAGACTCTGTCTCAAAAAAAAAAAAAAAAGAGACAGAGAGAGAAAGTACTGGTGGGGAGTGGTGGCTCACACCTGTAATTCCAGCACTTTGGGAGGCCAAGGCGGGTGGATCACTTGAGGCCAGGAGTTTGAGACCAGCCTGGCCAACATGGTGAAACCCCATCTCTACTAAAAATACAAAAATTATCCAGGTGTGGTGGTGCATGCCTATAATTCCAGCTACTCAGGAGGCTGATGTACAAGAATCACTTGAACCCAGGAGGTGGAGGTTGCAGTGAGTTGAGATTGCACCACTGCACTCCAGCCTAGGCGACAGAGCGAGACTCTGTTTAAAAAAAGAAAAAAAGAGAGAGAGAGAGAAAGATAAAGCACAGATACATGTGACAATACGGATAAGCCCTGAAAACATTATATTAAGTAAAAGAAACCAATCACAATAAAAGCACATATTGTATGATTCCACTTATGTGAAATATCCAGAATAGGCAAATCAATAGACAGAAAGTAGATTCTGATTCAGTTAGTCCGTTTTGGAGCCTGAGATTCTGCATTTCCAATCTATTTCTAGGTAGTATTGATGCTGCCAGTCCAAAGGCCTACTTTGAGTAACAAGATGCGAGATGATCTCTAAGATCTTTTTTCACCTTACGAAACAATAATTTAGTTTTCACCAAACTAGCCTAATTATTGCCTTTGCTAAACACTTATTGCATATTCCTGTGTCTATGCCTGGAGACATGCTGTTTCCTCTGCCCAAAATGCTGTCTCTCAAGTTAATTTCTCTTTGATTGCCCAGCCCAAGCTCAATTCCTACTTCTGTGAAGCTGACCTCTCCTAGTTATAAATGCACAGCTCTACCAATCTAACTTATAAGGTGAAAAGACGTCTTAGAGATCGTCTCGCATCTTGTTACTCAAGGTAGGTCTTTGGATTGGCAGCATCAATATCACCCAGAAATAGATTAGAATTGCAGAATCTCAGGCTCCAAAACAGACTAACTGAACCAGAATCTGCATTTTAATAAGATCCTCAGGGGATTCATATGTACAGTAAAGTTTGAGAAGCACTGATCCATCATCATCATACTGATAAAATGAGGGTCACAGGTAAAATGACCAGCAAAGTAGTTAGCACTTGACTTTTCCAGTCAAGGCTTAAAAGCTATATATTTTAATTCATAGTGCAGAGCTTTTTTCACTATGCCTTTCTGCTTCCTCACTGCTAGGAGTTTACTCATATGATACATACTTCTAATTGGCTATATCCCTTGTAACAGACTTTATGTTGGTCATCCTATATTACCATTTAATTCTTGCATTGTTAATTTTTTCTATGTTTATCTATTATTTTCCTAACCTGACTTTAAATTCCTAGGTGACAGAGACTGTATATTGGGTTTCACTGTATCCAGAGTCTAGACACCTTTCAATGTTTTTTTGTTTCTTTTAAGCACAACTAAGGAAAATTTAAATTACAGAAACTTGAAAATGTGAATAATAACAAAATCTTTCCTAGGTTGGATCAGCATTCTGTGCATGAAGTGAAGCAACAGAGTCAATTATTAAATTGCACCAAAATCTCTACTTTATGCCTACATTTACAATGTAGAACAGGTTAGATGTTCCTCCTCATATTATGCTCTGGGTGCCTATCTCTGTCATTGTACTTTGCACATTGTATTGTAATTATTTCTTTATGAAACTCTATTCCTTGTTTTCTTGTGTTCTTTGAAGGTTAAGATTATGTCTTATTCATTTTTATATCTTGTATCTAATATATAGGATGATAATGAATATTTGATGAATGCTTAAATAATAAATAATGTTTTGACCAAATATATTACAAAATAGCCTTAAATCTGTATTTATAATATAGGGGAAAAAAGACTAATTTTAATATAAAGGACTTTTTATAGCTACTTTCTACAGAAAGATTACTAATTGATAAACTAATTGAAAGTTTACTAATTAAAAAAGAAGATATAAGTCACTTATTAACCACTCCTTTGTGGTTCAAATTAGGACCTTTTCTTCAGATAAAAGAAGAAAATCCATGAAGAGATAAAGGAAGAGATTTTCCCTCTTTAGGTATCTGGAGAACTTACTGTTTATCTTCTACTAGATATAAAAGAGAAATTTGAGATTAAGGATACATACTTCTCAAGGAAATCCTCCACAAAGAAACTTGCTTTCCATTGGTCCAAGACTGAGGTATCTGTCATTCCTGGAACTGAAACAGCTGAGACTAGAAAGGATAATGGTTAACATTAAAGTCTAGAATTTTCTTTTACACTTAATTCAAGGAAGCCAAACATTCACCTTTTACGTTATGATTTTATCTTTATTTGTTCACAAATGTATTTTTTTCAAAGTGATACCTGATTCCAAATATTTAAATAGTCATCCTCATTATCAACCTACCCCTGCCCCTCAATCAACTACAGTTAGAACAATATCACCTGAACATATCACCCTCATTTTATAGCCTCTCTTTTGCTTATACAGCACTACCATCCCAAATAGTCCTTTTCAACTGCTCATGCTATACCTCATGAAGCTTCTATTAACCATTCCAGCTCAAGCTGATACATTCTCCTTGAAGGGCCATAATATTGTCAGTAGCACTTGGGTACTCAACCATATATAGTCCTATATTTAAAATTGTAGGCGGCACGTAGTGGCTCACGCCTGTAATCCCAGCTCTTTGAGAGGCTGAGGTGGGTGGATCACTTGAGGCCAGGAGTTCAAGACCAGCCTGGCCAACATGGCAAAACCCATCTCTACTAAAAATACAAAAATTAGCTGGGCATAGTAGTACATGCCTCTAGTCCCAAATACTTGGAAGGCTGAGGCAGGAGAATATCTTGAACCTGGGAAACAGAGGCTGCAGTGAGCAGAGATTGTGACACTGCACTCCAGCCTGGGCACCTGGGTAAGAGTGAGAATCTGTAAATAAATAAATAAATAAATAAATAAATAAATAAATAAATAAATAAATAAATTCGTATGTGTACCTAGCTTATCTCCCAAATTAGACCTTTCGTTCCTTAAGGAGAAAGACCATGTCATATACCACTGTCAGAATATACAACTGAGTATTCTACCTACCACCAGTATTACTTCTTACTAGTTTTGTTACCTTGAACAAATCTTCCCCTGTGCCTCACTGAAAAACATGAAAAACAAATACCAAAGTTTAGTGGTATTTTGGGAGGCTGAGGCCGGTGGATCACGAGGTCAGGAGATCGAGACCATCCTGACTAACACGGTGAAACCCTGTCTCTACTAAAGATACAAAAAAATTATCCGGGCATGGTGGTGGGTGCCTGTAGTCCCAGCTCCTGGGGAGGCTGAGGCAGGAGAATGGCGTGAACCTGGGAGGCGGAGCTTGCAGTGAGCCGAGATAGCACCACTGCGCTCCAGCCTGGGAGACAGAGTAAGACTCCATATGAAAATAAAAAAAGAAAAAAAGTTTAGTGGTTAAGAGTACAGGTTCTGGAAACACTCTGCCTAGATTTTAATCCTTGGACTGCTACTTATTAACTATATGATCTTGCGTAAACATCTTAACCTTTTTGCACCTCTGTTTTTTTTTATGTACAAACTAGGAAGAATAGCTTTTTCAGAGTGTTGTTGTAAAGATTAAATGTAATGTGGCATGCAAACTGCTTAGAACACTTTAGGTTCCATAGCCAGTCCCATAACCATTGCTTTCAAAGAGTCTTGATTCTCTTGCCTCTCTTTCTCTTGTACTAACTTAGGACAACCCCTACTCTACACTTTCTGTGTATGTACACTAAAACAGTTGAAAATTACTGGAAAAAAAATCACCCACCCGTGCTAAAGGAACTCATTCCAAATTATGACCATAAATTTCAAATGGCCACCCAACACTGACAGATGATAATAGTATACCCCTTAATAAAACTGGCTTTCTTGACCACAGATGAGGTCTAAAAAAAACAAAAACAAAAACAAGAAACAAAAACAAAACTGGCTTTCTTGCTTTTTAAGACAGCTAATTCACACATTACCCCTTCAAATCTTTAGTGTTCATTCCATTATCCACTTTCAGTGTATGACCTTACCTTCACATAGAAAACTGATATAGAGAACTACCTCATTTTCCACAACCAATTCTACCAACTTACTGGCATAAGTACCTACAAACCCTATCTTCCTATTTACACAGGGGAAGAATTATTTTAGTTCCTACTGAATACTAACTTCTCTAACTGTGCTCTTGATCCTATCCCCTTTTACTCCTGTTATCCTTTTTCTTTTCCTGCATTGTCTTATTCTTTTTACCAAAATTGTTTCCATTGGCAAACATTTTACAGTCTCTCTCATCATGTATTTTTTAAAAATCACACATCAAAAACAAAAAAGAATAACTCTTTACTCCACTTCTCCCATAAGTTAGTCCATCATTTAAAAATTTTTCTTCATAGCAGAATTCCCCAAAATATTCAAATTCACTCTCTCACTTTCCCACTTCCCATTATCTTCTCAACATACTCCAATCATATTCCAATATATTCCTGTCATACTCCAATTATATTCCAATCATATTAATAACCAATATTCCAGGCAAACCACTCTTATCAAAGTCATCAATGACCTACATTTAGTGAAGCTAATGGTCAACTCACTATCCTCAGATAACTTGAGCTTTTAACAGGAGCCCAACGCATTGGACTACTACTTCCTTCTTGAAGCACTTTCTTCTTTAGAATTCTACACCAGAATCACTTGATTTTCCTATCTCGCTTCTTAGGTAACTCCTTTTACATCAGACTTTTAACTGTTAGAGTGTTCCAGGGCTCTGTCCTAGGCCTTCTAATCTATTTATACTCATGATCTCAGTGACTTCATCTAGTTTCACAGGTTTATGTGTAATTTACATATTGAAAACTCCAATTTGAAGCTCCAGCTTGAGAAGCAGGTTCACTGTGTACTGATTACCAACTCGTTTGAGTATGGTAAGACAGAATACCCATACACAGGAAGTTACATGAAGTAGATTTATTACTTACAGATAGGTAACAAGGGACAGCAGAAGCCTAGGATTCATTGTGAATTGGTCCCGTAAGGCTCAGGAAAACTGCCCAGGGCAAATGAAGTCTTCATGTGCCACACTTGCACAGCAGCTGAAGAACCCCAGAAAGCAGTCCACCTGGGTTTAATGTTCTGAGGTCAAAGGACGTGCTGGGCTAAAGCAC
Organism: Hylobates moloch; assembly: GCF_009828535.3. Classification (NCBI taxonomy): domain Eukaryota; kingdom Metazoa; phylum Chordata; class Mammalia; order Primates; family Hylobatidae; genus Hylobates; species Hylobates moloch. Next base: position 83,909,806 of record NW_026652285.1, read on the forward strand.
TGAAGGACATCCTGTTTCGTGGGTGGGGGAAGACTGGCACAGAGCCTAGGCTGTTCTGGCCAGCTCCCCCTTTATCTCAGAATGTTGCATTCCCAGCACATTTTATAGTTATTCTTAAGAATTTCAAGTGAGAAAAGAAGGCCAAGGCCACCCAGAGAACTGTCCTGAGCAGCTGTGCTCAAGATTAATGTAACCAATTGCCTTCTTAATGATCCATTTAGATGCCTAATAATCTGGCCGAAGCAGAGCTGTTGACTCTGACCACAAATTGGCTTCTCTATAAGCCTTTCCCTATTTTAGGAAATGGCACTGTCATCTGCCTGGTTTCTCAGGTCAAAAACCTAGAAGAAAATCTTTATTCTACTATTTTGTAACCCCCTCACTGTTGACAATTTGTAAAATAAGCTAGATTTTAAGCACATCTCACATCTCCATTACTATAAGCCTTGTCCAAGACACTGTAATATTTTATCCAGAGTTTAGATTCTGGGCTACTACAATAGCTCCCTGATAGATTTCTCTGTCTCTACTCTTGACTCCTAAATCCCCACCCTTTCTATCCTCCAGACAATCATAACTATCTTTCTACAGCATAAATCAGGTTATATCATTCCTTTTCTTAAAATTATCTAGTGACTTCCCATATAACAAAAACATCATAGACTGGGTGGCTCAAACAACAAACATTCATTTCTCATAGCTTTGGAGGCTGGGAGGTCCAAGATTAAGGCACCAGAAGATTCAGTGTCTATTGAGGGCCCACTTCCTGTTTCATGGGTGGCTGTCTTCTTGCTGGCCTCACATGGCAGAAAGGTCAAGGGAGCTCTTTGGGGTCTCTTTTATAAGGGTATTAATCCCTTTCATGAGGACTCCATCCTCATGTTCTAGTCACCTCCCAAAGGCCCCACCTTCAAATATAAATTTGGGGGACACAAACATTCAGTCTATTGCAGCTGTAATAAAAATAAACAAACAAACAAACTCACTGTTATGGCCTACAAAGCCTTATATGGAAATTGCCTACTTCTCAGTCCCTTTTTCATTACCCAGTCACAATAGCTTTATTTTCTGGTCCTTACACACATCAAGTTCGTTCTTGAGTTAGGAACTTTGCATTTGCTTGAAGGGCTTTTCCCCCATATTTTTCATGGTTGTTGCTTTCCCATCATTCTGGTCTCAACTCAAATGTCCTCCTCCTGAGAGAGACATTTCCCTAACTATCTTAGGAAATAGCACTCCCTACTCCCGCAATTTCATATCACTTAGCATTACTGTCTCTTCTCTATACATTGATCAATATCAGATACTAGTTTATATATTTAATGGTTTTGTTGCTGTATCCTCCTTACCAGTCTAAAACCCACTGAGGGCAGAGACTACTTCTATGTCTTTTAAGTAACTGTGTACTTAGTACTTATAACAGTGTTTGGTACATAATATATACCAAGTAAATGCTGTTAACTGACTTGACTCCTCCAAGGAGGCTACTTCTTTACTAGTCCATGAGTTGATACAAACAAAAAACTATTTTGTACATATATGCTTAAAAATAATTTTATATTCGGTGTGCCATTACAACTTGAAGTAGGCCTCAGATAGTCAAGAAAAATTCTATTATAATAAAACAAATGTTTACAATGTTAGACTATTTTAAGTCTTCATCATCTACATATCTTTTATTTGGTTTATTCATATCAAATATAAGCTTTCCAATTCCTTATTTAGTTACCTAAATTCTATAATAAAAATACTAAGTTGTTAACTTCTTGGAATTCTGACATGAATAGATGCAATGAGTTTTTAATTAGTAAAACATTGCATATTCTTAATAATTTGCTGTGCTAAACTCTGAAATGGCTTTTAAAACACATTTTTAAGAAATGAAAACAAACATACCTCTTGTCCATGGCCTCCTAAATTTATTATCAGTATCTGCTATATGGTAACTTTCATCTTGATATAAACATGAAGGGATTCGAAGCAATAAAGCATTTCTGTAAAACTTCTTTCTAACCACATTCTGTGGAAGAAAGAAAGATTAGAAAATCTTTTAACATATACTATTTATCAATATTCAGAATATATTAAAATTCTCTATACTTTGAAACTTATATGATTTTTCTTTAAAAGTAATACATGCTCCTTATAAAAAACAGGTATACCTAATCCCAGCATTTTGGGAGGCCGAGGCGGGCAGATCACAAGGTCAGGAGATTGAGGTCATCTGGCTAACATGGTGAAACCCCGTCTCTACTAAAAATACAAAAAAATTATCCAGGTGTGGTTGTGGGCACCTGTAGTCCCAGCTCCTCGGGAGGCTGAGGCAGGAGAATGGCGTGAACCTGGGAGGTGGAGTTTGCAGTGAGCCGAGATCGCGCCACTGCACTCCAGCCTGGGCGGCAGAGTGAAACTCCGTCTCAAAAAAAAACAACAAAAAAACCAGGCATACCTCACTTTATTGTGCTTTATTCTATTGTGCTCTGCAGATTTTTTTTTTTACAAATTGAAGCTTTGTGGCAACCCTGTGATGAGCAAATCTGTCTCTGCCATTTTTCAAAAAGCATGTGCTCACTTCCTGTATCACATTTGTGGTAACTGTCCCAACATTTGAAACTTTTCTGTTATTATTCTATATGTTATGATAATCTGTGATCAGTGGTCTTTGATGTTAGTTACCATTGTAATTGTTTGGGGGTGGCATGAACTGCACCATATAAGACAGCAAATTAATTGATAAATGTTGTGTGTATTCTGACAAAACAGCCTTCTGTTAGAAGAAGATGCCAATGAGGACTTTCATAGCTAGAAAGAAGTCAATGTCTGTCTTCAAAGCTTCAAAGGACAAGCTGACTCTCTTGCTAGAAGCTAATGCAGTTGGTGATTTTAAGTTGAAGCTAATCCTCATTTACCATTCTGAAAATCCCAGGGCCCTTAAGAATTATACTAAATCTACCATGTCTATGCTCTATAAATAGAAGAACAAAGCCTGGATGATGGCACATGTATTTACAACATGGTTTACCAAATATTTAAAGCCTATTGTTGAGACCTACTTTTGGGGGAAAAAAAGGATTACTTTAAAAATATTACTGCTTGGTGATAACGCACCTGGCCACCCAAGAGCTCTGATGGAGATGTACAAGGAGATTAATGTTTTCAAACCTACTAACACAATATCTATTCTGCAGCCTATGGATCAAGGAGTCATTTCAACTTTAAGGTCTTATAGAAATCAATACATTTTGTAAAGATATAGCTGCCATAGATGGTGATTCCTCTGATAGATCTAGGCAAAGTCAATTGAAAACCTTTGAGAAAGGAGAACCATTCTGGATGCCATTAAGAACATTTGTGATCATCAGAGGAGGTCAAAATATCAACATGAACAGAAGTTTGAAAGAAGTTGATTCCAACCTGCATGGATGACTTTCAGGGATTGAAGACTTAAGTGGAGGAAGTACATAACTATAGAGGTGATAGAAATAGCAGGAGAATTTGAATTAAAAATGGAGCCTCAAGTTGTGGTTGAATTACTGCAATCTCATGATAAAACTTGAACAGATAAGGAGTTGCTTCTTATGGATGAGCAAAGGAAGGGGTTTCTTGAGATGGAATCTACTCCTGGTGAAGATACTGTAAACATTGTTTAAATGACAACAAAGGATTCAGATTATTCCATAAACTTAATTGATAAAGCAGCAGCAGAGTTTGAGAGGATTGAGTCTAATTTTCAAAGAAGTTCTGTGAGTAAAATGCTGTCAAAGAGCATCGCATGCTACAGAGAAATCTTTGGTGACTGAAAGAATCAATGTAGCAAACTTCATTGTTGCCTTAAGAAATTGCCACAGCCACCACTCTGATCGGTCAGCAGCTGTCAACGTCAAGGCAAGATCCTCCACCAGCAAAAAGATTATGACTCACTAAAGACTCAGGTAATTATTTATTATCAATTTTTAGCAATAAAGTATTTTTCAGTTAAGGTATGCCCATGGTTTTTTAAGACATAGTGCTACTGCACTCAATGGACTATAGTATAGTATAAACATAACTTTTTTTGTTTTGTTTTGAGTTGGAGTCTCGCTCTTGTCGCCCAGGCTGGAGTGCAGTGGCGTGATCTCGGCTCACTGCAACCTCAGCCTCCTGCGTTCAAGCTGCACTCCAGCCTGGGTGACACAGCGAGACTCCACCTCAAAAAAACAAAAACAAAAAAAGAGAGAAAAAAAAAAAAAAGCTATTCTCCTGCTTCAGCCTCCTGAGTAGCTGGGATTACAAGCGCCCACCACCACGCCCGGCTGATTTTTGTACTTTTAGTAGAGACAGGGTTTTGCCATGTTAGCCAGGCTGGTCTCGAATTCCTGATCTCAGGTGATCTGCCCACCTCAACCTCCCAAGTATAAACATAAATTTTATATGCACTGGGAAACCAAAAAATTCACATGACTGACTTTACTGTGATATTTGCTGTTGCTGAGGTATGCCTGTATTAGATAACACAGAACCACATAAATGAGAAAGTCAAGGCCCCTTGTAATATCAGTAGTAGTTTGATGTATTTTCCTACAGATATTTTTTCTAGGTTAAGCTAAAATATATGTGTAAGTACTTGACAAAAAATGGGATGACATCATTTACATATCACTTAGCAATGTGCTTTTTTTCACTAAACAGTATAATGTGGATGTCTTAACTTTCATTTTATCTTTGCATTATTTCCTTTGTTACAACCAGCAAATTCATTTCTAATTTTTAAAAATATATCTAATAAAGGGAACTGTTTCTTTAAAGGAATGTTAAATCAGTTAAGTTTGTAAATGAGTCAGTGTTCTCTTTAATTTGGCTCTGCCTTTACTTTCCAACTTTATCTTCCATTACTCTAGTCTCTCTAAATAGACTAGTCTCTTCACTACCTCCCTTAACGTTCAGTGGTCACTCCCTGGTTAACACCATGGTCTACGCTGTACCTCTGAAAATGCCCTATTATTCTTCTCTGTCGAGATCCAACTCATCTTTCAAGGCCCATCTTAAACAATATCTATTCTATGAAGCCCTTCCCCAGTGATTCTAATTTCTCACATAATTCATTATTCTATGTATTTGGACAAATGATAATTTCTTGCATTATTTCCCAAGACTTTTTAATGTTTGCTGAAGGTGTTATAACATATTAAATAAGAAGTCCTTATTATTCAAGGATAAGTGGTAAAGAGAAAAAGATTACTTAAGGTAATTTATATCAAATAAGGACCAAAGATTCACAGTAAATAGGAAAAAAAAAAGGTTGATTAGTATTTAATCTAAAAAATGAAAGTTATAAAAAGTTTTATAACAAAATTTTATGTATAGTTATAATTATTTTTTGTCATGATTTTCCCACAAACTGTATTATATGATTATATGCATGATACTACTCATTGCTTCACCTTTGATCATGAAAAAGATATTTTTAGAAAATGTTTGAAGATCTTCCCAAGGCATCTCTGACTCCTTTGATATTCAAACCATTCTCTTCCTCTTGTCTGTCAACTGATCTAATTTTGCATGAACTTCATAATATCTTTACTTACTATTTGAGCGGTTCCTTAACACCGTTTTCATGAACTTGACCAAGTCCTGCATCTTTTGCAAGATTTGCCATTGATTAGTATTGCGTTTGTATTATATCACGGAGTGTTGTATACCAGCAGAAACCAAAATACCGTGGGCAAAAAAAAGTTTCAGGATGTTTGAATACAGACTAATTTTGCAAGTGGCCAATACACATGTTTTGTTATGATGACTTTTGATTCCTACCATAGATATCTTTTAACTACACATTTGCTTCTCTCAGTTATGAGGGAATAATAAAACCAGAAGATGCCTGCATGTCTTTCTTATTTCCTGTAAAATGTAGCAGTTTTATTATACTGGAGTAATTTTTTTCCTTGGTAGATGGAGTCAGTGTTACCAAGAAAAAAATTTAACTTGTCAACTAAGATCATAAGAACAACAGACTGTTGTATGACAATTGTTCTAATTAGTTTCCTAACAACGTGTCTGGGCTTGAAATTTAGCTCTGACAATTATAAAAGCTATTTAACTTATCTGGAAACTAGTTGTCTAACCTATAAAATTGTAAAACCTGTAAAATAATAGTATCTGCCTCACGAAGTACTTATGATGATAAAATGATAGTCGGATGGTGCAAAAGTAATTGCGGCTTTTGCCATTACTTTTAATTAACTAATGGCAAATTAATGGCAATACTTTTGCACCACCCTAATATAATCCATCAGAAGGGCAAAGTATCTGTCCCATAGAAAGTGGTCAATGCATGCTATTAGTATTATTTTATAGAGATAACTGGGATTCTTTTTCTCCACTCATTTCAAGAAAAGATCACTCCAGATTGTTAGCAAAATCACCCCACACTTGTCAAGAGTTTCCATTTTTTTTCTCCTGACAGCTTTGGATTCATTTTAATTGTTTGATTATTTTAACTTAATAATTTCCTTCCAAAAGTGGCTTTTTTTTTTTGAGACGGGGTCTCCCTCTGTTGCCCAGACTGGAGTGCAGTGGCGCAGTCTTGGCTCACTGCAACCTCCGCCTCCCCGATTCAAGTGATTCTCCTGCCTCAGCCTCCCAAGTAGCTGGGATTACAGGTGCCCACCACCATGCCCAGCTAATTTTTTTGTATTTTTAGTAGAGACAGGGTTTCACCATGTTGACCAGGCTGGTCTCGAAATCCTGACCTCGTGATCCGCCCGCCTTGGCCTCCCAAAGTGCTGGGATTACAGGCGTGAGCCACCGTGCCCAGCCAAAAGTGGCATTTTAAAGATATTAAATGTGGAAAATAATTTTCAATAAATCTAAAAGTAATTAGACTAATAAACAACCTAAGGATTACTGCAAAATTATCATATACAAGTTGAGCATCTTTAATCCAAAAATTTGAAATCCAAAATCCAAAACTTTTTGAGTGCCAATATGATGCCACATGGGTGGTGAAGATACTGGCACTTTTGCTTTTTGATGGTTAGTTCAGTGTACACAAACTTTGTTTCATGCACAGAGTTATTTAAAATATTGTATAAAATTACCTTCAATCTATGTGGATAAGGTGTATACAAAATATAAATAAATTTTGTGTTTAGACTTGGGTCTTATCCCCAAGATATCTCATTTTATATATATAAAAATATTCCAAAATCTGAAAAAAAATCAGAAATCTGAAATACTTTTGATCCTAAGCATTTCAGATAAGGGATACTCAACCTATATTGAATGTAGTTAACACTTTTTACATCATAATTCTCAGTAAATAGACAGTAAGCCACCAACACTCTACCTCATATAAATAGTCTATTGCATGATATTTCAATGCTGAAAACATATCTTCTTTCTTTCAAAGCAGTATAAATTTCAACATCTGGAAATACAAAAATTAAAATTAAACATTGGTAAAATAGCAAGTCAAGTGCAGAAAGTCTCAGTCACAAAACTTTGGCTCACTGGTTTTTAAAAAGGTTCTGAATGATAATCATTGGTAAAAATAATATACATTACTATAATTTTACATCTAATATGAAAATAATGTATATTGATATAAAATTGAATATTTTCTTATTGTTTAAACCATATAGCTGTTAGTTGGTTGGTGGAAATATATTTAATGTGATCATTTTGTTGCAAAAGAGCTTGAAATTTACAAGATTGCCGGAGTGGTGTTCCGAGAATAACCATATTTCTCAAGTGGTCTTGAAATTGGATAACCAAGGGCAGAGCTCTGTGCTGAAACAGTGGAGGATTTGGAAAATTGGGAAACAATTTGTGAAACTGTTTCCATTCTCTTACTTAGAAAATAAGCAGCCTAAAGTTAGAATTTTCTAGTAGCTAGCTCATTTGGAATAAAGCAACTATGGCATATTGGTAAATCAACAAATCCATCTAATGAAGCAATAAGTAAAATTTAGAATGCCGAACTAGTCCGGGATGGTTCTCATTTACTTGAGAACTCAAGGAATTACAGTTTTGAAGTTACTCTAGGACAGAGTAACTTCTGTGTAAAACTTTCAGTAAAACTTTTAGTAAAAAACTAAAAACATACTTTTAAAACAATCCAGGCCAGGCGTGTTGGCTCACACCTGTAATCCCAGCACTTTGAGAGGCTAAGGCGGCTGATCACTTGAGGCCAAGAGTTTGAGACCAGCTTGGTCAACATGATGTAACCCCATCTCTACAAAAAATACAAAAATTAGCTGGGCGTGGTGGTGTGCACCTGTAGTCCCAGGTACCCGAGAGGCTGAGGCAAGAGAATTGCTTGAGCCTGGGAGGTGGAGGTTGCAGTGACCCAAGATCACAACACTGCACTCCAGCCTGGGCAACAGAGCCAGACTCTATCTCAAAACAAAAACAAAAACAATCCAGAGCACAATTATTTTATTTGTTTAATGACTCAGAAGGATTTTTGGATATTACAATATGTTTTCCAATTAAAATGAGACAAATATGTTATCTGAATTGTCTTTAATATTATTAGATTCTGTGGTGTGGAGAATATACAGTGTGGCCACCCTCTTTCACTCTTAAACAAGACCAACGTGGCATTATTTTACTGGTGCTTACTTCTCTGAGAATATTTCCAATCATTGCACCTCTATGTCTTTTCCACCCAGTGTATCACTGATCTTTCAAGCAAATATTGATTCTAGAATTTCCATTTCTTTGTGTTGCACTTTCAGAAAAAACTGATTGTCTCATTCTAAAAGCCATTGCAAAAAGTTAACAACTCAACTTTACTGACTTTACCCATTCAGCTTGTCAGCATTGATATTCACTTTTCTTTTCTTGTGAAGCCTAGTATTTCTATCAGTTTCATATTTATCACTCTCACCAATTACCTTAACAAATAATTACTTTTGTATTGAAGTCAACCACTGAAATTCATGCTAAATATGTACTACTTAATAAGATGCCATATGTTATATACATGCTTAGAATTCCATTTATCAAGTTTATTTGATTGTAATACAGATATCGAATCCATCTAATAGTGGTGGGTGGATGCAAAAATGATAGATTGCTCTTATTTCTAAAACCAAAGATATGGGGGAAATGAACAAAATCATGGTTAGAGAGAGGGTAATTTAAAATTATCAAGTTTTGAATTGCAGCAATTCTCGAATTTTTTTTCTTTACCTTTTTCTAAAGATTTTATTTCTCTTGCCGGGCGCGGTGGCTCACGCTTGTAATCCCAGCACTTTGGGAGGCCGAGGCGGGTGGATCACGAGGTCAGGAGATCGAGACCGTCCTGGCTAACATGGTGAAACCCCGTCTCTACTAAAAATACAAAAAATTAGCCGGGCGTGGTGGCAGGCGCCTGTAGTCCCAGCTACTCGGACAGGCTGAGGCAGGAGAATGGCGTGAACCCGGGAGGCGGAGCTTGCAGTGAGCCGAGATCGCGCCACTGCACTCCAGCCTGGACGACAGAGCAAGACTCCGTCTCAAAAAAAAAAAAAAAAAAAAAGATTTTATTTCTCTTGTGCTACTTCCTAACTAACATCTACTGGCCTACTGGACCAAAATGGAAATGCACACGATAATGAGGTCAGGCACAAGGCCAGGAAGTAAGCTTTCCCAAGATGATGATGATGATTTAATTAATTAATCAAATAATTTTTTGAGACAGAGTCTCCCTCTGTCCCCTAGGCTGGAGTGCAGTGGTGCGATCTTGGCTCACTGCAACCTCCAGCTCCCGGGTTCAAGCAATTCTCCTGCCTCAGCCTCCCGAGTAGCTGGGATTACAGGCGGGTGCCACCACGCCTGGCTAATTTTTGTATTTTTAATAGAGACGGGGTTTCGCCATGTTGGCCAGGCTGATTTCGAACTCCTGAGCTCAGGCAATCCTCCTCTCCCCTCAGCCTCCCGAAGTGCTGGGATTATAGGCCTGAGCCACCATATGCCAAGCCCCAAGATTATTTAAAAGCACTCACAGGTGAGTGTGAATCTTCGGGCTGGCTTCCTACCTCTCCCCACCAGCCTAAGGCATCAGGAGCTTTCTGCCTTCTTCACTCCCTCGCATAAAAACCACACTTAAAAAAAAAACATAAGACCCGCCGGAAGCGGTGGCTCCCGTCTGTAATCCCAGTACTTTGGGAGGCAAGGCGGGCAGATCACTTGAGGCCAGGAATTCAAGACCATACTGGGCAACATAGCAAAACCCTGTCTCTACAAAGAATACAAAAATTAGCCTGGGCCAGGTGCGGTGGCTCACACCTGTAATCCCAGCACTTTTGGAGGCCAAGGCACGTGGATCACTTGAGGTCAGGAGTTCGAGACCAGCCGGGCCAACATGGCAAAACCCCTTCTCTGTTAAAAATACAAAAATTAGCCGGACGTGGTAGAGGACGCCTGTAGTCCCAACTACTCGGGAAGTTGAGGAAGGAGAATCTCTTGAACCCGGGAGGCAGAGGTTGCAGTGAACCGAGATCACGCCACTGCACGCCAGCCTGGGCGACAGAGCGAGACCCTGTCTTAAAACAGACAAAAAACGTAACATGGCAGAGAAGGCGAGGTGCACCTATTTTCCCTTATTGTTTAGCCCATACAACTTCTAGTTGATGGGCTGAAATCCCACCAGCATCTCTGAGCCCTTCACACCTTCTATTCTCAGGTTAAGTGGACGGTGGGTCTGGGGTTTTGTCTCTACAGAGCCACATCGGCCGGGCCTCAAAGATGTGTTTTCCAGAGATTCCGAGCTGCCATACTTCTTTGGTCCCATACGACCTTTTCCTCCCCTCAGCCCTCAAAATCACCCTCTCTCCTGCCTCCAGCCTCTCAGGGCTCTTACCTGAGGTAAAAATCGCCTCCTGCATCTCTTCCTGGGGTAAAATTCCCGCCCGCTGGACACGTGACCGCTGAGCCTGGACTCTGTGCTTCCATTGGTCAGACCAGGCCCCGCCCCTTGGGCTCCGGGTACTTCCGTCCGCGAGTGGGCACAGCCTAGGGAGGTAAGACTTGTGGGGAACCGAGGCTGCAGCCTGGGCAGCGCCGAGGTCCTCGGGAGTGAGCAGAACCCTCGTAGCACTGGGCGGAGTGTGACGGTGGAGAAGTCGTCGTGAGGCTAGAAAGAGCTGGGTGTGAGGGGTTGGGAAGACCTGGCAAAGCAGTCCGGACTTTGCGAATGGCGGCTCCCACGTTAGCGAGGCCGGGCAAAACGCGGCAAGGTTAGCAGGAGGGCGAGGGCAGAAGCCTTCCACAGGTAAGGGTGGGAGGATTTAGCAATCAGACAGATTCAGGGAAAGAGGAAGGCAAGAGAGAGGAGGCAAACGTGCCTCAGGGGTCTGGCTAGGTGGGGGTCATGGCTTGGTAGCAGAAGAACTTTTGAGGAGGGGCAGGAAGATACTGCTTTTCAATTGGCACATATGGATTTTATACCTTAATTAAAGCCACCCCCTTACATACACACATTTAAGTATCGCCAGACTCGCCTAATGAGGAATAATTATTCTTTCCTCCATATTTCTTAACTCCTGTCTTTTCCATGAAACGGCTTGGCATTAAACTCCTTCCCAGAAGATTGCAAGAAGTAACATGCATTTATTTACTTTACTAACACATGGGTGTCTTTTGAGTTGATTGTTCAAATACTAATTGTGAAATGTCAGTGGATAAGTCACTTTATTTTCTTAAGTTACTTCCTTTATTTTGTACAGGTGTGTGCAGTTTGCTGGTTATATGGATTTAATGTTTGACAATAATCAGTTTTAAAGATATTCACCTAACATTGAAGTGCATTAATCATCCTGTGTTCTTGGATGTCTACCTTTTATTAAAATCAATTTTAAATTAAATATCTTTGTAAAAGTTACAAAAATTGGCCAGGCGCTGTGGCTCACGCCTGTAATCCCAGCACTTTGGGAGGCTGAGGCGGGTGGATCACCTGAGGTCAGGAGTTGGAGACCAGCCTGGTCAACATGGTGAAACCCCATCTCTACTAAAAATACAAAAAAAAAAAAAAAAATCAGCCGGGTGTGCTGGCACGCCCCTGTAATCCCAGCTACTTGGGAGGCTGAGGCAGGAAATCGTTTGAACCCGGGAGGCGGAGGTTGTAGTGAGCCGAGATCGTGCCACTGCATTCCAGCCTGGGGGACAGAGCAAGATTCCATATCAGAAACAAACAAACAGAAAAACCAACAACAACAAAAAACAAAAATAACACATGCTTATCTTCACTATAAACAGGAAAACCATCCAAAGATGTATACAGAGAAAGTAATCGCCATTCCCACCCCAACTCCAGGTAACCAATATTAACAATCTGTGTTGATTCTTTTCACACTTTGTTGTATGTTCATACAAATTTATTCAGATATGCATGTACAACGTTGATTGGCTAATTATATATAAAAATTATTACTTTTAAAAATAGCTGCATAATGTTTTATAGTAACTACATGCCATGATTTATCTAAACATTCCACTACTGATGGATTAACAGATTGTTTCCAATTTTTTGGAAACAATGACAAATAATGCTGCAGTAAGAATTCTTGGACATACGCTCTTGAATACTTTCTGTGGCATAGATTTGTTTTGGCTTGCTGGCTCAAATTGTAAGAGCATTTCAAATTTAATAGATATTGCCAATTTTCCTTCCAAAAATGTATAGCAGTTTACATTAACAGTACCAGAAAGGGATCATCATTTTCCTGAATACCCAACAGTACTGAATATATTGCTCTTTAGAAATTTTTGCCAGGCTGATGCATGAAAAATTCTATCTTGTTTTAATTTGCGTTTCTCTGACTACTGCTGAGATAAAACATGTTTTAGATGTTTATGAACCCTTTGGATTTCTTCTTCCATGAATTGTCTAATTATGCATGTGGCTGTATATGTGTATGCATCTGTGTGTTTGTGTGTGTGTGTTTGTGTGTGTATGAGATCAAGTGATTTGCCTATTGGGTAGGTTGTCTTTTTGAAAATCTCGTGTAAAGGTTGCTTTAGTTAAAATCAGGCCTAGCTGTATAAATAACAGAAAATTCCAAAATAATATTAAATATATTTCTCTTTCATGTAAATGAAGTCCAGAGGTACAAACGTTAAGGACTGATATGGCAGCTCTGCCCCACTAAGTCCTCTGGGTCTTAACTTCCTACCAGCTCATTTTTCTGCTATTTCTGTGTAGTGGTCCTTGTTTTCATGGTCTCAGGTGGCAGTTTGTTTCAGGAAGCAGGATGGAGGAAGGACTGAAAAGGAACAAAGGCCAAAGGCACAATGTCTCTTTATATATATGTAACTTAAATTGTAAAATATAATGTTCACATAGAAATATAATGTTTACATAGAAACTATACCACAATGTATAGTTATAAAAATTATTTTAAGGAAACATCCGTGGAGCCTCCCCTCAAGTGAAGAAACAGAGCATTGGAATTTCAGAAGCCCGCTTTTCCTTTCTAATCACAACTCTCCCTAGAGGAAGTCTCCCTCTAGACCTAGAGATTACTATAATTCTGGCTTTATGGTAATCATTGCCTTGCTTTTCTTTAAAGTGTTTCACCCAAGTATGCATTTCTAAATGACATAGTTTGCCTATTTTTGAATCTTGGTGTTTGTGTTACTTTGGTTCTTGCTTCTTCTATTCAGTGGATGTTTATTGTATATGATGATTCAATTTCATCAGTTTCATTTGATGTATTATATATGATGATTTCAATTATATATGATGATCAAATAGGATACAATAGTATCCTATTGTATAAACATACTTCAATTTATCCATTCAACTGTTGATGGACCTTTGGATTATTCTAATTCTTGTATATTACAAAGAATGCTGCTACAATATCCTTGTACATGTATCCTAGTACACATATATGTTTCTCTGGAATATAGATTTAGGAAAATGTTTTGGATTATGGAGTATACATATCTTCACATTTATTGACTAACACCAAACTGTTTTCCGAAGTCATTATACCGATTCACCCATCAGTAATGTTTAACAGTCTGTACTGCTCTATATCCTCACCAACCCTTAGCAATTTCATACTTGAAAATTTTGAGATCTAGTAGATGTCTAGTTGCAGTAAAGGCTGGAAGATGCAGTGTTCGTTCTGAACAGTTATGTGCATAGTTACGATTTGGAGATTCTATTATTAATATAAGAAAAGGACATATATTGGGAAATACATAGCAATCTCTGCCACATTCAGAATACTAACTTAAAAATAGCTGCCAGGCTGGGCGCCGTGGCTCACGTGTGTAATCCCAACACTTTGGGAGGCTGAGGCAGGAAGATCACCTGAGGTCAGAAGTTCAAGACCAACCTGGCCAACGTGGTAAAACCCTGTCTCTACTAAAAATACAAAAATTAGCCAGATGTGGTGGTGGGCGCCTGTAATCCCAGCTACTCAGGAGGCTGGGGCAGGGAGAATCACTTGAACCTGGGAGGCAGAAGTTACAGTGAGCCGAGATCGCACCATTGCACTCCAGCCTGGGCGACAGAGTGAGACTCCATCTCAAAAATAAAAAAATAAAAAATTAGCTGAGTGTGGTGACATGCACCTGTAATCCCAGCTACTTGGGAGGCTGAGGCAAGAGAATCCCTTGAACTCTGGGGGGCAGAGGTTACAGTGAGTGAGATCATGCCACTGCACTCCAGCCTGGGTGACAGAGTGAGACTCAGTCTCGAAAAAAAAGAAAAGAAAAAAAGCTGAATTTTTTTTAGCACTCATTATGTGCCAAGCACTATTCTAAACACTTTGCAACAACTCATAAGCTAGATAAATTTACAAATATTACAAACTCCAGTTTACAGAAGAGAAACCTGGGGCATTGACCACTTAAGTCTCTTACCCAAGATGAGCTTGAAAGTATGAGACAGAGTTGCAAATCCAGGCAATCTGACTTCAGAGCCCAAACTCTGAACGAGATCGTACACTCTCTAAAAGGAATATTTGCTCTTGAGTCATCCATGTTTTGTAAATGTTTTCTCCCTGTTTATTTTGGTGAATTTCTAAAGATAGTTTTCTTTCTATATTTACAGATAATTTTATCATATCCAAATCATGTTTTTTTCTTAGTAGATAATGTTTTTGCATCATTTCTAAAATTGTGCATATGATGAGAATCTTAGAACAACTGCTTTTCCCTATAAATTTTAATTCACCATTATTTGCACCATTGTTATTTTGAACCTAAATGGAAATAAAACAAGTTGAAATAAAACACACTTCAGTATAAACTAAGCTGAGGATGGGAAGGAGGAAAAAAATTCCTCTACTGTCCAGACCAATTCCATACATTTACAGAAATCTCTTATAATAATATCAAACTTCATTGTTGTACTCACATGCTGTGCTGTTAAGGCTATAGTAATAACATTTAATGTTTATTGAGAACATACTTTGTGCCAGACACAATACTAGGCACTGATGATGCAAAAAATAGGGAAAACAAATCTTTGCCTCCAAGAAGCTCACAAATCCTTGCCTGAGTTGCTCTTATTTTTCTTGTCTTTAGGTGATTCTAAACACTGCTGCCAGGGTGATATTTCTAAAACAGCCAACTGTTTTTGAGTGGTATTCACTTCCTGCTCAAATTGTTTCAGCTGTCACCACAGCATAAAATCTTAAATCCTTAGCATGGAACAATACCCACTCAACTCCATTTATTGTGGAATCCTGAACCATTGGCCATTCTCTGAAAGAGATTCTCCCACTCCTAAGTCTTTGTTCCTGCTAATTTATTTTATACTCTGATCACATGTTGAAATCCTACTTATTCTATAAATTTTAGTTTAAATATTTCCTCCTCCCACTGACACTCTTAGTGAGAATCAGTGGTTACCTTTTGTCATTCCTACAATTTTTGTTAATATCCCACTTTGGGCACTTTTCATGTTTTGCATTATAATTGTTTTGTTCATGTCTGCCTTCACCACCAGACTTCAATCTTCTTGAGATTGTGGGCCATGGACCATGTCTTAATTATCTTTGTGTAAGTAGCACAATGCCTTATCCAGAGTAAGCACTGTGATGAATATTTAATTTAATTCACTTCTTAACATCTGGCACTAGGTCATTTTGAAATAATGACTATCAATTTTTTTTACACTTCCTATTAAATGTAGGCTTTCAGTGTTTTTGCAGGAGCAATTGTGTGTGAAATATTACACACACACATATACATGCCTGTGCAAAATGAACATGGTATGAATATAGCAGATAATCAGCTCAAGATAGAATTGCAAATTAGCTCAAACCAGATCATGCAGAAAATCTCGATATATGGAATGAAAAGTATTGCACAAATGTGTTGCATAAGTAATTTATTGTCTTCTGCTGCTAATTTATAGGTGTAACCTCACATACTATCTTTTGATCGCCATTAAGGGACTGTTTTGCACCAATAGACTGAGAGCAAACATTTTAATACAACATATTCAGTCTAATTAAGCTGGATAATTACTGCTGGAAAAGAGCTATGGTAGCAACAGCATGTAAATAAATTTTTGCAAGTATAGAAGGGAAACCTAACATTTCATATTCATGTAGATTACCTCTTTTCAAATACAAGAAGACAAATGTTATTCTAGCCTATTTTGGCAGTATTCATCTCTGTAAATACTATTACTTTTCTCTGTCCCATATGTTCAACCCTTCAACATTTTTCTGATTATGAACCATTTCACATATCGTATGCTTATTGGATCTTTTACACACTTTGAAAAATTCAGGTAAGCTAAGATTCTTGCTGTAAACTTTACCCATGCGTAGACTTCACTTTGTAACCCAGAAGAAAGAGTGGTAATTGGGTCACCATTTCCATGGGAAAAGTAGAAGTACTAAGCCATACTTTCACCTCTCCCTGGGTAATATTTACCCTAAAACCTTGCACATTATATGGTTCGGTGAAGTTAAGCAATTTGCCCAGAAATACATAGGCAGATCAAGAACTCAGCTCTTCTGACTTCCACCCTGTGAGGTGTAGTTGTTTACTTATTGATTTATCCATCAATTATTTTTAAGCATATATTATGTGCAAGGAAATATGCTAGTTGGGGAGAGCAAATTGACTCTCCTCTTTCAATGTGATAGGGAAAATCATTTACATAATTATTATTCCCTAAGAAAATTAATGTTATAAGAGTATGGAAGTTTAAAGAAAAAATACTTTATATTTCCACAAATAAGTTATAGAGATGCGAGAATTTGATTAGATAACTCATTTAGATATTTCACCAGATTAACCACACCAATGGGAAGTCTAGCTCTTTGGATCACAAAAGCCACAACATAGCACCACTATGTACTTAATGGAAGATGAACCAACTTGCAAAACAGATAACATCCAAAGGTCTAAACTTGCAAATTCAAACTAGAATAAGTTATAATAAATGTCTCAAATATCCAGGGTAACAAACATCATCCTTATAAAATGTGGAAAAACTATTATTTCTTTCTCTCACCAAAATAAGGCTTAATGTTGTTTGAGGTATGCTTGATTGCTTTTATGCCTTGTATTTAAAAATGAAGGAGATAGGCATTGGACTAAACTTGGGAAGAAGGATGTTACATTAATAGTAATTTCATGGCCGGGCACAGTGGCTCATGCCTGTAATTCCAGCACTTTGGGAGGCTGAGGCGGGCCGATCACAAGGTCAGGAGTTCAAGACCAGCCTGGCCAACATAGTGAAATCCTGTCTCTACTAAAAATACAAAAAATTAGCTGGGCATGGCGGCAGGCGCCTGTAATCCCAGCTACTCAGGAGGTTGAAGCAGGAGAATTGCTTGAACCCAGAAGGCGGAGGTTGCAATGAGCGGAGATTGTGCCACTGTGTTCTAGCCTGGTCAACAGTGCGAGACTCTCTCTCAAAAAGTAAAAATGATAATAATTTCATATGCAAGAAAAGTCATTTTATGAAAAGCTGAAGGTAGACCTTTCCCATAAATAAAATGATTTTGTAAAACAATTCTCATAATTTTATATTTTTAATTTAGACTTACCCTTGGATCTCAGAATGTAAACTAACAAATGATTTTTGAATACCTACTATGTGCTCAGTATGTACAACTTCAGCAGAAAGACAGCTTGTGTTGTCTCTTACAGGAGAGAAGAATAGCTAGAAACAGTAATGTTATTGACCACCAACTGACCATCTATTGATCATTTAATATACCATTGACCACCTTCTTTAACCTTCTTCTTTGTTTTCTGGCTTCCTGGATTATTTCACCCGTTCTGTGTCTGGGCTGTTTATCATTTTGGAAGCAAATAGCAAAACCAGGAAATCAGGCTCGTTAGTTACACTACAAATATATGCTGTGCATATATTTAGCACAGCATATATTTGTAGCTAGACCTTCAATGCCAGTTGTCAATCATTATTTCCCTTCATTTGTTCTAGAGAGAGTGTGTTGGTATATGCCAGCAATATTCTAGGTGTGAGAAACAGAGTCTCAAACAAGACATTATCTATGTATTTATTTATTTAGAGACAGAATCTTGCTCTGTCGCCCAGGCTAGATTGCAGTGGTGCGAGCTCAGCTCACTGCAATCTCCGCCCCCTGGGTTCAAGCGATTCTCCTGCCTCAGCCTCCCAAGTAGCTGGGATTATAGGCGCTCACCACCAAGCCTGGCTAATTTTGTATTTTTAGTAGAGTCGGGGTTTCACCATGTTGGCCAGGCTGGTCTTGAACTCCTGACCTCAAGTGATCCACCCGCCTCAGCTTCCCAAAGTGCTGGAATTACAGGCATGAGCCACCGCATCCAGCCCTATCTCTTTATTTCTAAACGGCCCCTTATCATATTCTAACATCTAGACCAGTGGTTCTCAATTGGAGGTGAGTTTGTCCCTCAAGGGGACATTTGGGCATGTCTGAAGATGTTTTTGTTTGTCAAAACTGGGGGAAAGACAGCCTGGATGCGCGGCCCCCACCTGCTCCTGCTACTCGGATGCGGCCTTCACCTACCAGGCCCTTCCTCCCTAGCTTGGGGCAAGCAGAGCTGCATCCAGTGGAAATAAAGCCGTTCCAGGATTATTGAAAACTGAGTAGCAACCTTGGGGGTCCTGGGTCATCACATACTCCCCCAGATGGAAGGTCCTTCTCTGGCATCAATTCCCGTCTCAAGGCCCCGCCTTCCACCTACGGTGGTCCCTGAGTAATGGTCTTCAGGCTCTGTCACGGTGGTGGAGTCTTCCGCACCCAGCGCATCGACCTTCACCAGCAGGCCTCCCCACTAGATGTCCTCCGCTGGATGTCTAAGCCTTGGGAGCAACAGGGCCTCCTTGAGAAGAGCCTTCCCGACGGGCAGAGGAGCTTAGGTCCCGAGGGGACAAGGAACCTGGGTTGCCCTCACCCCCGGAGCTTGTATATGGATTATAAATATATAAAGGGGAAAGGGGTGGGTTGGGAGGGGTTGTGGGACACTTCCCCTCCTCCCCATTCCCCTGGTCCCCTCTCCCTGGGGATGTTTGTTAATAAAGCGTAATAAAATGATTTAAAAAAAAAAAAAAAAAGGCCAGGCGCGGTGGTTCACGCCTGTAATCCCAGCACTTTAGGAGGCTGAGGTGGGCGGATCACAAGGTCAGGAGTTCGAGACCAGCATGGCCAACATGGTGAAACCCCGTCTCTACTTAGGCATGGTGGCCTTCTGTAATCACCACCAGGAGGCTGAGGAGGAGAACTTTGAACTGGAGGTGGAATTGCATGACTGAATGTGATACCTAAATAGGTAGAGGCCAAGAATGTTACTAAATGTCCTGCAATGAATAGAACAGACTCCATGCTCCTGGAAAAGAATGATGTGTTCCAAAATAAGAATAGTATTTACTACCGATTAAAGGAAATTTAAGAAATCTTGATCTAGACTAATCTAGTCCCGCACTCTTCACACTCTTCTAGTCGTATATATGAAACCTACCTCATTTCCTGCAGGTGACCTCACATTCTGCTAGAGTGGGAGGTTGTGTTTTTTTCTACTTTTCTCTTTTTATCTCAAAATGTCTATTTAGCCTCATTTGGCATTTTCTTATTCTCTTCTTTCTGTGAATAAGTATTTTTCTTTCTAAGATTTTCTCTTTCAATCTTTGTGCCTTATCTTCTTCCCCAAATTATTTATACCTACAAAAATGCATTCTGTATCACAGGATACAAACAGATAAGAAAGGCAGAGTACTACTTCCCTTAGATGCAATATCTCATCCCCACTCAGCTCCTCCAGAATTTAGTTCGTAGGTGTTTTCCTCTCGTGTACATCTTCATTTTCTCTCCTATAATGGCTTTTCTGTGTCTAAAACGTGCTTCATTATATTCTATCCTAAAATATTTTCTAACATTCTTATTTTGAACCTTCTACTTTTAAATTTTTCTGTATTCCCTATGACTCCACTACCTCTTTCCTAGACTACTGTAATTTTCTCCTAGCTGTTCTCCCAGCCTCTAATCTAGTCTACATAGTGCTGTAGAATAAAATTATATTCACTACTCTAATTAAAGTCCTTCAGTAGTTAACCAATAATAACTTTGATATGTCAAGCATCTCCTATTTTCAAGGTACTAAGCTTGGTACTGAAGTTAGTATTAGTCTATTACATGGAAGAGGAAACTGAGATTTAAAGAGGTCAAGTGGCTTGCTCAAAACTACATAGCTAGGAAGTGAGGGGCCAACCCAAGTCTAATGCCGAAGTTTGCACATTTCATACAACTCTTTATTTCCTAAGGAATGAATTCTAAACTCCTTAGCGTGGCCTTCAGGACTCTTTGTGATCTGGTTCCAAGCTTTTTCCAGCTACTGCTGACATTCGTCCACCCCACACTATTGTTAAATTACTGTTGTTTTCCCAGTACTATCTTTGCTTTTATTTCTCCTGTTTGCCCCTTCTCATATTGTATTGTCTTAGTCCATTTTCTATTGCTTATAACCAAATACCTGAAAATGAGTTATTTATAAGAAAAGGAACTTATTTTTTAGTTATGGAGGCTGAGAAGTCCAAATCAAGGGGTCGCATTTGGTGAGAGTCTTCTTGCTGGTGGGAACTCTGCAAAGTCCCCAGGTGGTACAGAGTATCACATGGCCAGGGGGATTAGCATGGTAGATCAGGTCTTTCTTCTTAAAAAGCTACCAATCCCACTCCCATGATAACCTATGAATTCATTAATTCATGAATGGGTTAATCCATTCATGAAGGCAGAGCCCTCATGACCCAATCACCTCCTACAGACCCCTTCTCTCAATACTGCCACATTGGGGATTAAATTTCAACAGCAGTTTTGGAATGAACAAATATTCAAGCCATAGCATATACCCTCTATCTACATTATCTTTCTCACACATCCCCATAGGTCCAAGCACTTACCCATCTTTCAAAGCCCAATTCAAGCTTCCCAGCTAAATTCCCTGATCTTCTCTGATCAGTTCTTTTCTTTTTTACTGGTAGAGCTTTACTCACTTTCAAATTTTGTTATCATTAATTGTTGTATGCTCTTTTGTCCTTCTTCTACTCAGACCTCCTTTAGAGCAGGGAATTTGTTATGTGATAGTAACATTTTTGTGTAGCATTTTACAAACACTCTTTCATGTGTGTTAAGAACGTGGCAAAGAGTCAGAGCTCAGTAAATGTTTATATGGTTCTAATCTTCATAGCAACTCTCCAAGGTATCATTATGCTTTACTAATAGTAAGGAAACTAAAGCTCAGAGATATTAAATGACCTGCCCAAGGGCATAAATGTTCTCCAGGATGACACAAGCTCCAACTGGAAAGTTCTGTCTCCAGTTGAAAGTTATTTCTACTACCCTACCTATGGCATCAGAGTTTTGTTTCCCTGTGTATATCCTATCTTGATACCGTGGTAAATGTATGAGTAAATGTCTGTTAAGATTCTTTCATGAGAATCATGAGAGATTTATTGGTCACCAAAAATAAAAGTATTTGAGGATATGACTCATTCTCACACATAGTATTTATTGTTCACTTACGCAGAAGGAAAACAACCCTCCCATTCTGATAAAATATCTTAGGCAACATTATGTTGAGCTCTGTATTCTCCACGTAAGAACACCAGTGTTTACACACCTTTAACAAACAAGTTTTTATATTTCATTTAAAATCAGTAGCTAGTAAGAAACTTGAGGAAATAATTTTTTCATCTTTTGTTTTTCATTTATGCGTAGCCAAATTTATCATTCTCTTTCTTATAGTTTCTGCCTTTAGGGCCATTATTTAAAAACTTTTCCAGCAGTGGTGTGAGTTGCCAGCAACTCAATCACTTTGCAAGTGTGCAGCTGCCTCCCTAACTCTTCTAATAGAACCTTTAGCTATACAGACAACTCTACGACGAGCAGAGGGCCTCTAATAATCTCTAGTCCTAGTTGTATTGTATAAAATACTTGTCCTTGGAGAGGGCTGAGGCCATAATCTAGCTAGTGAGCATTCCATAGGTCCATACCAATGGGAATAACGTCTTACCAAAGACTTACAATAATGTGGATATCAAGGAAACATAAAAAGCCAACAGTAGAGTGAAGAGCCAATGTGGATAAGTTTGAGGGGTTTAAAATGTCATCAAATCCAAAAGGCAGGCTAGAAATAGATTTCCAAACACTGGATATTCAGACCTAGTGATCACCAAAGTGTGATTACTTAAAACTATGCCCTTGCCAGGTGCAGTGGCTTATGCCTATAATCCCAGCACTTTGGGAGGCCGAAGTGGGTGGATCACTTGAGTCCAGGAGTTCGAGACCAGCCTGGGCAACATGGTGGAATCCTGTCTCTACAAAAAAATACAAGAATTAGCTGGGCATGGTGGCGCATGCCTGTAGTCCCAGCTAGTCAGGAGGCTGAGATAGGAGGATCACCTGAGCACAGGAGGCAGAGATTGCAATGAGTCAAGATCTTACCACTGCACTCCAGCCTAAGTAACAGCAAGATCCTGTCTCAAAAATAAAATGAAATTATACCCTCAAATTCTTTGACATTCCTCTGATTTAGGGGTAGGTGTGTCCCTTCCTCTTGCATCTAGGCAGGCTTATTAATGCATCAACCAATAGAGTGTGGTGGGAAATGAGGCTGTGGATATTCAAGGCTGGGTCAATGCAGTTTCTGACTCATTCACTCACTCTTAAAGCCTTGAACCATACAAGAAGCCTGACTAGCCTGAAACTAACAAGCTGTAAGAAGCCAAGTTATATGGGGCTCTGGTTCTTAGCCCTCATCTACAAGTCATTCCAACCAAAGTGTCAGACCTGAGCAAAACGGTTTTCAGATTATTCCAGTTTGGTCATTTTGCTCCTTGTAGGGAGGTTCCTCAGTGACTAACACAAATGTCTCTGGATTGGTTCCTTCCCTTTCATATCATTCTGGTCCAGAGGTTGGCAAACTATGGCCTGTGGGCTAAATCCAGCCTACTGGCTGCTCTTTGTATAGCATACTAATTAGGAATGATTCCTACATTTTAAAATTGTCGTGATCATTTGGAGGAGAAGAGGCACTCTGGCTTTTTGAGGCTCCAGCGGTTTTTTCATTGATTCTTTCTCATCTTATGAGTTTATCTACCTTAAATCTTTGAGGCTGCTGACCTTTAGATGGGATTTTTGTGGGGACTTTTACTTAAAATTAAGTTAAATTAAATTAAAATTGTTACATTTTAAATGGTTGCACAAGTACCTTCATAATATCCTTGATCTGTCTCTTTGGCCGCAAAACCTAAAATATTTGTTATATTGTCCTTTACAGAAAAAGTTTTGGCTGGGAGTGGTGGCTCACCCCTCTAATTCCAGCACTTTTAGGCAGGAGGACTGCTTGAGGCCAGGAGTTTGAGACTACCCTGGCCAACATAGTAAGACCCTGTCAAAGAAGAAGAAGGAGGTAGAGGAGGAATAAAAAAAAGGCCTGCAACTTCCTGATTTAGTCCCCCAAAAAGAAGAGAGATGGAATAAAATAAGAGATTATTGCAGAGGCCTATCTAGATAGTATTGACTTCAGTCCCCCAGAAACAGAAATTAGACAGATAGGAACTATTGAGACGAATCTCTCTAAGTGTGACATAATACTTGATAATCTACTTTAAACTTCTGTATTTCTTTCTTCAAGTCCTAATTTCCCAAGGAAAATGACATTCTTCTTGCTCCTTAAGGAAGACTTTGATATTCCAAAGAGATGTACGTCCTATGCTGCTGAATTATTTCATAATTCTAGAATGCTGGAGCCACAGGGCATTTAGGGATTTTCTAGTCCAACCCCTGTTCCATATTGAAGGAGGCTAGGCTAAATGGCCTAAAGAACATGACTACTGTGAAAGGAAAATAAATCTTGGGACCCCCAAATCACTAAGCTAAAGGGAAAACTCAAGCTGGGAACTGCTTAGGGACAACCTGCCTGCCATTCTATTCAAACTCACCTCACTGCTCACTGAGATAAATCCATATCTGATCGCCTCCTTTGGAGAGGCTAACCAGAAACCCAAAAGAATGCAACCATTTGTCTTCTATCTACCTATGCCCTGGAAGCCGCCTCCCTGCTTTAAGTCTTCCCGCCTTTGCTTCAAGTTGTCCCACCTTTCCAGACCAAACCAGTGTTCATCTTGCATATGTTGATTGAGGTCTCATGTCTCCCTAGAATGTATAAAACCAAACTGTGCTCTGACCACCCTGGACACATGTTGTCGGGACCTACTGGGGCTGTGTCACAGGTGTGCGTCCTCAACCTTGGCAAAATAAACTTTCTAAATTAACTGAGACCTGTCTCAAATTTTCAGGGTTCACACTACTCATCTAGAGTAAAAGTCCTCATGAATTCACTGCAAGACAAGGACACAGGAAAGCAACTACCACACAGAAGAGATGTGGACCCCAACACTTTGGTCTCTTACATCCAACCAGGTGTAATTGGCAAGTAACACAGGGCCAAGCACTACACCTGAGACATCCTCATCACAGTCACAAAGACTGAATCTAAAACTTTGTCAATACCCTGTGACTTATGGATGACTGTATTTGCTATACAACAGTGTGCTGGTATAGATATAGGGGTGGTGTGGGTGGGCGTGGGCACTAAATTGCTAAGTAGTCTGCGCTTACTGTCCCTAATTGTTCCTGCTAAATTCAGGCATGCTTAAGGTCCTCTGAGAGCAGAAAACCCTCAAATCTTATTGAAGACAGGCTCTTATTTCATATTCTCCTTCTCTTCTTGCATCTTTTCCCCCTATGCTTTCTTCTCTTACTATCTTCTGTAAAAAAATTTTCTTTCTACTTCTATTCCTGGTCTTCCTTGCTTTGACTCTTCCTCCTCATATTTATGCCAAACTGTTTTTATTTAATTTATGCCTATAATCCCAGTACTTTGGGAGGCTGAAGTGCGTGGATCACTTGAGTCCAGGAGTTCGAGACCAGCCTGGGCAACATGGTGAAATCCCGTCTCTACAAAAAATACAAAAATTGGCTGAGTGTGGTGGCACATGCCTGTAGTCCCAGCTAAATATTAATATTTAATATTAAATAAATTAAATATTTCTGTATTTATTTAACACAAATGATGGGTTGCTTCTAACTGGAGTAGCAGGTGAGAGTTTGGGCAAAGGGAAATGACCTGCAGTAACAAGGCAGAAACATCTGAAAGTCTAGGGAATGTATTGAAAAATGTGATGAAAAAAATTCATTGATTTGCCAATACATATCATGATGGCTGAGATGAGAGGAAGTTGAGAAGCATATAGCTCTTCCCAAAGGAAATATATACAAAATATCCCAAAGGATATGCAGCAGACTCATCCTTTTAATAATTTCCAAGTAAATAGTCAAAAACCCTGCTTAGGAAAAACTCAGAAAATATTGCTTCCACTGGCTTCAAATGGCCTGCTGAATTCCCATGACTCTGTAGACTTCCACTAAATCCAAAATTGCGGAAATTTAAGGGACACTGCATTAATAGTATAATCACCCCGTGCTTTTTGATACATGCCAAGGTTCTTCTTAGCTGAAAGTAATTTGAACTGGCTATTTGCTACATGGTTCAAGTCTGAATGCTGGAAGATTTAACTAACTGCCTTGTGAGAACTACCTAACATCAAGAAGAAGCTGGTGCCATGTGGGTAGGCTTGTCCTGTAAGAATTGATGAACCAGCCTGCTTACTACTGAAACCTCCATTGCAAAAATTATAAATGAGGAAATTATGGCGGTGAAAGAGATCAGACCTAATCCAGTCCATCCTGCTTCTAACCTTTAAGCCGTCCTTGTTCATTCCTAGCTGTAGGCTGAACTAGCCTTGGGAAGGAATTCAGTTCATGGTTTGACTCTGAAACAAAATTGATAAAATAGTGCTTTCCCCAAAAGACCTCCTTCTTGCCTGGGGACCAGTCTGCCTTTGTAGGACTAACAAATTAGCTACAAGATTAGAAATTATGGTTTAGGGGTCATGCAGCCTCTGGCTACAAGAGTGGGAACCTCCCCTATTGCTTCTAGGGATAACATCACTATTGCAAAACCTAAAATTAGTGCTTGAGATATTTTGCAGACCCTGCATTTGATGGATCAGCTGATACCACCTAGACCAGTAATCTGGCTCAACCAGTTCTGTGATCCCATCCAGGAACAGAAGACAGCAAGAAAACCTCACTTGATCCCCTGTGATTCCATCTCCAACCTGACCAATCAGCACTCCCCACTTCCTGAGCCACTACCTGTCAAATTATCTTTAAAAACTCTGGCGCGGTGGCTCATGCTTGTAATCCCAGCACTTTGGGAGGCCGAGGCAGGCGGATCACGAGGTCAGGAGATCGAGACCACGGTGAAACCCCGTCTCTACTAAAAATACAAAAAATTAGCAGGGCGTGGTGGCGGGCGCCTGTAGTCCCAGCTACTCGGAGAGGCTGAGGCAGGAGAATGGCGTGAACCCGGGAGGCGGAGCTTGCAGTGAGCCGAGACTGCGCCACTGCACTCCAGCCTGGGCGACAGAGCGAGACTCCGTCTCAAAAAATAAATAAATAAATAAAATAAAAATAAAAAAACTCTGACCTCCCACTTCCATGCTCAGAGAGACTGATTTGAGTAAGATAAAACTCTGGTCTCCAGCACAGCTGAGTCTGTGTGAATTACTCTTTATTGCAATTCCCTTGCCTTGGTAAATCGACTCTGTCTAGGCAGTGGGCAAGGTGAACCCACTGGGCGATTATACTACTACCCACTTTTTTGCTGCTGACCTCAGCTGTCTGGTTGGGCTTCTATCCAGTGCCTCCTCTATTCCAAGAGATGTATCCGTCTTACGTAATAGGACTATTCTCAACTCAGACCATCCTACCTCTACCGATGAGTTGTGAAGGCAGAACACGTGAGCAAAAGAAAAAAAACAGAAGCAGAAGAAGAAAGTTTAATCCCTACACAGTCTGATTTTGGATTTCAACTAAGAAAATAGCATTTTATATGATAAAATGATATATGATTTCAAAAATCCTACTGAAGCTAATTTCTCTAATTCGACTAATTTGAGAATGCTTGTCAGAACCTTCTTAGAGTGGTGCCAACAACATTTCTATACTCACTTGTATATGAGAAAGTTTAGGCAGAAATCAGAATTTTGATTTGCTAAAATGTAATCTTTGATGGTTAAAAAAATTCATTGATTTTTTTTACATAAACATTAACATGAAGCCAGACTTTGGAGGACTACATTATGAATAAGGTGGCTTTTTAAACTTATTGTTTAAATCTCACACTTTTGAGAATGAAAGAAGCAAATTAATAATCATGCCAGGGCAATGGGAAAAAACTGAGGCTGTTGCAGTCAAGTCAGGAAGTTCAGTCACTCTAATTACAAACCATATTTTGTGAGAATGTATTCAGAATTTCCCATGTGGTAGGAGAAGGGATGCTGGAGAGATTTTTTCCCTGCATCTACTTTCTCACTTCCCTTCCTCATTTCCCTAGAGTTCCCTAATGTCTCCTCCAACATCCTCAGCTACTTTTTCTCATCTTTATTCACTAGAATGTGGGCTGAATTTGACATAAAAATGAAGCATCAAAACTAGTTTCACAGCCAGGCACTGTGGCTCATGCCTGTAATCCCAGCACTTTGGGATGTAGAGAGGGGCAGATCACCTGAGGTCAGGAATTCAAGACCAGCCTGACCAACATGGCGAAACCCTGTCTTTACTAAAAATACAAAAATTAGCCAGGCATGGTGGCCCGTGCCTGTAGTCCCAGCTACTTGGGAGGCTGAGGCCTGAATCTGGGAGGCAGAGGTTGCAGTCAGCCGAGATCATGTCACTGCACTCCAGCCTGGGCAACAGAGCGAAATTCCGTCTCAAAAAAAAAAAAAGAAAAGAAAAAAAAACATCTAGTTTCACATATACTTGAATTTCAGTGGCTGACTATCCTTTGCACCAAAACAGGTGTAATTTTTAGGAAACTCAAGAGTGGCTACCAGTGTGGCTGCATACGGTACAGCATTAATGCATTAATGTAAAATATACATCTGTGTATCCTATTTTTCTTTAGAGAAGAAACTTCATAACCCCTTTCTGGCATGTAAAAAAGCAACAGTATTAGAAGGTTAATTAGAAATTGAATGACGTTTCATGCAGACTAGCTTGTAGATCAACAAACTTGACCTGATTCTATCTTGTCTATGTGGCACTCACGTGGCTTCTCATGTCTCCCCCAAGCAAAAGGAGAACAATCTGCCTTATTCACAGTATTCGTGCTGAATGCATGAGATGCACATGCCACGCATGTCACAAGGCAATCATGTCTTCACAAAGTTAGAGAAAGAGGTAAACCTATGATGGCTGGCCCAGTGACCCCTAGAGACTTCAAGAAATCCCAAAGGAAATGCAGCAGACTTACTCTTTGAATAAGATGTCACCTTCTGAAGAAAATGTCAGCAACAGAAAAGTCAGAGGTAGAGCAATGATGGGAAGAAGATGTGCTCTCAAAAAACTTTTGAAAACTGGCTTTTAAATAAAGTGAGAAAAAGCTTGTCTTTACTTACAACTTAGACAAATACCAGCTCTCAAGCTTCTATGTGAACAGGGTCTGTTAATGAAGTCGTCTTCGATGTGTCTCCAGATGTGTCTCATGCACATGGGAATCATCGTCAGAAGAAAGAGGGAGCCACCCTTTTGACAGACGTTGCAATGTAATAATAATGACAGAATTATAAATAAATAACTGTAAGTTATGATAAGGAATAGCCAATACTTACCTGGAACTTACTATGAATCAGGGACTGTCTTGAGTACTTTTTCTGTATTATCTCAAGAAAACCTGGGCTTAGAGTCATGCAGGCCTAAGTCTGAGTCCTGGTTGTGTCACTTTTTAGTTGTGTGGTCATGAGGAAGAAGTTTCTTAAACTTCTTTAATATTAAGTTTCTTCAAATGTAAAATACTCTTAGGGTTGTTGTGGAAACAGATTAGATCAGGTATGCACAAGCACCAGTAGGGTCCATTTTCTCTTGTGTTGGACACTGCAAGCCTTCAGATGACAAAACTTGGGTGTTTGGGGAACATTGTCTGAAGGTCATTGAGTAGTTAACCATTCTAATATCACATGGTGTGGAACATTCACATTAGTGCCCATTAACTTTGAGAAGATTGTGTGCCTCTTTCTGCTTGGGAAAAACTCATTTCTATGACCTATTTTCTATAAACATTCAGAAGTGTGGGAGGAAAGAGCCCGACAGGATTCATCAAAACCAAAGAAGATACAGCAAGAATGGCAAATATGGTATCATGAAAGTGATGGAATTAATTTGCATTTCCCTTCAGGGTGCAAGATTTCAGATTTTTTCCCCAGAAGGGTATTCATCAAAAGGTACTAAATGTCTGCACTACCTCATCAGAAATGTTTATTTCTCTTTTTTTCAGACGGAGTCTCCCTCTGTCGTCCAGGCTGGAGTACAGTGGCACTATCTCAGCTCACTGCAACCTCCACCTCCCATGTTCAAGGGATTCTCCTGCCTCAGCCTCCAGAGTAGCTAGGATTACAGGCACCCGCCATCATGCCCGACTAATTTTTGTAGTTTTAGTAGAGATGGAGTTTCGCCATGTGGGCCAGGTTGGTCTCAAACTCCTGGCCTCAAGTGATCTGCCTGTCTTGGCCTCCCAAAGTGCTGGATTTACAGGCATGAGCCACCATACCGAGCCAGAAATGTTTATTTCTTGTGAACTGGTGCTCATTAAAATAGAGTGCCCCCAGCCAGGCGTGGTGTCTCAGGCCTGTAATCCCAACACTTTGGGAAGCTAAGGTGGGCGGATCACTTGAGGCCAGGAGTGCGAGACCAGCCTGGCCCACATGGCGAAACTTCGTTTTTACTAAAACTTCAAAAATTTCCCGAGTGTGACAGGTGTGCCTGTAATCCCAGCTACTTGAAAGGCTGAGGCAGGAGAATCACTTGAACCTAGGAGCAAAGATTACAGTGGGCCAAGATGGTGCCACTGCACTCCATCCCGGGCAACAGAGAGAGACTGTCTCCAAATAAATAAATAAATGCATAAATAAAAATAAAGTACCCCTTACATAGTTCCCTCTTGTCAAAAACTTCAGATACACAATATTTGCAGCTCCACCTATTATGAATAAAGACAGTAGATAGTTTATGTTGCTAATTATTAGTACTAAAAGACTTGCTAATTAAATAGTCAACAACCACAAAACTGCTTTGGGAATGAGGCTGGTCCTTGTAATTAACCTCATTTTGTAAGTGAAGGAAGGAACATGAGCACAGAAAAAGACTATGGGACCTAGCCAAAGCCACAGCTAGTAAAGGACAAGGATAAAAACTAGAATTGATGAATCCTGAATCCTAAATTACAATGCCTTGTTCATCAGCTTTTGTCAACCTTCAGCAGTTTTAGGTGCTTTCCTGTGGTTGTACTTGTGGGATTCAAGACTGGATTTTGTTATTGTTGTTCCTTGGCAAAATAAATAAACAAAAGCAAATTGTATTTAAAAATAAACACACTTTTATACATAAACATGCATACACATGTAAAAATCTATTGAGAAAATTCCTTCTTAAACAGTGGCCTACTAATAATTACTTTTAGGATCAGTGTACAAAGTACAAAGGATCAGTGCCTCTGGGTTGCGGGGAGGACTTGCAGGCTTAGATGCTGTATGAAGGGGTACTAGAACACTTTAAATGTAAAGTGGTTTACTTCCATGCTGTGTGATGCTATTCCTGGCTCTTTCAATTCAGCCAGCCCAATCATGTTAAAGCCAGCCACTAGTACCAGCTATTTTTTTTTTTTTTTAGACAAAGTCTCGCTCTGTTGCCCAGGCTGGAGTGCAGTGGCGCAATCTCAGCTCACTGCAACCTCTGCCTCTCAGGTTCAAGCAATTCTCGTGCCTCAGCCTCCCAGGTAGTTGGGATTACAGGCATGCACCACACCCGGCGAATGTTTGCATTTTTAGTAGAGATGGGTTTCACCATGTTGGCCAGGCTGGTCTTGTCAATTCCCAACCTCAAGTGATCCACCCGCCTCGGCCTCCCAAAGTGTTGGGATTACAGGCGTGAGTGAGTCATCGCCCTGGCCAAGTACCAGTTCTTAATGCTGGTATTTGCCTAGGATCTTGACATTTGCCTGTGATCCCCTTCCTCCCCTGCATAAAGATCCTGTAATTTGAGTTCAGTTCCTTGAGCTCTTTGATACTCTCAGACTATACTGTGATTATAAGAAACTACTTAAGTCCCTTCTCTGGCTGACTGGTCTCATATTCCCACTAATAATAAATAACATAGTTTGTATTCATGATCTGGGTTACACCCAAGCTAGCAGCTATATAATATTTTTGTAACCATAATAGGTTCATTGCCAATGTACACAGCAAGTCAATACACTGAGACAATAGGTTGTGTGTTGCAGAGAAAGAGGTTTAATCATAGCGCCACTGAACGAGGAGATGGAAGGAAACTAATCTGTCTCCCTGAGAAGTTTGGGGCTAGAGTTTTTTTAAGGCTTTTGGAGGGGGCCAAAGAGTGGAGATTGATTGGTTGAAGAGTGCAGGGTGAAGTCATCGGACAAGGAGATGAAGAAGCTGTATTCTTATGCTGATCCCGTTCTTCTGTGGGGGTCTTCAAACTGGTCTCTAGAATTCGGGGTCTGAGAAAGATCATAAGTAATCCTTAAACAAAAGCCTTATTATTCTAATGTCAGAGATCCTATCTGTAGGAACAATGCGGATGCCAATGAGTCTTGAACAGTCTTATGGCCCTAATGTCAGAGACCCTATCTATAGGAACAATGGGGATGCAGATGGTCAGCATCTAGTGCTGCATGACTTTTAGCAACAAGGAAGTGGACCAAAGTGCAGCCTGATTAATGCTTAATTATAACTATATTTCTGTCCTGAACCTGGCATGCAATTCTTGTCAACCCTGTGGAAGTGGTTTCATTTTGAGACATAGAGAGCTTTTTTCCTGTTGTGCTTTCTGGATCAAGCTACCCGCTCCAGGTCAGTGGGGTGGCAGCAATGGTTTCTAAAGGTACTCCCTATACAGCCAGAAAAAAAAAGTATATTCTTTTTTTTTTTTTTTTTTTGAGAGGGAGTCTCGCTCTGTTGCCCAGGTTGGAGTGCAGTGGCACCATCTCGGCTCACTGCAACCTCTGCCTTCCGGGGTGAAGTGATTCTCCTGCCTCAGTCTCCTGAGTAGCTGAGATTACAAGCATGTGCTACCACGCCCAGCTAATTTTTGTATTTTAGTAGAGACAGGGTTTCACCATGTTGACCAGGCTGGTCTTGAACTCCTGACCTCAAGCGATCTGCCTGCCTCGGCCTCCACAAGTGCTGGCATTACAGGCTTGAGCCACTGTGCCTGGCCTCCAAAAGTCAAATTCTTGGCTTTGAGTTCTAAAGTAGACTCTTGAAATTCATAGCAGAGACAATAGACTGGAAAGCAGAGATTTCTAAATTGCGAGAGTTGGGCTGTTTGAAAGAGAAAGTATTTTTAAGTTCAGAAGCTTGGCTTTGAAAATCAAGAGTCAAAGTCCAAATATAAACTTTAGACCATAATTATCAGACTCCGGAAGAATATAAGATGATGCACAAGCAGTTTTCCTAGCCAAAAGGAAGTAAAATTTCTACCACTTGGCAGGAGAAAGAATTGGAGAGTATATGAAGGAACTTGGCCTCATGGATGTGGTTTCTCTCCTTTACACACTTCAAGCTGAGTCCTAAGAAGGAGACGGGGAAACACATCAGCTATTCTGCTGAGGATTAGTGGGGCTCTCAGAGCAGGAAAATCATCATCAAGCTCCCCAGGTGTTGCTTGGTATGATGGTACATTTGGCAGTGAAGTCTGTCTATAGCAGAGCACCTGATCTGAGGAGGAGCAATGACTAAACGTGCTGTCCAGGTAGACAGGCCTCAGGGCAGCTTCTAAGAGGCCTGCACACCTCTGAACGATGTGGGAACATAACTGCCCAACGGGTTCTCCTTGCCCATTGCCTAGACAGAGCCAACTTACCCAGGAATACTGTCTAGGCCCGCTGCCTAGACAGAGCCGACTTATCAAGGAATTTCAATGGAGGAAAAGTATAATTCATGCAGAGCCAACTGTATGGGAGACTAGAGTTTTATTATTACTCAAACAAATGAGTCTCCCTGAAAACCAGAGACCAGGATTTTTCAGGATAATTTGGTGGGTAGGTGGTTGGAAAGCGGAGAGTGCTGATTGGTCGAGTCAGAGGTGAAATCATAAGGAGTCAAAGCTGTCCCCTTGCACTGAGCCGGTTCCTGGGTAGGGACCACAAGACCAGATGAGCCAATTTATCGATCTAGTTGGTGCCAGCTGATCCACTGAGTGCAAGGTCTGGAAAATATCTCAAACACTGATCTTAGGTTTTATAATAGTGATGTTATTCTCAGGAGAAATTTGAGAGGTTCAGAATCTTGCAGCCTCCAGCTACAGGACTCCTAAACCATAATTTCTAATCTTGTGGCTAATTTATTAGTCCTACAAAACCAATCTAATCTCTAATCAGAAAGGGAGTTTGTTTTGGGAAAGGGCTGTTATCTTCTTTGTTTCAAAGTTAAACTATAAACTAAATTCCTCTCAAAGTTAGTTTGGCCTCCACCCTGCAATGAACAAGGACACCTTGGAGGTTAGAAGCAAGACAGAGTCGGTTAGGTCAGATCTTTTTCACTGTAATAATTTTCTCAGTTAAACTTTTTGTAAAGGCGATTTCAGGAAAACCTTCAAAAGTTCCCAGTATGGCAGCTCCTCATAAAATGAAAATAGAATTATCCTATGATCCAGCACTTTCACTTCTAGATATTTACCCAAAAGAATTGAAAGCAGGGACTCAGATATTTGTACATCCATGTTCATGGCAGCTTTATTCACAATAGCCAAAAGCTGGAAACAATCCAAATGCCTATCAACAGATAAATGGATAAATAAAATGTGATGTATCCGTACAATGGAATAGTATTCAGCCTTTGAAAGGAGTGAAATTCTGAAACATGTTAAACATGGATGAACCTCTAAAACATTATGCTAAGTGAGGCTGGGCATGGTGGCTCACACCTGTAATCCCAGCACTTTGGGAGGCCGAGGCGGGTGGATCACAAGGTTGGGAAATCAGGACCATCGTGGCTAACACGGTGAAACCTCGTCTCTACTAAAAATACAAAAAATTAGCCAGGCATGGTGGCATGCACCTGTAGTCCCAGCTACTCTGGAGGCTGATGCAGGAGAATCACTTGAACCTGGGTGGCGGAGATTGCAGTGAGCTAAGATTGCGCCACTGCACTCCAGCCTGGGTGACAGAGTGAGACTGTGCCTCAAAAAAAAAAAAAAATTGTGCTAAATGAAATGAGCTAGATGCAAAAGGACAAATCCTGTAGGATTCCACTTATGTGAAGTATTTAGAATGGTCAAATTCATACAGACAGAAAGTAGAATAGTGGTTACCAGGGGCTGGAGGGAGGGGAGAATATAGAGCTATACTTTAATAGGTCCTGAGCTTCAGTTTGGGGTGATGAAAGTATTGTGGAGATGGATAGTGATGATGGTGGCTCAACAATATAAAGATGAGCAAGAATGCCACTGAAATGTACACTTTAAAATGATTAAAATGAAAATTCTTGTATATATTTTACCATAGTTTTAAAAAATCTAATTAAAAAAACTAAAGAAGGACAAAAATGACTGAAAGTGAGGCCAGTGGACCTGGAGAGGTCAGGATGAGGAAGACTTAGAGTGACTTATGAGGTCCTGGGGACTGATGAGCCAAGTGGGCACAGACATTTCAGCACCGTTATGGGGGGAGAGGCAACCAATACAAAAGAAACAGATTATTCATCTTAGAAGAAGCCAACTAGGTGGTTTGCTGAAGCCCATAAACCATGTTCCTCTTTCCCAGAGTCAGGATGATAGACCACCCAGGAGGACTTGGATCATTCAGAACCTAGATGTTACTCCCCAAGAAGGGAGAGAAGGAAGTAAAAGGAGAAAATCCTAATTTGACTATTTAACCAAAAAAGATTGAGTTTAAACTGCAAGTAACTGAGATTACTTTGGATTACAGAGTTAGGTTTTCCATCATCAGTGAAATAACCCATGAGCTAAAGTGAGTTATAAGGAAATCATTTCCATTTTGCACACATGAATGTGACTGTGAAATGTATTCCCATTGTGTTGTTATATACCTTTTCTAAACCTAAAACTAAGGTGTTTCTCAAATCTGTGGCAATAATGGGGCACTTTGGTGTGGAACAGGGAGTTCTTGGTTCAAGATTATTGCATCTTCTTTGCACTCACCATCTGATGCAATTGCATAGTCATATTGATGGTCATCTTCTAGACCAACCCCAGAACATGGGTATTTATGAAGCTGGATCTTTGGGGTTCCTACAATTAAAACAATGAACAAACATGGCTCTTCAGGTCCCATGTGGCACCTAGGCCTTTGAGAACATCTTTTTTTTTTTTTTTTTTTGAGACAGTCTCGCTCTGTCTCCCAGGCTGGAGTGCAGTGGCGCGATCTCGGCTCACTGCAAGCTCTGCCTCCCAGGTTCCAGCAATTCTCCTGCCTCAGCCTCCTGAGTAGCTGGGACTACAGGCGCCCGCCACCACGCCTGGCTAATTTTTTCTATTTTTAGTACAGATGGGGTTTCACCGTGTTAACCAGGATGGTCCCGAGCTCCTGACCTCGTGATACACCCACCTCAGCCTCCCAAAGTGCTGGGATTACAGGCGTGAGCCCCCGTGCCTGGTCCCGAGAACATCTTTGTACTGTTTGGATAACCCTCCTACCAGCATCTTCCAGTGGTTAATGATAAGGATCAAGAAGGGCCTCCTGAGCTAGTAGCTATTAATAATTGTAAACATGTATTATATACTTAATGCTCACACTGTGTTGAGTACTTTACATGATTATCTCATTTAGTCCTCACAACAAATCTTTGAGGTAAGTATTACTATTAATTGCATTTGGCAGAAAAGCAAACTGAAGTTTAGTGAAGGCAAATAACTTGCTCAGGGTGACACTGCTGATAAGTAGTAGAGCTAGGAGGAACCTAGAAACCTGACTTCCCAGCTCAAGTGCTAATGATGGCATTACATAGAGTATTGTTACTGGGACATCCTCCTGATCTACTCTAAAAATCTAGATCACCAACATATATATTCCTGGATGCAGTATAGCTAAGAACTGGCTTAACCTCTAGATCTGTGTTTGAGGACTCACAGATTCATTACTGGTCCACATACACAAGCAGGGCTTCTGCATGATACCCAATAGGACTTTCTTAAAATTGTGGAAAGCATAAAGTGTATCTTGAGATTTACTAGTCTTATGGATAATTCATCTCTCCAATTCTATCCAGACCACCTCATAAAGGAGAATATATTATGCATTGCCAGGCTGTATCATCAAGTTATGAAAAATAGCTTGCCTCTCAAGCCTTCCCTGCTTCCCCATATCATTGGAAGCTTTACTTCTATCCCTGTGGTATTAGGGAATATCTTGCTTCTAGAGGAGCCAGACAACAGTGACTTCCACAATAGCCTCATGTGGGAGTGAGAGTTAATAACTTGAAAGACGGCCGGGCGCGGTGGCTCACACCTGTAATCCCAGCACTTTGAGAGGCTGAGGCGGGCAGATCATGAGGTCAAGACCATCCTGGCCTACATGGTGAAACCCTGTCTCTACTGAAAATACAAAAATTAGCTGGGCATGGTGGCGCGTGTCTGTGTCCCAGCTGCTCGGGAGGCTGAGGCGAGGAGAATTGCTTGAATCCGGAAGGCAGAGGTTGCAGTTAGCTGAGATTGCACCACTGCACTCCAGCCTGGCGACAGAGCAAGATTCCATCTCAACAAAACAAAACAAAACAAAAACTTGAAAGACTGCCCAAGAAAGGTGAAGGCTAAACCTCAGGGGATGATCTTGAAGCAACAGAGACAGACCTAGAAACTTGCCTTATATGATAAAAGAAGACCCAGCTTCTTTGTCTCTACCCTGTAGGCACTGGGCAGACAGGTAGGTGATATTTTATTTCACAAACAAGGGAACTAAAAGTATGAACATTTCTCTGTTCCTCATTGTCTCTGCCCTAAAATATTTCAGCTATCTAGCCCCAGTTAGAGTGGACTGGCACTGTCTGGTACAGGAGGTATGCAGCAGATGTTCTGCATCTGAGCTCCATTATGACTGTCCCCCCATAAATCACCCCCCAGCCAGCCCAAGGGAATGCAGGATTCAGAGGGGAACTGTTCTAACCAGTAGCAGCCAATTAAATCCAGGCCAGAGAAACCCATATCCAGGCACTTTATCTTTGTCCTAAAATGAACCTAGCTAACCTCTTCAGGCTATCCAAAACCCTGACCACTCCACATAGAGAGACATTTGCTAGCCTTACCTGTCACTTTCCACTGTACACATACCAATGACACCTGAACCAGATGTGAAGACGGACCCACAAAGGTTCTGCTGAGCCTAAGGATCTGCTCACCTATTTCTGATCCTGAATGCCCCTGGGACATCTTCCAGAATGTGTGCCTCCAAATAAAGTCTAGAAAATTGGAGGAAAATTTAAATGCAGATGTATCGAGAAGGAATAAAAGCCATTAGAAATTCCGGGAAAAGAATTAAGAAATGTAGAAGAAAGTCACGGGGCTGGGTGTGGTAGCTCATGCCTGTAATCCCAGCACTTTAGGAGGCCAAGAGTCGGGCAGATCACCTGAGGTCAGGAGTTTGAGGCCAGCCTGGCCAACATGGAGAAACACTGCCTCTACTAAAAATACAAAGATTAGCCAGGCGTGGTGGCACATGCCTGTAATCCCAGCTACTCAGGAGGCTGAGCAGGAGAATCGCTTGAACTGGAGAGGTGGAGGTTGCAGTAAGCTGAGATTGCACCATTGCACTCCAGCCTGGGTAACAAGAGCAAAACTCCACCTCAAAAAAAAAAAAAAAAAAACCAAAAAAAGAAAAGTCACAACCCAAATATGAAGCAAACAAACTTTCAGATCATGATGGCACAGTGTGTTTATAATACTAACAACTCACTTTTCTCCCCACACATAGCAATCGTAAAAATAAAAACAGCCAGGCACAGTGGCTCACGCCTATAATCTCACCGCTTTGGGACACTGAGTCGGGCGGATCACCTGAGGTCAGGAGATCGAGGCCAGCCTGGCCAATATGGCAAAACCCCGTCTCTACTAAAAATACAAAAAAAAGAGATAGCTGGGTGTGGTGGTGAGTGCCTGTAATCCCAGGTACTTGAGACGCTGAGGCAGGAGAGTTACTTGAACCCAGGAAGTGGAGGTTGCCGTGAGCTGAGATCGCAGCACTGCACTCCAGCCTGGGCGACAAGAGTGAAACTCCATCTCAAAAAAAATAAATTAATAAAAAATAAAACAAAACAAAACAAAAACAAAGGCTTGGGCACAGTGGCTCATGCCCATAATCCTAGCATTTTGGGAGGCCGAGACAGGATTGCTTGAGTCCAGGAGTTCAAGACCAGCCTGGACAAAATAGCAAGACACTATCTGTACAAAAAATTAAACAATTAGCTCGGCATGGTGGTATATGCCTGTAGTCTCAGCTACTTGGGAGGCTGAGGTGGAAGGATCACTTGAGCCCAGGAGATTGAGTCTGCAGTGGGCTATGATTATGCCACTACACTCCAGCCTGGGAGACAGAATAAGACTCTGTCAAAAAATAATAATAATAATAACAAAAAAGGAAAAGAAAAAGAAAACTAAAAGATATAGTTAGGCTTGAATACCAGATAAAGATATCCAAAATCCAGAGAGCAATGGAAACTGTAAACAGTGGGAAGGACTGAAGCTGGGTAGCTGGTAGTTTGGCTTTTGTAGGGCAAAAGGGATTGAAAATGCTCCATAGGAGACAGGAGACTGGAGCCAGGCACAAGCTCAAAGACCTCAACAGTGGTGAGGCACCCTCAATATTATGAAGAGAGAATGAAAATGAGCTGCTCCTAACTGCTGCTTGGGACCGTAAGTTCTAGTGAGCTGTAGGCCTAAGGTTTACAAGGCCATAGCCTTGCAACCAAGAGATAAGTCAAACACCCAATGGTTATGACTAGATCTTCCCTGCTCTTAATATCTTCTTTGATTCACTGCTATTAGACTGTGTCCGGATTTAGAGACCCAGACTGTGGAATAGAAGCAATTAAAAAACTGATGGGCAAGGGAAGGTAAGGAGAGGGGTTGAGAAAGACAGAAAAAGAGGCTGGGCAGAGTAAGATTCTGTCAGGAAATAAAAAGAAAGAAAGAAAGAGAGAGAGAGAGAAAGAAAGAAAGAAAGAGAAAGAAAGAAGGAAGGAAGGAGAAAGAGAGAAAGAAGAAAGAAAGAAAGAAAAAGGAAGGAAGGAAGAAAGAAAGAAAAAGAAAAAGAAAGGGAAGGAAGGCAGGAAAGAAAGAGAAAGAAAGAAAAGGGAAGAGAAGGGAAGGGAAGGGAAAGTAGGGAGGGAGGGAGGGAAGGAAGGAAGGAGGGAGAAAGAAGAAAGAAAGAAAAGAAAGAAAGAGAAAGAAAAAAAGGAAAGAAGAAAGAGAAAGAAAAGGAAGAAAGGAGGGAGGGAAGGAAGGAAGGAAGGGAAGGAAAGAAAGAAAACAATATATTTTCACTAAAAATAAACCCATACACCAAAATCCCAAAACAAATATATTGCTAATAAAGATAGCCAATAAAATCAACAATTGGAATAGTAATCCAATCCAGCTGAATGCTTTACACAATGGTATGACAAAGCTTTAAACATAAGTATGTTGAGGATGTAAAAAAATATATGAATTAAGATATAACTTCCCTAAAACAAAATGGGAAAAAAACGACTCTTTTAGATGGGTATCTAAAAGAACCAATTCAAAATATGGAAACCAAAAATAACAATCATTTGAAAAAAGAATGAACCACTCATACATACAACATGGATGAACCTCAAAAACATTACACTAAATGAAAGAAGCTAGATGCAAAAGACCGGCCGGGCACAGGGGCTCACACCTGTAATCTCAATACTTTGGGAGGTGGAGGCGGGAAGATCACCTGAGGTCAGGAGTTGGAGACCACCCTGGTCAACATGGTGAAACCCCATCTCTACTAAAAATACAAAAATTAGCTGGGCATGGTGGTGGGCGCCTCTAGTTCCAGCTACTTGAGAGGATGAGGCAGGAGAATCACTTGAACCCAGGAAGTAAAGGATGCAGTGAGCCGAGATCGTGCCACTGCACTCCAGCGTGGGCAACAGAGTGAGACTCCATCTCAAAAAAATAATAATCTTTTTGGGGTGATGGAAATGTTCTAAAACTGAATTGCATTGAGGGAACCACAAC
Source organism: Hylobates moloch (assembly GCF_009828535.3). NCBI lineage: Eukaryota > Metazoa > Chordata > Mammalia > Primates > Hylobatidae > Hylobates > Hylobates moloch. The sequence goes on from NW_026652285.1 coordinate 83,950,590, forward strand.
TCTGTAAGTTTACTAAAAATATTCAAATTAAACACTTTAAATGGATGAATTTTATGGTATATAAATTAAATCTTGGCTGGGCAAGGTGGCTCATGCCTGTAATCCTAGCACTTTAGAAGGCCGAGGTGGGTGGATCACCTGAGATCGGGAGTTCGAGACCAGCCTGACCAACATGGAGAAACCCCATCTCTACTAAAAATACAAAATTAGCTGGGCATGGTGGCGCATGTGCCTGTAATCCCAGCTACTTGGGAGGCTGAAGCAGGAGAATCACTTGAACCCGGGAGGCAGAGGTTGTGGTGAGCCAAGATCATGCCATTGCACTCCAGCCTGGGCAACAAGAGTGAAACTCTGTCTCAAAAAAAAAAAAAAACAAAAAAAACCATAAATTACATTTCAATGCAGTTATTAAAAATTATAATTGGAATAAAAAAGTGTTATAGTTAAGGATACACTCTAAACTGGACATAGTTGAAAATTAGGACTTGAAGACATCACTGGGGAACTCTCAGTATGCCATGCAGAGAGATCATGAGATTAAACATGGTAGAGCATTAAAAGACACAGAGAATAGATTTTGAGGCTCCAACAATTATCTAATAAAAGTTCCAGAGAAAGAGAATGGAAGTTGTTTAGAGAAGCAACATTTGAAGTGGAGATTGCTAAGGATTTCTAAAAAACGGAAGAAAGACTAATTTATTTATGAAATATTCATCAGGTGTCTGTTTTGTGCCAGGCACTAGGAACTGAACTTAGTGAACAAATTAGATGTGCATTTTCAGTGCCAAGCAGGATAAATAAAAATACCAAGCTACATAATAATAAAATTGCAAAGCTTTAAGGAGATTTTAAGATTATGTCTTAAAATCTCCCAGAGACAAATGAATGATTATCTGCAGAGTAATGACAGATCAACAGCAAATTGAATATCAGCAATAGTGGACGTCAGAAAACAGTAATGATAGTGATGAGAAATAACCACGTGCACAGAATTTTTTTTACCCAGATATACTATGATTCATTAATGGGGGTGCGGGGAAAATATGTCCAGATATGCAAAAAAACAAAAGAACTCACCATCCATAGAGCTTCATTAAGAGGCCAGGCATGGTGGCTCATGCCTGTAATCACAGCACTTTGGGAGGCTGAGGTGGGAGGATTGCCTGAGTCCAGGAGTTCAAGACCAGCTTGGGCAACATGGTAAAACCCCATCTCAACAAAAAATTAGAACATTAGCTGGGTGTGCTGGCACAGGCCTATAGTCCCAGCTACTTGAGAGGCTGATGATTGCTTGTGCCTAGGAGGCAAAAGTTGCAATGAGCAGTGATTGTGCTCCTGCACTCTAACCTGGGTGACAAAAGCAATACACTGTCTCAAAAAAAAAAAAAAAAAAAAAAAAAAACCATTAAAGATGTCCTTTAGCAAGAAAAAAAAAAAAAAAAAGTTTTAAAAATACTAATTTCTGTGTCTTTTCAAATAGATTGAAGCCCAGTAATTTTAGGGGGAAAAAAGAAAGAAAAGAAAAAAATAGAATTAAAGCTATACCTCTAAATTACAGTACGAAGACAGAGCTAGTATTTAATGGGCTGTTAAGCATCCTAAGACCTGTGTTTGGGTTAAGAGCATAATACCAATACTGAATTATTATAAACTAATAAGAAATATGTATAATTCATGATGTATGTACAAGTTTAATTTAAAAATAGAAATATCAGCCGGGCACGGTGGCTCACGCCTGTAATCCCAGCACTTTGGGAGGCCAAGGCAGGCAGATCACGAGGTCGAGAGATCGAGACCATCCTGGCCAACATGGTGAAACCCCATCTCTACTAAAAATACAAAAAAATTAGCTGTGCGTAGTGGCACCCACCTGTAGTCCCAGCTACTCGGAAGGCTGAGGCAGGAGGATCACTTGAACCCAGGAGGTGGAGGTTGCAGTGAGCTGAGATGGCGCCACTGCACTCCAGCCTGGCAACAGAGGGAGACTCCATCTTGAAAAAAAAAAAAAATCTACAATAATTACTTAATTAAGGGGAAAAAAGACAAATATCAGAAATTTTATCAAGTATCAAGTAGGAAAAAAAAGAAAAGAAAAATTATAGTAAACAGAAAACACAAATTAAGTGGTAGAATTAGGTTAAAATATTTCAATCACAAAATATATAAATGAATTAAATTCCCCTATATAAAAACAAAATTACCAAACTGAATTTGTAAAAATTCTAGCTCTATATGTCTAGGATACACATCTAAAACAAAACTACTCAGGCCAGGTGTGGTAGTTCATGCCTGTAATCCCAGCACTTTTGGAGGCCAAGGTGGGCAGATCACCTGAGGTCAGGAGTTCAAGACCAGCCTGGCCAACATGGCGAAACCCTGTCTCTACTAAAAATACAAAAATTATCTGGGCATGGTGGCAGGCGCCTGTAATCCCAGCTACTTGGGAGGCTGAGGCAGGAGAATCACTTGAAGCCGGGAGGCAGAGGCTGCAGTGAGCCTCTGCAATGAGATAGTGCTACTGCACTGTAGCCTGGGTGACAGAGCAAAACTCTGTCTCAAAAAAACAAAACAAAACAAAAAAAAACAAAAAAAAAACACCGAGAAAGTTTAGAAATAAATGGATGGAAAGAGACAGGTACTTTAAATATTACCCCTGCAAAAGCTGGGGTAGCAATATTAATATAAGACAAATATTATTTAAGGCAAACAAACTCAAATGTGGCATAATTTTAATTGGCTGATAGTGTAAGAAAATAGATGCCATCTGACCTTGATGTTAAGAACAATTTCTTTTATATAGTCTAGGCATAATGACATTGAAAAAGAAAATGTAGTCCTATTATGCTACCTGGCCCAGCATTGGACAATATTTACACGGTCATACTAATGGAAATGTTGTTTGGTTTGCAACTTTTAGAGTCATCTCAGGGAAAAACCAAGGATATCTTGGCAGGCAGAATGCATATGTTATCAACTTGACAAAGTAAAAATAAAAGTATGCAGACATTAAATAGAGATTAGTGGCACATGGAAGAAGGAAGAAAGTACAAGAATTAATATAGTGTATAAGAGTTAACATTCTTATATAGAGTGGGAGTCAAGAGGCCCTGTCAAAAGCTGATGGAATAAGAAATTGGAAGTTTAAGGCCGAGCACAGTGGCTCATGCCTGTAATCTCAACACTTTGGAAGGCCGAGGCAGGAGGATTGTTTGACTTCAAGAGTTCAAGACCAGCCTGGGCAAAATGGCAAAACCCTGGCTCTGCTAAAAATACAAAAAATTAGCCAGGCATGGCGGTGCACACCTGTAGTTCCAGCTACTTGGAAGTCTAAGGTGAGAGGATGGTTTGAGCCCGGGAGGCAGAGGTTACAGTGAGCAAGATCTCACCACTGCACTCCAGCCTAGGTGACAGAGCCAGATCCTGTGTCAAAAGATATATTAAAACAAACAAACAAACAAACAAACCATACAGCCTGAACAAATTACTGGGGATGTAAACCAGAGCCACTGAGTGTGTGTGGCTTGAGAGGAGCTATATCTCCGTGGGATTTCTGTGACTTTTTTTGGCATTAGCTTTGACACTGGAATTTTGGTTCTACCATTGTCAATTAACAACCATAAATTCTCACATCCACTAACATTGAGGTCATTGGTATTGTAGTCCTTCGTGCCTTGAATGGCATATCTGAATTTCTGCTTTCCTGCCGGGGGCAGCAATCAACAATTACTAGTATTTCTTCCTGAACATAAAGAAGCCTGGCCAGAAAAGGATGCGTAGCCTTGTAAAGATTTTGACTGAGGTTCTGATTATTCAGCTAGAACCCTTCTCTTCCTTTCAGATACAATTTTCCATAAGGAGTGAACACCTTTTGGAAGGAAGTTGGAAGGCTAAGTGACAGGGTAAGAGGAGGACTTACTTATCTCAGTATACACTTTGGTACCTTTCACATTTGGGGCATGGATTTTATTTTTTTTATTCAAAAGGTCTATAAAAACATACCTACTTTAATCTCGAAATGCTAAATTGATATATTATTAAGTTTTTAAGGCTCTCTCTGCAAGGATTTTTAAGAAGAGCCAGGCTTTTGGAGCCTAAGCCCCAAGCTTGTTGACAATTTTACAGGGAAGAAACCCGACAAATTTTTAATGACGTTGGCAGTATTATTGCAGATAATAATAATGAGAGTGCCAGTGATAAACAGCAACCCATTGCATCACCCCACAACCTAAAGCACTGAAGCTTTGTGAAGAGTGAACACCCTGATTGCCCCAGAATGGCATGTCGGTAATGCCACTGCCAACTTCCCTGAAGGCTGGCCCTGTTCTTTACGTGGCTCCCACTTGCTCTCAAGAGTTTCTTCTCTCTACTCTCTCAGAATATCATTCTGTCTTTCATCACCGGATTTGGTAGCCCTGACTCTAGGAATTTTCTCCACTCATTGTCGGATGCTGTGGTTGAGAATAGCACATGTATTTGGGAAGAACCTACCTTTCAGTCATCTATAAATGCTCACCAGTCCAGCATCATGCACGGAAAGCGTATTATTAAATGGTGTGTTCCTATCTCTCAGGTGCCAAGCACATCCACTAAAGCATTGTCTGACAATTGCAGACCTGCAGACAGGGATTATGGGGAGAGACATATGAAAATCATTGCCACATAGACATACCACTTAGCCCAATTAATCACACATCAGCTATCTGAATGCTGCCTGGCCCAAGGCAGACGCTGAAGTTCCATACACCTCATTGCATAGACTTGATCTTTGTCACAGAGGATTCACCATCCCTGCTCCTCCCTCCCTCCTTCCCTCCCTCCCTCTCTTCCTCCCTTCTTCTCCTTATCTTCCCTTCACTCACCAGACATCCTTTGAGCTATGTGTGCCAGACAATCCTCCAATAAGTAGGTGTCAAGAATCCTATGCCAACTTTAAATTTAGGAAAGTCTGAAAGATGCTAACATCAATGAGGTGGGGTTTTTTCAGACTCTATCCTAAAAACAAGTGGAACAAACTCCATTTGAAACTGAGCAATTCAGCTAAGTGTGATGGCTCACGCCTGTAATCCCAGCACTTTGGGAGGCCGAGGTGGGCAGATCACTTGAGGCCAGGAGTTCAAGACCAGCCCGGCCAACATGGTGAAATTCCATCTCTACTAAAAATACAAAAAATTAGCTGGGCATGGTGGCACATGCCTGTAATCCCAGCTACTTGGGAGGCTGAAGCAGGAGAATCTCTTGAACCCAGGAGGCAGAGGTTGCAGTGAGCCGAGATCACACCACTGCACTCTAGCCTGGGCAACAGAGTGTGACTCTGTTTCAAAAAAAAAAAAAAAAAAGAAAGAAACTGAACAATTCTCATAAGAGTTGCATCTGCTTGCTTAACTCCCTCTCCTGTAGCCATACCTGATTTGGTTGGTGGGATTCTGTGGGCAATCGTCAGATGGAAAGATTCCACTGCTTCCTCTGAGTTCTTGGAAGGAGGGATAGAAAGGGTTGATGCCCTGTGTGGTTGTGCAAGTTGGGCCATGCAAAGAGATGCCTGGAGAAGGTAAGTCAGGGCAGAAACCTAGCACCTGCTCTGCTCACTGAGCTATGACGCTAAGGACCCAGAGCACAGGGCACTTTTTCTTATTTCCACAGAAGTACTGTATGTTCTAGGAAGCAGACCTGTGTTCTCTGATTGTAATTCTCTGGTGGGAAGGTCAGGAAGTTTACAAGTCAGAGTGGAAACCCACTGCAGAGAGACCCAAGCTTTACAGGGCAAGGTACAGGGTGGACCTCACCATCCACATCAGGTTCCCTACGTTGAAACAGCCTGGGGCCGGATTTTTCTGGACACACATTTGAAAGTCCTGACACATTTCTAACTTGTGATCCAGACTTCACGATGTTTCTTCTGTTTTCTACCCAATCACTCTTTACATTAGTCGATTTGATTTTTTTTTTTTTTTTTGAGACAGTTTCACTTTTGTTGCCCAGGCTGGAGTGCAGTAGTGCGACCTCTGGTCACTGCAACCTCCACCTCCCGGGTTCAAGCAATTCTCCTGCCTCAGCCTCCCAAGTAGCTGGGATTACAGGCATGCGCCACCACGCTGGCTAATTTTTTGTATTTTTAGTTGAGACAGAGTTTCTATCCCTCCTTCCAAGAACTCAGAGGAAGCAGTGGAATCTTTCCATCTGCTGGTCTCAAACTCCTGATCTCAGGTGATCCGCCCACCTTGGCCTCCCAAAGTGCTGGGATTACAGGCATGAGCCACCGCAGCAGGCCAGTCGTATTAATTTTTATTTCCCAAATAAACATATCTCCTAAATGTCAATGTGTACGCTTCATCCTAACATTTTCATATGGGAAACTTCTAGAGCATTCCCCAGAAAGAGCCAACTAGACTTAAACTCTAGGAATTTAGGAGATGAGGCATAGAAATGCTGATTTCCCAAGGCCAGCCTCATTGTCTCCTAAAAAACCTGCCTGGAAGAAAGAGCCAGGTCCCACTTGTGGTTGTGATCCTAACTCTGTACCTGCTTTTGAATAAGTCTTTAGATCTCTGTGGGCTCCACTGTCTTGATCAGTAAGATAAGAGGATTGGGCCTTTCTTGTTCTGGGAGGTCATGGTTATATCTTTTGGCTGCCAGAGGTTGGAAGCATAAAATCAAGTTGGCAGCAAGCCCTGCTTGTAGCCCCCTGGACCCTGCATCTAGGGTAAGAAGGAAGGTGTGGTTGGGAGAGCTCATGGCAAGCTACCAAGGCACAGGAGCCCTGTTCCTCTTTCCCTATGCAGTTCATGCCAAGAGGATCAAGGATATTATTAGCCTTGGCATACTAAATATGACTGCTCTTATTTCACCTGGAGCTTCTCCTTTTGTTCCTTAAGCCCATGTGGAAGTTGCCATGCCTCCCACCTTTACGTGGGTATGCAGGATGCTACAGTAAAACATCAGGTGTTTTGAAGTCCCGGTTCCACCCCTTATTAGTTAGGTGACTGATTCCCAGTTTCCTAATCTGTAAAGTAGAGATAATAATGCTTATGTCATGGAGTTGCTGTGAGGAGGAAATTAGATTCTATATAAAATCCACACCAAACAGGACCTGGCTGATCCACATTAACTTCCTTTCCCCCGCTCCACTCCCCACCTCTGTTGTTCCCTCATCCAGTGTATACCCACCCATGTCAGTAAAAACTATTATAAGTTTGCACCCTAGAGGAGTGGATTGACTGGCTAATGACACAAGCTCAGGCATGAAATAGATATGCACTTGACTGTTTGTGGCTTGAAAAATCTCATCCCTGACATTTCTTCATTATGAGTTTCATCTGAAGAGAGGTCTCACTAGAATGACAAAAATATGTTTTTCCCTCTGAAGTCCTGGGTGCCTCCAGTTACGTTAGATATAATTGTCCTATGTGTGTGCTTGGAAGAGCTTAGCATCCAATGGGTCTGCTCAAATGGCATTGAGAAGTTCCCTGAAGTTTCAACTTGAGGCTCTCTGATAAATTGATTTTTCTCCCACCATTCATTTGTGATTTGAAGCCCAACTATGCTGTCCCATCTGTCTCTTTTAGTGAAATGTACAAGCTGCAACAACCATATACTGTCTCTATCTGTATAAAACAGGAGAGTGGGTATAATATATATTGGTTAAGTCCATATTTAGAGTGGTTCAGCTGTTTACTAGCTTTGTGACCTTGAGTAAACTAGTTAACTCCAGTTTCCTCATCTAAAAAAAATGAGGTCAACCTGATAAATTTGTTGTGAAGATTAAATGACTCAATATATATAAAATGTCTGGTACATAATAAGTTCTCATAAATAATAATTATTAATAATGGTGATGATCTCTTCTCCACATGATAAGTAGTCATATCTTGGAACAAAGCCAAGAATGGTGCAGTTAACTACAATAGAATAGGGTCGGTAGAGAGGAGCCAGTACCTAGAACTTGAATGAGCAATTTCAGAAATATACCCAGCTACTGGTCCTAGAAACCTTATTGTGAGACACATCATTGTAACTGAAAGGAGACCCAATGGCCTCCTTGATGGAAGCAGATGGAAGATATGACAATTCAATATGAAGGGTGGCATTCTGCCTATTAATCTCATTTATTTATTTATGTTTCTTATTTTTTGAGGCAGAGTCTTGCTCTGTCACCCAGGCTGGAGTGCAGTGGTGCAATCTCAGCTCACTGCAGCCTCCGCCTCTCTGGTTTAAGTGATTCTCGTGCCTCAGCCTCCCCAAGTAGCTGGGACCACAGGTATGTGCCACCACTCCTGGCTAATTTCTGTATTTTTAGTAGAGACAGGGTTTCACCATGTTGGCCAGGATGGTCTTGAACTCCTGAACTCAAGGGATCCACCAACCTCAGGCTTCCAAAATGCTGGGATTATAGGCATGAGCCACTGTGCCTGACCTATTTTTCTTTTTCCTTTTTATTTATTTTTGTTTTTTTTATTTTCAAGGTAGAGTCTCACTCACTCTGTCTCCCAGGCCAAAGTGCAGTGGCACAGTCTCAGTTCACTATAATCTACACCTCCCGTGTTCAAGTGATTCTCCTGCCTCAGCTTCCTGAGTAGCTGAGATTACAGGCATGTGCCACCATGCCTAGCTAATTTTTGGTGTTTTTAGTAGAGACAGTGTTTCACCATGTTGACCAGGCTGGTCTTGAACTCCTGATCTCAAGTGATCCACCCTGCCTTGACCTCTCAAAGTGCTGGGATTACAGCTGTGAGCCACCACACCCGTCCTATTTATTTATTTTTCTTTAAAAATGTTTTAAAAATAAATAGAGATGAAGTCTTACTCTGTTGCCCAGGCTGGTCTCGAACCTCTGATCTCATGTGATCCTCCCGCCTCAGCCTCCCAAAGTGCTAGGATTACAGGTGTGAGCCATTGTGCCCGGCCTAATCTCTTGCTTCATGATATAAGGGAGCCCACGTCCCTCTTCCTGCCAGGTGGGCCACCTGAGCACAGTAAGGTCAGAATGGGTGGAATGATGAAATTCCTGAGCATCTTTGCATCATTGTCTTGATGATCATGAGCCAGCCATCCCCTGGAACTTCTGCATCACAGCCTTTAACTCAGTCTGCTGCTGTGAACGGTATATGAAACTTGTATCTGTGATCACTTGGCTCTGCCAGGACTTGGGGTACCTGATGGAGAGGATTTCTTGGAGGAAAAGGCCAAAGGGCGGCCCCGACTTTGACCTCATATCTAAATCCTAAGAGTATACTTGCTTCTGGTTGCCAAAGGCCTGAATGCTCAGAAAGAGTACAGCACAGAACCTGTTGGTAAGGATTCCTCTGGCTTTGGTTTACTCTGCCATGCCAAAACACCAACAACAACAACAAAAAAAAGCAAGAATCAGGTTGTGTTAGGATTAGAAAGGCTTCTTAGCAGTCAGAGCATGCAATCACTGCCCACTCCTGATTAGCTTCAACTTGCTGGACCAGCTGAGGAAAGCTAGGGTATTCACAAGGTCTGAAGTCAGGGAGATTCATAATCTCATCAGAATCTAGAAGGATGCGTGGATGGCTGCATTCTACAATGACTCAGGCAACCTGAATACTGAGGGATGCCCTTTGGCTTCTGCATTTAAAGACATTAATTTTTACCAGTGTAGAGGATAAGCGATAGATAAAGATGGGATTGGTTGGGAAAAGTTCCCTAGAGGAAGTGGTCCACATACTCTCTGTCCACTTCTAAGAGCAGCGTCCCACTTTTTTTTTTTTTTTTTTTTAAGTGAGTCTCTCACTCTGTTGCCCAGGCTGTAGTTCAGTGGCGTGACCTCGGCTCACTGCAGCCTCCACCTCCTGGGTTCCAGCAATTCTCCTGCCTCAGCCTCCTGGGTAGCTGGGATTACAGGCACACACCCCCATGCCTAGCTAATTTTAGAGATGAGGTTTTGTCATATTGGCCAGGCAGGTCTCGAACTCCTGACCTCAGGTGATCTGCCGGCCTCAGCCTCCCAAAATGCTGGGATTACAGGTGTGACCCACCACACCTGGCTAGCTTCCCACTTTTGGACCATTCATTCTATGGTACCTGAAGTCCTCTATATCTTCACCCTCTTTTTCCTGACATAACTGATGCGGGTTCTCCCCTGATGACATTTCCCCCACAGTCCTTTCCATACTCCATCTACCACAGGACCAGAAATAAGATGAGCTTTCATCTTACAGCCCAATGCCTTCTGCAGACCCTTGCTCCTATGCCCTCAAATAACAACCTTTCTTCTGTTGAATTTCAGGCTGCCATATTAAACCACAGCCCTCTTCCTTGACCTACTACCATCGTACTGGCCCCGATTCACCTCGGGTCCCACAATCACCATGAGTGACCACGATGTCCATGTACATAACCCATCCAACAGCTCCTTGACCTTCTCAACCCTATGACCTCCATGTAAATTTAGTCACCCCCATTCTTGGACGAATCTTGGATCTCATTGATTGCCTCAAATTACTCCACCTCCAGAAGCTTAAATTCTAGTATCCTATCCTCTTCAACTTTCCATTTCTCTCACTCGTTTCTGCTTCTAGACTTACTCTTTGATCTTAACAAGACTTTCCTTTGATTTTTCCATTTTCTTCCAGCCTATGTGTCTCTCCCCTATCCAACCTAAATTCTTGTCTCTTCAACTCAATTACTGTGTTGACAAAACTGCCTATTTTTTTGTCCCCTCAACCTTCATCTAACCCAACTGGAAAAACAGCTGGGCCTTCCATGAAGCAGATCTCTGGTCATTTCTCTCTCCTATTCCCCCATAGCAATGAACTCCTTCATTCTCTTTCAACTCCCTAGTTCCTCTGTATCCCATTCTACCTCCTCTTATAAGATGGCCTCATTTAATACCTTACAAAGGAAATAAAAAGTATTGAAGAGTAATTACCTTAAGTCTCTGTTCCTCAACTCCAGTATGCAAAATTACCTTCATCTGTCCATATCTTTTTCTCTTTCCTCTCATCTAAAGCTAATCCTCTTACCTAAAGCTAATCTAAAACTAGAGCCACCTGTACTCTGAATTTTACCCCATCTACCTCATCATGGGCCTGATTCCATCAGTTAACTCTCTGGTGTCATTAGTGTCTCTGTCTCTACTTGCATCTCAGAAACTTCTGCCCCAAGTAAGCCCCTGCTCACTGGGCCTTCCCCAGGCCTGGGAAATACCCTCTTTGACCATTTCTTCAGGAGCACCATTGACAGAAGTAAGAAAGCCAGAAAAGGTGAATGATTTTTAGGAATGAGAATTTGGAATTAGGACTTTACTTTTTTTTTGAAACAGGGTCTTACTTTCTCACTCAGGCTGGAGTGTGGTGGCACAATCACAGCTCACTGCAGCCTCAATCTCCTGGGCTCAGGAGATCTTCCCACCTCAGCCTCCCGAATACCTGGGACTGCAGGCATTAGACACCACACCAGGCTTTTTTTTTTTTTTTTTTGTATAAATGGGGTTTTGCCATGTTGCCCAAGCTGGTCTCGAACTCCTGGGCTCAAGCAATCCTCCTGCCTTGGCCTCCCAAAGTCCTGGGATTATAGGTGTGAGCCACTGTGCCTGGTCTTGGGACTTTACTTTTTTAAGTACAGGGTTTGATGGGCCATTCCAGCAGAAATGTCAGGTGGGAAGTTTGTAAATGCACACATTATCTTTAGGAGAGAGATTAATCCTGGACATACACTGTCTTCCTTATTCTGAGACATCAAAGGCATGTACTTAGGTATTAACTGGGATGGGGAAGTGTCCCTGGGTGTTTCTTTTCCTGGAGTTTTTCCCAAAGGGCCTTTAAGTTTTCAGCATATAAACACATTTATTTTAAAGGCATTTCCATGACGTTGAAGGCACAGATGTTACAACTGAATTTTATCCCAACCTCCACATGTGGAATCCAGAAAAAAAATTCTCTGGTCTTATGATTGAACAGGAAATGAAAGACAGTGTCACTCTGGGTCCTCATTAGGAATTCCTATATTTTTACACTATTGGAGAAACATTTAGGGAAAATGTGCAGCCATGTTTTTAAAAAGGTTCCCAAAACTCTTGTTAGAGAATAACTTTGCTCTTTCTCTGGGAGTCACAGCAAACTATTCTAAAGATGCTTCCACCTTTTGAGCACCACCGTCTAACATAGTGCATGCTACAATGAGAGTAGGGAGCAGGAGAGGCTAAGAAATGCTGATTTCTTGGCTAGCATGCCTTTGGCCTTTGGTTGAAACTACTCCTTGGAAGGTTGTTATATTCCAAATTCCCTCTGATGGATAATTGATTTGTCAATCTCAATTTCTTCATCGTATATTTTAAAAATTATCTTATGTTGTTTTGAACTACCGAAATCAGCACACTCTTTTTCATGATAACACACTTTGGTTATAAATATCATTGCAAAGCACACTTGAACATTCATCAGAAACTTGAAGATTTTGTTAAACTATGAGGATGGCATTCATCAGGATGGCATTCATCAGATTTCATTAAACTATCAGGATGGTATTCATTGAATAACTGCAATGCAGCTCTGCCAAATGGTCATCTGTCTTCTCTTTGAATCATGGGTCATTATACAGGTAGATGAAAAGCTGCAAATAAAAAGATAGACGAGAATTATAAGACTAGAAAAGTCTTTTAAAGATTGCCTACTCTTTTTCAGACACTAAACTATAAAAGCCATTTCAAAGGATAATATTTTATAATCTATTCCTGTCTCTTTCCCTTTCTTCTTTCTTCTCTTCTCTTCTTCCTTTTCCTTCTCTTTACATAAAACATTTCCTGAGCACTCATAACATGCCAGGTGCTATGTTAAGTATGAATGATACAGTAATGAACTATAATCAGTTTCTGCCTTTATTTATTTATTTTTGTTTTCTTTTGGTTTGGTTTTGAGACAGAGTCTCGCTCGGTCGCCCAGGCTGGAATGCAGTGGCGTGATCTCAGCTCACTGCAACCTCCACCTCCCGGGTTCAAGCAATTCTCCTGCCTCAGCCTCCTGAGTAGCTGGAACTACAGGCACCCGCCACCACGCCTGGCTAATTTCTTTATTTTTATTTTTAGTAGAGATGGGGTTTCACCATCTCTTGATCGTGAAAAGAGATCACGAGTTGGCCAGGCTGGTCTTGAACTCCTGACCTCAGGTGATCCGCCCACCTCGGCCTCCCAAAGTGCTGGGATTACAGTAGTGAGCCATTGCGCCCGGCCGAGTTTCTGCCTTTAATATTCTGTTTAGAGGAAAGAGAGAATATTACTACATCCAGAAACCCAGGTGGGATATCTGTTTCTTAACTCCACTGGATGATCAGGCAATATGTTTCTGGAGGTGATGCTTGAACTCATTCTTTAAAGGACAAATAGAGTTAGGGGAAGCAGGCAAGGGGAAAGGGGCATTCCAAGCAGAAGAAATATTATAAGTAACATCATGGAAAACTGAGAGCACATGGTGAAATTGTATAGGTGGCATGGCTTGAGCAAATTGTGTGAATGTGGATACAGGAGAGTCCTCGTCCTCCCTACTGGTGATAACATTTAAGTACAATAAAATTAGCTCTTATTTTTAACCCTCTCCTTTGGTAGAATTCTTAAAAAGCTGAGAAGAATAAAATCTTATTCTATGTCATTTAATCAGAACAAAATACGAGGAGAAGAAACTCAAAGGAAAATTTTCATCCATTCAATTCTTTCTTAGTAGTTATTATTTGCTGAGGGCAATGGTTGTTAATAGGAATAGTCAAGGAATAATTTCTCGATTATTCTCAGCTGATTTTCCTGGCAGTATTTCATTCAAATCAGAAGAATGTTAATTCCATTTTTCATAAGATAGGGGAGCATGACCATCTGTGTCAAGAAGAAACGAAACCTCAAAGAGTTCCAAGTTAGTTTGGATCAGTCTCAGGAAATCCTGACTTTTATTTGATGTGGCCCATAAGTCCAATTATTGTACTCACAAAAAAGGCTCTTCAAAGACTGGCTATTAGCCTCATTTTACATTCAAGGACAGGAAATGATAAATCTTAAGACAAGGACACAGGACTTTTAGAACTGATGTCAATGAGAGTCTCTCTCTCTTATCTTTCTATCCTTCTTTTTGATCTGCTTCCTTCCTCTTTGCCCATTCTTTTTTTTTTTTTTTGGCCCTCTGTTTTTTTTTCTTAATTTATGTCTTATGCCTACCAGTGTTTCCCTAGGTAGTTTAATATTTCTAATGGTGATACTTGTATTTATAACATTTTCCCTAAAAAATATTTCAAATAACTCTTCAGATCATTCACTTCCCAAGGATTGTCAAATAGGTTCCTTTTATGACTTCGTACACACTCCTAAGTTTGACAGAGCCACACCTGAAATGGTAGGATTATTGTCTTTGCGTCACTCAGATGCAAGTCTTGGGGAGGATTCAGTCTCTCCCTAGCCCTGCCCTGTGAGATAGTTTTAACAGAAATGTGTATGAAGACATGCATGGCAGAATTACCAGATCAGCTGGTGACTCAAAGCTAAGATCATAAATTACAGACTCTATATCCAAAATGATCTCAATTGGCTGGAATGCTGGTAGGAAATCAATAAGACAAAATTTAAATCAGATGTAAAGCCCAGGTGTGGTGGCTCATGCCTGTAATCCCAGCACTTTGGGAGGCCAAGGCCAGTGAATCCTTTGAGGTCAGGAGTTCAAGACCAGGCTGGCCAACATGGTGAAACCCCCTCTCTACTAAAAATACAAAAATTAGCTGGGTGTCATGGCACATGCCTGTAATTCCAGCTACTCAGCAGACTTAGGGAGGAGAATTGCTTGAACCCAGGATGCTGAAGTTACAGTGAGCCGAGATTGCGTCACTGTACTCCTGCTTGGACGACACAGCAAGACTCTCTCAAAAAAAAGTAGAAGGAGACCTGCTAGATCTCAGAATTATAGCAATAGTTTCAGTTGACCTCATCTCCCTCCTACCTGTGTTCTCCTCTCTGCCCATGTCCTTCTGACCTTGTGAGTTCTGAAAAGAGTCCAAACTTCTCCCATCACAGTCCCTCTCTCTAAGTATACAGATTTATCTCTCTATCATGATTGAGGTATGGACAGAGTTGGCTTTATGAATGTACGATCTGTGTTGCTGCACAGAGTCCTGCACTTAAAAGGACCCCATGGTCAGTTTAATGTCTTCTTCTGGAAATTCTTCTTTTCTTTTCTTTGTGCTCACTTTGGCAGCATATATACTAAAATTGGAACAATACAGAGAAGATTAGCATTGTCCCTGAGCAAGCATGACACACAAATTCATGAAGCATTTCATATTTTTATTTATAATAAATAAAATTTTTTTAAAAGTTAAAAGTAATTTTATTTAATTGGCAAATTAAAATTATATATATTTATCATGTACAAAATGATGCTTTCATATATGTATACATTATGGAATGGTTAAATCAAGCTAATTAACATATTCATTACTTCACATGCTAATAATTTTTTTGTAGTGAGGACACTACAAATCTACTCTCCTGGCCATTTTTCAATTATGGAATACACCATTGTTAACGATAGTCATGTCGTGCAATAGATCTCTTGAAACTTCTTGCAATTCTTAATAATTTTTAAATATTTTTTTTAGAGACAAAGAGTCTTACTATGTTGCCCAGGCTGGTCTTGAATTCCTGGACTCAAGCGATCGTCCTGCCTCAGCCTTTCATGTAGCTGAGATTACAGATGCAAGCCCCCGTGCCTGGCTTTAACAGCTCTTGAATAAAGAGTCTGGCATTTTCGTTTTGCACTGAGCCCCACAAATTATGTAGCCAGTCCTTGGTATAGGAAACATGCTTTTCTTCTCTGAGCAGTTGAAGTTTTCCAAAAGGAAGTTTTACTATGAAAATGAGGTAGCAAACAAACAAGTTGGCTACACCAAGAGTTAGCAAAAATAAAATTTCAGATTACAGGTGAATCCCAAAGTGAACTAGCACCGAGCCAAAAATGCAATTAGTCAGCACAGTAGAGACGGGCCATAGCGTTTGGCCCCTTTCCACTTCATTTGTAGCTGCCCAAAATGTTAAATTAAGATATGCGCATGATCTGAGATGGATTTTGTTTGGCAACAAAACCGAACTGTAGTATCTGTAGGATTCTGGCTATGCTAGGAATAGACCTTAGGTCACTGGCCCTAGCTCCGTCATCACTTGCTAGTCCCATTTCTGACCCTCTCCTTCTGTTCTTTCTATGCATTTCAGATCTCCGGGGCTCTGGCTTCTTCACTTTGGCTCCGTTTACTTCATATCTGTTTTCTAGCCAATTGAAAAGGTCAGTTTGTTATGCAAACTGGAGAACCCTGGCTGCCTTACTTATTATTAGCAAAATATAAGCTTGCCAGATTTAGCTAATTAAAATGCAGGACTCACAGTTACATTTGAATTTTAGACAAACAATGGATACGTTTTTCGTATATGTTTCATATATTGCATGGAATGTACTTATAGTAAGAAATTATTTATCTAACTTAAATTCAAATTTAATTGAATGTTCGGCCGGGTGCAGTGGCTCATGCCTGTAATCCCAGCACTTTGGGAGGCCAAGGCAGGAGGATCACCTGAGGTCAGGAGTTCGAGGCCAGCCTGGCTGACATGGTGAAACCCCATTTCTACTAAAAATACAAAAAATTAGCCAGGTGTGGTGGAAGGTGCCTGTAATCCCAGCTACATGGGAGGCTGAGGCAGGAGAATTGTTTGAACCTGGGAGATGGAGGTTGCAGTGAGCTGAGATCGTGCCATTGCACTCCAGCTTGGGCAACAAGAGCAAAATTCCATCTCAAAAAAAAAAAAATTTAATTGAATGTTCTGCATTTTATCTTGGGACCCTGTCATCATGGGCACCCATGGATCATGGGCTGCCCTGAACATACAGGAGATGCATACTATCTAACCTCCTTGGAGGCCATTTGCATGTCTTCAGTTTTCTGGGGACCAAAACTCTCTCGGTCTCATCTGATGTCAAATTTTCTGCTCCTGCAGCTTCTGCCCCCTCTCACACTTCAGCAAGAGAGCAGAAATTACTAACAAATCCTGGGTTTATTGAACAATCATGCCTCTTTCTCAATTTGCCTGAACAATTCTTCCCATTTACTCAAGTTTTCTTTCATAATTCCATTTCCAAGAACCTCCAGAAAAGTAACTGTTACCAGATTTTGCAATAGAGATGTTGACTGGTTTTCTCATTCGTATATCTATAGTAGCCACTCTATTGCATGGCATACAGTGGAATTCAATAAATGTCTGTTGGGTGATTGAATTAGTTAATTAAAGAGTATATTCCCTATAGGTTTTTTTGTTGGAACAGGTAGAACAGAGTGTTCTATTTTATTCCAGAGGGAAGGACCAGGGCCAATAGCATGAACACTTAGGGAAATCATTTTGACTTCAACATCTGGAAACTTTTCTTAGCTCCAGGGATCAAAGTGGTGGTGTTGAGAAGTCAAGACCTTCCTACCCCTGGCAACGTTCGGGAGGAGGTCTAATTTCCACCACTATGGCACTGCTGTCACAGACAGAATTTCTGGACTAGGGGTAGTGAGAATTGTTAAACTACTTCTGAACCTAAGAATCAAGAACGCTAATGCACCCTCTCCACACACACACTTTTATTTTTTCAGCTTAAAAGTTGCACATGTTACTGAATTCTGCTCATCTGAGATCAAGGACATATAACAGATGCATGCACACGTTAATGATGTGCCAACTCCCTTTTGTTTCAGGCCTTATAGAGCATAAAGACAAAGAGATCGTTTCTAGTAATGGAGAGTAAAAAGCCCTTAATTTTTCAGTTTATCTTTGATTTATGTTTCTGTGTTTGTGTGTGGCTAGGCTCTCCTTGGCCTTTTCAAAAGGAACTGGCATAACCACTGAAAATGTGTGGTAACTGACTACATGTCCATGGGCGGAAATCTTATGTTACTCAAAACACAGTTGCTAATGAACAACCTGTGTTAATCCTTCAACATGAGAGAAAAAAAGCTCTTTGTAGGTGTGAAGGTAAGCACAACCATTCCCCCCAATAACCCTGGAATTCTTATATATCTCACCATTCTTTTTTTTTTTTTTTTTTTGAGGCAGAGTCTCGCTCTGTCGCCCAGGCTGGAGTGCAGTGGCGCGATCTCAGCTTACTGCAACCTCCGCCTCCCAGGTTCAAGCGATTCTCCTGCCTCAGCCTCCTGAGTATCTGAGATTACAGGGACCCGCCACCACGCCCAACTAATTTTTGTATTTTTAGTAAAGATGGGATTTCACCATGTTGGCCAGGCTGGTCTCAAACTCCTGACCTCAAGAGATCCTCCCACCTCGGCCTCCCAAAGTGCTGGGATTACAGGCGTGAGCCACCACGCCTGGCCTCACCATTCTTTTAATGTTGTAATATGTGAGGGAAAGGGAGAGATATTCGGGGTGAAGTAATTGTGCATATTTGAGCAGCATATGCTGTGTGTGAGGTGGGGGTAGGGAGATTGAAAAGTATCGTGGGGAGGGGACAAGATGTGTGATGTCCACGGGGCTATGGTGGGGAGTTTATGATAGCTCAGCATGTTGTGTGCCTGTGATGGCTGAGTGGAGGCAGCTGTCACGGACTGTGTGTGTGTGCGAGTGTGTGTGCACACATGCATGAGTGTATGCATGCATGTGCATGTAAGAATAAAGATGGTTGATGGAAACCAAGTGTGTGTTGTGGGTAGGATGGTGGGCAGAGTGTATATATGTGTAATTGGTCAGGGTTTATATGAGAGTGAAGGTGGGAAGTGTGGTAACTGACTACATGTCCATGGGGGAAATCTTATGTTACTCAAAACTGTGTTTTGAGTAAAACAAGTTTGAGTTTTATAGAAGAGGAATAAGGACTGAGCACAACTGCGTTTGTGTTTTTGTGTATGAAAGAAACTGTTGGTGGCAGCTAAATGTGAGGTATGGATAAAGTGGTGGGGACAAAGTCTGTAAATGTATATAACAGGGTATTGTGGGAGTGAGGATTGGCTGTAGTGGGTGTATGAGTGTGTACAGAAGTGAACAGAGCGTGTGTGTGTGTGTGTGTGAGAGAGAGAGAGAGACAGAGAGCGAGAGGGAGGGAGGGAGAGAGGTAGCTTTGGGAAATTTGTGCTTATTTATGGATGGGGTATGTTTTTGAAGAGTCATTTGTGTATGGACAGGTTATATGTTTATGTTTGAACAAAATGTGACAGAGAAAGTGTGTACGTGAATGCACACGTGTGCGTGAGAGTGTTAGGTCAGAATATTCAAGTAGCGGATGGAGCCCTAGTGTATTGTCTGGTGGTAGACCAATGCATACATGTTTGTGGCAAGTGTGCTTGTTTCGCAAATGTGTGTGTGGTGTAGGCCCCATGGTGACGGTGAGTGAGACCCAGAAAAAGGAAAGCCAAGTCACCGTTTGCAGTTTTTCTGTCTGACCTGCTTATCCTGTTTCCATTGTCTCCAGAGACCAGGAAGGTATACTAAGCACAGGTTCAGAGCAAGCTGATTGTGAATAAAAGAAGACCTTTAGTCTCCTCCCTATGGATTAGTCATGCCTAAAAGACAAGAAGGCAGTGAGGTGCCAACACAGTGCTTCCTCAGCTATGCCCTGGGCATGGCCTTCCATGTGCTCTCTGAGAACCCAGGGGAAAAGGGTACACCCAGGATGTATCCACCCTCAGGGCTTTGTGCCGTCATCCTCTCAGCATCACCGAGTCCCAGCCACGTGACACACAGGCCTCTTTGCTTATATGCAGTATTAATATTTCATTCACTTCTGTCCCAGAAATTTGTAGACCCATAGAATGTTAGATCTGGAAAGACCCTCAGAGATGCTCTAGCTAGTGCTTCTCATTTGGGATAATGGGGGAAAGGACAGTGGCTATAACAGAATCTGAGAGTTTGATTGAAAGTGGGGATGACCAGGGTGGTACAAATTCTAGGGAGCTTTGAACAACGTAATAGGGGAAATCATAAATATGCCACCTGAGTTTCAGTAAAAACTGAAAGATGAGCAATCATGACCTTTACAAGGCACTGTGAAATACACGTTTATAAGAGAATAATTTTATAATAGATAATGGACTAAAAATATCAACTGGTATAGAAAAACGTTTTAATGTATCAATGTGTGTCTTAAGAAGAGACTCTGGTCTTCTCAAATTATAAAGCTGTATGCTTAAGAAATAGGAAATCTGCCAGGTGCGGTGGCTCACACCTGTAATCCCAGCACTTTGGGAAGCCAAGGTGGGTGGATGACTTGAGGTCAGGAGTGTAAAACCAGCCTGACCAACATGGTGAAACCCCATCTCTACTAAAAATACAAAAAATGAGCTGGGCGTGGTGGCAGGTGCCTGTAATCCCAGCTACTCAGGAGGTTGAGGCAGGAGAATCGCTTGAACCCCGGAGGCGGAGGTTATAGTGAGCCGAAATCGTGCCATTATACTCCAACCTGGGTGACGAAAGAAACTCCCATCTCAAAAAAAAAAGAAATAGGAAATCTTTCACCCTTTTTGCCTCCTCAATTTGCCTTCATTCCTTACATTGGCCTTCAGATTTAACTAGAGAACTTAGAGAAAATAACTTACTGAGGCTTTTAACAAATCTGTCATTTCCTTTTCCCTTTTCTTTGATCCCAAGGTTTTTCCTCTTACTGCTTAAAAAGTAGAGCAATAAAAAAGAACCGATAACTTATGTTTTATTGATTTAATTTTTTTAATTTTTAATTTTTGTGGGTACATAGTAGGTGTATATATTTATAAGGTACATGAGATGTTTTGGTACAGGCATGCAATGTGAAATAAGCATATAATGAAGAATGGTGTTTCCATCCCCTAAGCATTTATCCATTGAGTTACAAACAATCCAATTATACAAACAAGCCAAATATACTCTGTTATTTTAAAATACACAGTCAATGGTTTTAGATCTAACATTTAAGTCTTTAATCCATCTTGAATTAATTTTTGTATAAGGTGTAAGGAAGGGATCCAGTTTCAGCTTTCTACATATGGCTAGCCAGTTTTCCCAGCACCATTTATTAAATAGGGAATCCTTTCCCCATTTCTTGTTTTTGTCAGGTTTGTCAAAGATCAGATAGTTGTAGATATGTGGCATCATTTCTGAGGGCTCTGTTCTGTTCCATTGATCTACGTCTCTGTTGTGGTACCAGTACCATGCTGTTTTGGTTACTGTAGCCTTGTAAAATCCTACGAGAAAACCTAGGCAATACCATTCAGGACATAGGCGTGGGCAAGGACTTCATGTCTAAAACACCAAAAGCAATGGCAACAAAAGCCAAAACTGACAAATGGGATCTAATTAAACTAAAGAGCTTCTGCACAGCAAAAGAAACTACCATCAGAGTGAACAGGCAACCTACAGAATGGGAGAAAATTTTTGCAACCTACTCGTCTGACAAAGGGCTAATATCCAGAATCTACAATGAACTCAAACAAATTTACAAGAAAAAAACAAACAACCCCATCAAAAAGTGGGCAAAGGACTTGAACAGACACTTCTCGAAAGAAGACATTTATGCAGCCAAAAAACACATGAAAAAATGCTCATCATCACTGGCCATCAGAGAAATGCAAATCAAAACCACAGTGAGATACCATCTCACACCAGTTAGAATGGCCATCATTAAAAGTCAGGAAACAACAGGTGCTGGAGAGGATGTGGAGAAATAGGAACACTTTTACACTGTTGGTGGGACTGTAAACTAGTTCAACCATTGTGGAAGTCAGTGTGGCGATTCCTCAGGGATCTAGAACTAGAAATACCATTTGACCCAGCCATCCCATTACTGGGTATATACCCAAAGGACTATAAATCATGCTGCTATAAAGACACATGCACACGTATGTTTATTGCGGCACTATTCACAATAGCAAAGAGTTGGAACCAACCCAAATGTCCAACAATGATAGACTGGATTAAGAAAATGTGGCACATATACACCATGGAATACTATGCAGCCATAAAAAATGATGAGTTCATGTCCTTTGTAGGGACATGGATGAAACTGGAAACCATCATTCTCAGTAAACTATCGCAAGGACAAAAAACCAAACACCGCATGTTCTCACTCATAGGTGGGAATTGAACAATGAGAACTCATGGACACAGGAAGGGGAACATCACGCTCCCGGGACTGTTGTGGGGTGGGGGGAGGGGGGAGGGACGGCATTAGGAGATATACCTAATGCTAAATGACGAGTTAATGGGTGCAGCAAACCAACATGGCACATAGATACATATGTAACAAACCTGCACATTGTGCACATGTACCCTAAAACCTAAAGTATAATAATAAAAATAAATAAATAAATAAATAAATACAAATAAAATACACAGTCAAGTTATTATTGACTATAGTCACCTTGTTGTGCTATCAAATAGTAGGTCTTATTTATTCTTTCCTAATTTTTTTGGTGCCCATTAACCATCCCCACCTCCCCTGCACTACCTTTCCCAGCCTCTGGTAACCATCCTTTCACTTTTTATGTCCCTGAGTTCAATTATTTTGATTTTTAGATCCCACAAATGAGTGATAACATGTGATGTTTGTCTTTCTAAGGACTTGTAATTCAGAATCAAAGAGATCTCTCTTTAAATCTTGGCTCCATCTCTTACTGTATGACCCTGGAAAAATTGCTTAACCTCTCAGAGTCTCAGATTTCCCATCTATAAAACAGTACAATACTGACTACTATATCTAAAAATTAAATAGTATGTATATACTAAATGTATGACCCAGAGTAGGCCATAGGCAAATATGTGCCCTATTTCCTTCTTCGACAGATGCTTTTACCTCTACCTGTTGTGCTGACAAGTACCATTTGTCCAGTAGAGTCAATGAAGGCAGAAAACACCCCAAACTTCATCTGCCAGGGGAACCCAGAAGGACCACGAAGAGGATGAGATGAGTGAGGTGCTTTCCTTGGACACAGAATTTAAGGAGCTATCAAAGAAATTAGTAATCAAGAGAAATATTTAATATTTTTAAAAATAAAAATTAATGCTTTGGGTGATGAACATGTTCTAAAATTAGATAGTGGAAATCGTTGCACAACTGTATGAATATACTAAAAACCATTGAATTGTACACTTTAAAAAGATGAATTTATGATATGTGAATTATATCTCAATAAAGCTATCATTCAAAAGCTAATATAAAAAATCATGATAAATTAAATGTCAAAATTTTAATGAAAGTAAGGATCAAGCCAGAATCTACCCAAACCCAAGGACACCAGATTCCAGATCTCAGGACCACAAACACTGCTTGAGAAAAGTGTGAGAAGGAAAAAGAAGGGACCACATACAGTGAGAGAAAAAGAACATACATTCTGTTTCCTTCTTGTGGTTTGTTTGTTTCTTTGTTTTTTCTGAGACAGAGTCTCGCTCTGTTGCCCAGGCTGGAAGGCAGTGGCATGATCTCAGCTCACTGCAACCTCCGCCTCCCGGGTTCAAGTCATTCTCCTGCCTCAGCCTCCCAAGTAGCTGGGATTACAGGTGCCCGCCACCACGCCGAGGTTAGTAGAGACGAGGTTTCACCACGTTGACCAGGCTGGTCTCCAACTCCCGACCTCAAGTGATCCGTCCACCTCGGCCTCCCAAAGTGCTGGGATTACAGACTTGAGCCGCCACGCCCAACCCACAAAGACACTGTAAAGCAGGAATATCTGAAGTGGCTTTTAAACCTTGTTTTATGTGTCCTGTGCGGTGTAATCTTTTCCAATAACTCCCTGCTCTTTAAATGAAGACTATGTGTATGGGCGGCAGTTTGTGTGGAAGCCAGCGGAGGGGCTGAGTTTCATGTGTAGATTGGCCTGCTCAGCATGGAAAATGGAACGGAGGAAGCAGAAGCTCAGGACGCAGAAGAGGCTCTAAGATGTAAGCCCCCTAGACCGTCCGGAAACCTAACAGTGGGCTCTGGACTCCTGCCAGCCATGGAATTAGGAGGGTTGAGGCCGTTTTATCTCTAGCTCTCAAGGATCAAAGAGGCCGTATCTGAGATCCAGGTTAAGAGTAGATATAAATCCTGTTTGGAAGGTTTTCGTGATCCCCATGGAGGAGAGGCGGAGAATCCTGCCAGTACATTCCATTTCTATCTAAAGGGGCAGTTGGAGGAAGGAAGAATAAGTTGGATTGACACCAACTATTGCTTCAACAGACTCGTCCAAATGCTTGGGAGTCCAATTCTCTGAGGTCCATATCTAACTTTGTTATTTGACATATTTCAAATATGTCACACTCAGGAAATTAAAACCTGTATCAAGTTGAATATCTGAGCTAGATAGATAAGTTTCTTACTTTGATAACAGATGTTCCAATGTAAGAGTAGATGTTTGCCATTTTACCTTGTATATGTGAGTCTCTTCTTTCCAACTGATCACACATTAAAGATTTCCCATTGGGGCTGGGCGCAGTGGCTCACGCCTGTAATCCCAGCACTTTGGGAGGCCAAGGCAGGCGGATCACAAGGTCAAGAGATTGAGATCATACTGGCCAAGATGGTGAAACCCCGTCCCTACTAAAAATACAAAAACTAGCTGGGCGTGGTGGTGTGCACTTGTAGTCCCAGTTACTCGGGAGGCTGAGGCTGGAGAATCGCTTGAACCTGGGAGGTGGAGGTTGCAATGAGCCAAGATCACACCACTGTAGTACTCTAGCCTGGGTGACAGAGCGAGACTCCATCTCAAAAAAAAAAAAAAAAAAGATTTCCCATTGGGAAATGATAGCTTAATGTGAACCACAATAGATTTTATAGTTTCACAGGATGCCATGTGACTGTTTACTGGTTTTTCAATCCTTACTTCATGTCAGTAATCACTTTTATTCCCAAAACTTTCTGGTCATACCTTGTATTTGTTTTACTTTGAGCAACCCTCAAAAACACTCATTCCAGCTCAAATCAGAAACTCCAAAGGTAGGTCTTGGCATACAGGTTTTTTGTTTGTTGTTTTTTGAGACAGTTTCACTCCTTCACCCAGGCTGGAGCACAGTGGCTCAATCTTGGCTCACTTTCATCCTTCGCTCTCAGGTTCAAGCAATTCTCCTGCCTCAGCCTCCTGAGTAGCTGGGACTACAGGGGGATGCCAGTATGCCCAGATAATTTTTGTATTTTTAGTAGAGATGGGGGGGGTTTCATCATGTTGGCCAGGCTGGTCTCGAACTCCTGATCTCAGGTGATCCGCCTGCCTTGGCCTCCCAAAGTGCTGGGATTACAGACGTAAGCCACCGCACATGGCTGGCATAAGTATTTTTTAAAAGCACCCAGGTTATTCTAATGTTCTAATTCAGTTGAGAATTGCAGACTCTGAATCATTGGGAGCATGTATGTTTTGGAAAATCCTTATCTCCTCCTACCAGTTCAGATTTGTTTACTAAAGTAAGAGTTAAGATGGTCTAATTCTATCGATTGAATAATTCGTTATTTTTTATTTTAAAAGTTTTTTCCACAGGTAAAAATCATACTTTTATTTGAGTCACCAGGAGAAAGATTCACTTGTGGTTAGAGTCAAACGTTCAGAATCATGAGCACAAGCCCATGAAGGAAGGGACCAAAATAGACCAAAATAAGAGACAACAGGCTGGGCTCGGTGGCTCATGCCTGTAATCCCAACACTTTGGAAGACCAAGGTGGGCGGATCACGAGGTCAAGAGATTGAGACCATCCTGTCCGACATGGTGAAACCCTGTCTCTACTAAATATACAAAAAGTTAGCTGGGCGTGGTGGCGAGTGCGCCTGTAATCCCAGCTACTCGGGAGGCTGAGGCAGAGAATTGCTTGAACCTGGGAGGCGGAGGTTGCAGTGAGCCGAGATCACATCACTACACTCCAGCCTGGGCAACAGAGCGAAACTCTGTCTCAAAAAGAAATAAAAAATAAAAAAGAGACGACAACCCCATATGAAAAGATGAATGAGTGGCTACACACATATACACACACACACACCCCACACACGGATGAAATGTTTGGACAGAAGCAAATTTCACGTGGTCATTTTTGTTTCTCTTTGAATACAGGTTTCTGGGGTAGTATTTTCTTTTGTTTCTTTACAGCTATAAGAAAAAAAAAAGCTTCAAAGTGTATATGTGAGAGGAAAAGGCAGGAATTAAGCAATAAAGTAGTTTTCCCTGGAGGGACATGATGTGGACAAAACAGGAAGCAGTGTTGGGAGAATTTACTTTGCTTATCCCTTGGGCTTCTTGCCGTTCATTATTTGCATTTAGTACTCTGTTTTTCCCCTTTCCATCAAAGCACAACCTAAGGAATGCAAATTTAGAAATTAACTTATTAATCCTGAAGTATCCTGATAACTTAGTTCCTAAAGATAAAATAATAATAATTTAAATTACTCCACTGAGACTCAGTAATTTCATTTATTTATTTGTTCATTAAATAAACATATGATTAAGTATCTATTGTGTGCCCATACTGTTCTAAGCACTAGGGATGCAAAAATGGACAAGATAGTCCCTGACCTCAGGAAAAATTGACAAGGCAACATACAATTACAATATACTGTGTTGCAAGTTAAGGAAGAAGGAAGCAAGCACTCTGAAGGCACACTGAAGGGCATTTAACTGAATCTTAGTAGCCGTGAAAGTGTTAGAAAGTGTCTAAGCTGAGACTCAGTGCATGAGAAGGACTTATCCAAATAAAGATAAGACACAAGAGAATTCTAAGTGTAAAGGCCAAGAGAAAACTGCAGAGCAAAACCAAACAATACTCAAGGATCTATAAGTACTTTTGTATGACTATAGCTTAAAATTCAAGATGGGTAGTGATTAGATATGAGGCTGGACAGGTAAGCACAAGTTTGATTTTGAAGGGCCCTATATATCACATTATGGAGTTTGGACTTTATCCAGGCAGGGTATGATTGAAAGATTTTAAAAGTCACCAAAATGGTTAAAATTAAGAAGACTGACAACACGAAGAATTGATGAGATTGTGGAGTAAACTGGAATTCTGATACACCATACCTACAAATGCTGTATGATGCAGCAATTCTTCTTTAAGGTTCTATGTTGAACAGAATGAGTGCTTGTGTCAACCACAAGATGTACACAAAAATGTGTGTGACAGATTTGTTCATAATATCTAAAAATCTAGAAATGACCCAAATAGCCACCAATGGTCAAAAGCATTAAAAAATTGAGATGTGTTCATAGAATGAAATATTACATAACAATTTTTAAAAATGAGCTACTTTTACATGCCACATACTGGATGAATGTTACAGATATCATTATTATCATTATTATTATTATTATTGAGACAAGGTCTTGCTCTGTTGCCCACTCTGGAGTGCAGGGGCGTGATCTTGGCTCACTGAAACCTCTGCCTCCCAGGCTCAGGTGATCCTCCACCTCAGCCTCCCGAGTAGCTGGGACTACAGGCACATGCCACCACACTCAGCTAACTTTTCATATTTTTTATAGAGACAGGGTTTCACCATGTTGCCCAGGCTGGTCTTGAACTCCTGGACTCAAGCAGTCTGCCCACTTTGGCTTCCCAAAGTGCTGGGATTACAGGCATAAGCCACTGCACCCAGCCTACAGACATAATGTAGAGTGAAAAGGTCGTACACAAAAGAATATACTGTATGATTCCACTGACATAAATTTTTAAAGTCATAGATCTTTAGTCTCTAGTGACAGAATTCAGACTTGTAGTCACCTTGAGGGTAGAATATGACTCAAATGGGGGCATGAGGGAGCTTTCTGGAGTGCCAGAAATGTTCTATATCTGGATCTGACGTATATATCTAAACATACATCAAACCATATATTTAAGATTTAGACACTTTACTATGTGTAAGTTATACAATACAAGTTCAAATAAAAGGGGGAGTATTACATTTTAGGGTGACCACTCTAGTTGTAGAACAGACTGGAAGTGATGAGAAAAATTAGCATTTATCTCAGTAAGAGACGGTGGGGCCTAAAATAAGGGGGGGCGCGAATTTTGCACATAAAGCGTAAATAAAAGGAAACTTGGTATTTCCTGTGTGTGGTAGATGAGGGAGAGGGAAGAGTTAAGAGTGATTCAGAGGGTTCTGGCTTAGGCAACGGGGGGGAAGGTGAGGACAAGCACAGAGATGGGGAACACAGCAGGTTGAGCAAGCTAGAGGTCATATTCAGTAACTGAGAAAAACTCCAGGAAGGGGAAGAACTGGGTGTGGCCACATGGACCATCCACTCTCTCCCCCTGGGCTAATGAGCTGTTCATAATCTCAGTTTGAGTCACCTGCATTTTATTGGCACTGGAAGGACAGGCTCCAGCCAGAGTGGCTGGGGGAAGTATTAAGGAACCACTGTCAACTTATGAATGAGAATCTGTGGTTTGAAAACAAAGTTTGTGAAAAATAAAAACGGATTTAAAGCAATGGCCCTTAAGTATCCTAAATGCCAGGAAATGGAAAAGTAAAGGCAGATTATGCCAGAGGAAATAAGTATGCTGACCGTCTTTAGCCACGTGATGAGGAACACAGATCTTGGGCCTTGGAGAATGCATTTATGTGGTTGTGTGGAATAGGGGTACTGGAGAAAAGCAAGGGCTCTGGGGCCCTACAGACACAGGTTCAAATTCTGTCCCACTACTTATTTACATTATGAATGAGGGAAAGTCAGTCAAATGTCTGTAGTCACCATTTCTTTATTTGTAAAATATAGCAAATAATACCTCCCTTTCAGGTGTGATGTGAAAGAAATTAATTAATTATGGGTATTCAATATATGGTTTTCCCTTCCCACAAAGTGTGCCTCCCCTGTGAAAGTCATATAATCAGTCATAAAGGGTAAAATGGCCTTCTCAGAATACTTTACCAAATACCACTGTACCTTCTGTTAATTGGTTTTCAAAATCCTATTTTGCAACCTTTCCTAATTGCATAAATAATCATTGCCTTTCTGTAATGCATGGTACAAAAGAAGCAATCCTTAAAAGCTATGGGAAATCTCTTTATCTTGTCTATTCCATCTCTGATCTCTCATCTTTCTCTCACTAAAGCACAGTTAAAAATTGCTGCAAGGATCATGCAGTATACTCAGGTAACAAACCTGCACATGTACCCCTTGAATCTAAAATAAAAGTTAAAAAAATAAGGAATAGGCCAGGTGCGGTGGCTCACGCTGGTAATCCCAGCACTTTGGGAGGCCGAGGCAGGTGGATCACGAGGTCAAGAGATCGAGACCATCCTGGCCAACATAGTAAAACCCTGACTCTGCTAAAAATACAAAAATTAGCTGGGAGCGGTGGCGCGTGCCTGTGGTCCCAGCTACTCGGGGCGCTGAGGCAGGAGAATCATTTCAACCAGGGAGGCGGAGTTTGCAGTGAGCCGAGCCGAGATCACGCCACTGCACTCCAGCCTGGAGACAGAGTGAGACCGTCTCAAAAAAAAAAAAAAAAAAAAAGGAATAAAGAAAGGAAAAATGTACCTTTTTTTTTTTTTAAAGAGTTGCTGTATGGAACCCGGAGATTGAATAAAGGGCTTTATTGCTAGTAGTTTAAAATCATCCATTGGCAAATGTATTAGTTAGGATTAGTTTGGCAGCATTTAATCAAAAGCCCTAAAACAATAGTGGCTCAAAAATACAGAAATGTATTTGTCTGTCAAGTAAAAGAAATCAAGAAGTAAGTATTCCTGGCTTGGCTTGGCAGCTCTGTGTAACAGAAGAGACTTAAGCTACTCTATTTCTATCCACCATCTAAGCACATGGTTTCCAACCTCAAGGTACCTCGTGGTTCAAGATGGCAGCTGCAGCTTTACCCATCTCATCTTAGTTGCAAGCCAGAAGGAAGAGAAAAGGCAGAAGAGCAATAGGGGTACTTCCAGATAAGGCAGTTTTCTTTGCATGGTTTTTATGAAAGTTCTACAAAACATTTCCTTGACCACATCACATTTCATTGACCAAAACTGGCTGCAAGGAAAGTTGGAAAACGTAATTCCAGATGGTAAGATGCCCCGACAAAAATCCAGATTCTGTTACTAAGGAAGGAGTAAAGAATCTGTGTTGAGGTACGCAACTAGTACTCTCTTCTCAAGGGTTTTATTCATCCAACAAGTATGTATTACGTAACTTTTATTTAACACCAGGCCCTATTCCAGATATTGAGGTTTCATCAAAAAAAAAAGACAAATTCTTATCTTTATAGAGCTTACATTCTACTGAAATAATAATAGATAGCATTTATTGAGTGACTATTCTATGCTAGGCAGGGTTTTAAGAATTTTACTTCTGGCACGACGCAGTGGCTTATGTTTGTAGTCACAGCACTTTGGGAGGCTGAGGCAGGAGGATCACTTGAGGCCAGGAGTTTGAGACCAGCCTGGGTAACATACTAAGACTCCATCTCTACAAAAAATTTAAAAAATGCACCTGAGGTCCTAGCTCTTTGGGAGGCTGAAGCAGGAGGATTGCTTCAGCCCAGGAGTTCAAGGCTGCAGTAAGCTATGATTGTGCCACTGCACTTCAGTCTGGGTGACAGAGCGAGACCCTGTCTCAAAAAAAAAAAAAAAAGGAAAAGAAAAGAGCTGGGCACAGTGGCTCACGCCTGTAATCCTAGCACTTTGGGAGGCTGAGGTGAGTGGATCACTTGAGGTCAGGAGTTTGAGACCAGCCTGGCCAACATGGTGAAACCCCATTTCTACTAAAAATACAAAAATTAGCTAGGCGTGGTGGCTGGCACCTGTAATCCCAGCTACTTGGGAGGCTGAGACAGGAGAATCACGTGAACCCAGGAGGTGGAGGTTGCAATGAGCCAAGATTGCGCCACTGCACTCCAGCCTGGGTGACAGAGCGAGACTCTCCATCTCAAAAAAAAAAAAAAGAAAACAAAAAAGAAAATAAGAATTTTATTTGTATTAATTTATTTGATATTTGCAATAATCCTTTGGGATAGGTACCATCATTACCCATATTTTGCAGATAAGGGGAACTGAGACACAGAGACGTTAATTTGCCCAAATTGATATAAGTTATAACTAGTAGAACCAGAATTTGAATTCAGATAGTCAAACTCCAGAGTGCATGCTTTTAACTTCTACATTGTATTGCCTCTCCACGAGTTCCCCATATGTCTCATTTGCTTTCTCTTCTGGGCATAAATAATTGTATGTGTGCTTTGGAGGCTTAAATAGTTGGGCCTAGTTCTCCCACTTTTGAACTGGGTGAAACTGGTGAAACTGGGGCAGTAGAAGTTTGATACCTGGCTACACATCCTATCAGGAGTGGGAGAAAGTTGCCATATACAGAATCCAGGAAACTATTAGGATCCTTACCGACTTACAGTGCTGCTTAGATGCTGTAGCAAGTAGGAAGTGTCCTCCTTCAGTTTTTGAAGAGCCATTACTTGAATCAAGGCCAATTATGGCATCACTAGTTGCTCAATCCAGAAACCCAGACATCATCTCTGGGTCTTCCTACTCCTTCACTCCCACATATAATCAATTAGTTCTTTTGACTGAACCTCCTAAACATTCCTAGAATTTTTCAGCTTATCTCCATCTCCATTGTCACATCTCCAAATTCATGACATTACCATCTTCGATTGTGTAAGTCAGTTGCCACACATGTGGTGTTTCTGCCTCCAATCTAGTCTTTTTGGGTCCATTCTTTGCACTGTAGCTAGAGGATCTAATACCCAAAGCTGATCTCATCCCATCCTACTTAAAACCCTTCAATGACTCCATATTGCCCTCAGAATAAAGTCCAAATTCTTACATGTACAAAGTCTGATTTACAAAGTCTTGTATTCCCAAAGCAGGCTGAAAGACTGTTGCAGGTTGAGTTTCCCAGGAAGCAGAGTCAGATGGAGATTAGCATGGAGGAGGTTTCTTAGGGAGTCTTCTTGGTGTCACACTGTGAAGGGGAGAGGAATGAAACAGGATGGAATAGAGAAAGAAGTTGAACTATAATATAGTCTCAGTGGAGCCCTCAGCTGCCTTCATATCCCCATCTGAAACTGGGATGACCCATCAGAATCATCTCAAATTGGGGCGAGAGGACTGGGTCTTTATAGCCCCTTATTGATCAGCCATTGGATATGGGTTGCCCTAGGAAGGGAGCATAACCCTGGATGGGGCCATTCACTCATTCTGCAGTCTCTTATGCTAAATCCAAGCCCTTTTTAGAACAATGACCCAAATTCAACACTTCCAGGTGCCATACTCTTGAATACTCAGGACCTCTCACCTAATTTTCCCAGTACACTGGGGAGGATAGGGTTCAGATGAGGCTGATGCCCTCAGGCTCATCCTTCCATTCAACTGCCTCTTATATCCCACACTGGATGCTTGGCTTTTTTATGAGGGTTGCATCTTCCAGGTTCCTGGGTCTTGCTGTCAGAGGTTTCTTTCCCTGAGCCTCCTCTTATCCCATCACAAGCAGGTGTCATTTTAGGAAACTTCCCAGGGACTCAGGTAGTAGCTGAGTGTCCTTTTTCCTTCTATGCTAGTTAGTCAAATTCTTATTCTCTTTGGGTAGCAAAATAGCTCTTATATTAACCTTCACTGATCTCAAATTGATCCAAAAGTTGTGGGGTTTTTAAATTTTGTTTTATTTTGTTTTCAGACAGGGATCTCGCTCTGTCACCCAAGCTGTAGTGCAGTGGCGCAGTCACTGCTCACTGCAACCTCAACCTCCAGGACCCAAGTGATCCTCCCACTTCAGCCTCCCAAATAGCTGAGATTATAGGCACATGCCACCACTCCCAACTAATTTTTGTATTTTTTGTAGAGATGAGGTTTCGGTTTTGCCATGTTGCCCAAACTGGTCTGGAGCTCCTGGGCTCAAGTGATCCTCCTGCCTCAGGTTCCCAAAGTGCTGGGATTACAGGCGTGAGCCATTGCACCTGGGGACTGATCCAAAAGTTTTATGGTAAAATTCTGCGCTCTAAGTCCCTGAACTTTGCCCTTATTTATTTATTTATTTACTTATTTATTTATTTATTTGAGAAGGAGTCTCGCTCTGTCGCCCATGCTGGAGTGCAGTGGCACAATCTCGGCTCACTGCAAGCTCCGCCTCCCAGGTTCATGCCATTCTCCTGCCTCAGCCTCCCGAGTAGCTGGGACTACAGGCTCCCGCCACCACGCCTGGCTAATTTTCGTATTTTTAGTAGAGACAGGGTTTCACCGTGTTAGCCAGGATGGTCTTGATCTCCTGACCTTGTGATCCGCCCACCTTGGCCTCCCAAAGTGCTGGGATTACAGGCGTGAGCCACCGCGCCCGGCCAACTTTGCCCTTATTTTTTAAAGCCCAGTGTTTATTCTTTTTTCTCTTAAGCATCAGGCTTGTGAAGTTGAAAACCATGACTTTCAAGATTATTGTCTCCTACAAAAATCTTCTTGAAAGCTCAAAATGCAAACATTCAACTCGTGTATGTGTGAGTGTATACAAAAATCTTTTCCTGTTCTTGGATAGTGGGGAAAATGATCTGAGCAAAACAAAGAAAAAAAAACCGGCCAGGCACGGTGGCTTACTCCTGTAATCCTTTGGGATCACCCCTGTAATCCTTTGGCACTTTGGGAGGTGGCGGCAGGTGGATCATTTGAGGTCAGGAGTTTGAGACCAGTCTGGCCAACATGGGGAAACCCCGTCTCTACTAAAAATACAAAAATTAGCCAGGCATGGTGGCACCCGTCTATAGTCCCAGCTACTTGGGAAGCTGAGGCAGGAGAATCGCTTGAACCTATGAGGCAGAGGTTGCAGTGAGCCCAGATCATGCCATTATAATCCAGCCTGAGTGACATAGCAAGACAGTCTCAAAAAAAAAAAAAGAAAAGAAAGAAAAAACAACATTGTTTCAAATCAAATTTTACTCTGCTATACACAGCAACCTGCTCTGTCTCATTCTACCTTCTCCCTGCCTCTTGCTCCCTGGGATCATCTCCCATATAAATTACCTGTATCCATTTCTCCGTCTTAACTTCGCCTTCAGGGACACTCAGTGAAGGGAAGTACATTCCTCGTTAATTCCTGAGCATTCCCCAGGGTATTGCTTCATGTGTGTTCAGGAACAGGATCTTAAAGATCTTGCATGCAGTCACCCCCTGAACTTCTCACCCTGCAGACTCTGCTACCTACAACTCTCATTAGATTCTGGCTGAGCCACTGACCGCAGGGTTCTCTCTTGGAGATTACACACCTGCTACCGTCAGTAGACCTTCAAGGTAAGGGACACTCTTCCAAAATGGAAACACATTTTGGAAATTGTGTGATTTACCATTGCTCAGAGGAGATCTGTCTATAAATTTTAATGGGATATGACTAATGGTTTGAGGATCATGGCAGGGTCACACAATAATGATTATAACCATCACACAAGTCCAAATCTGTCCTGGGGTTTCTTCCCAACAAGGCCAATTCTTGGCTCCTCATGTACTGCCTCCATGGTAGGAGGGTCAGTTCAAACCCTCTCTCTGGAATCACGACTGGTACCTCCACATCCCAAAGTTCAGGCCAAACTGGCCCTCAGCCCTCAGAAAGAAGGGCCTTTTTCCTCTTACTTTATTCTAAAACCCTTATAAGTCCTCCATGTTCTCTGTTTTGTGTTGTTGTTGTTGTTTTTGGTTCAAAAAGATATCTTTTTTCCCAAGATAATTGTTGGTGGGATGTACATTACTTGCAGAGAAATTAACCCATAGGCATGTGATCTGGTTCTATGGAACCAACAAGACACCAGCACACAATATCTATAATCAACACACTCTCTAAATCTTGTATAAAATATCGTATTTAGGCAATCAATGTCCAGTTTAGGTTAAGTCTGATAGTTTCAACATCTGGGTCATCTCTGAATCTATGTAAAACTTAGCTTGGTTCCTTTTCAGTCTCTTTTTATTGAATATTTAAAATTTTAGGGTCCAGTCTCAGACTTTGTTACAAATGTATATGAAAGAAGGTGGAAAGTTGGACAATCTTTGGTTAAAAATGACAGAAATCTGACTTATGCTAGCCTAAGCAGAAAAGGAGAATTTGTAAGCTCACATAATAAAATCATGGTAAAGAGAGGAATGATGAGGCTGGGTGCGGTGGCTCACGCCTGTAATCCCAGCACTTTGGGAGGCCGAGGCGGATGGATCACCAGGTCAAGAGATTGAGACCATCCTGGCCAACATGGTGAAACTCCATCTCTACTAAAAATACAAAAATTAACTGGGCGTGGTGGCGAGTGCCTGTAGTCCCAGCTACTCCGGAGGCTGAGGCAGGAGAATCACTTGAACCCAGGAGGCAGAGATTGCAGTGAGCAGAGATTTCACCACTGCACTCCAGCCTGGCAACAGAGCAAGACTCCGTCTCAAAAAAAAAAAAGGAATGATGTTTGTCTTAAGGGTCCCTGGAACAAAACAGTTGAATGTTTTTAGTACACTCTCCTGTCCCATCTCTCATCTCACTCCTTTACTCTTTATTGACTTTATTTTTTCAAGCTTCTCCAGTGAAGCTGAACAGCAGTTGTGGTCTTATGGCTTTTTAGCTTCTTGTATTAAAAATATTTTTAGACTGGGCACAGTGGCTCCTGCCTGTAATCCCAGTACTTTGGGAGGCCAAGGTGGGAGGATTGCTGGAGCTCAGGAGCTCAAGACCAGCCTGGGCAGTATAGGGAGACCCCATCTCAAAAAAGAAAAAAACAGTTAAATATATATACATATGTCTCTTTTATTTACAATCATTTTTCTCATTTTGGTTATTCATTTCTTTATATAGCTCCAGATTTCCCTCTGATATCATACTCCTGCCTGAAGAACTTCCTTTAGCAATTCTTAATGTGTAGGACTTCTGGCAATAAGTTATTTCAGATTTTGCTTATCTGAAAAAACCTTTAGTTTATTTTTGAAAAATATTTTGGATGAGTATAAAATTCTGGGCTTACAGCTTTTTAAAATTATTCTTTCTTTCTTTTTTTTATTTTTTATTTTTGGAGACGGAGTTTTGCTCTTGTTGCCCAGGCTGGAGTGCAATGGCATGATCTGGGCTCACTGCAACTTCCACCTCCCAGGTTCAAGCAATTCTCCTGCCTCAGCCTCCTGAGTAGCTGGGATTACAGGCATGCACCACCACACCTGGCTAATTTTTGTATTATTAGTAGAGACGGAGTTTCACCATGTTGGCCAGGCTGGTCTTGAACTCCTGACCTCAGGTGATCCACCCACCTAGGCCTCCCAAAGTGCTGAGATTATGGGTGTGAGCCACCACGCCCAGCCTTTTTATTATTATTTCACTTCCTTAAAGATGCCACTCTATTGTCTTCTGGCTTGCACGGTTTCTAATGAGAAAGATACTGTGATTATTTTTCATTTTTATTCTATTTTAAAAATTGATTTTATTGTGTATATTTAAAGTATACAATATGATGTAATGGAATACATATAGATAGTAAAATGGTTACTATAATGAAGCAAATTAACATATCCATCATCTCACATTGTTACCTTTTTTTGTTTTATATGGCAAGAGCAGTTAAAATTTATTCATTTAACAGGAATCCCAAATACAGTACAATTTTATGACCTAAAATCCTTATGTTGTACATTAGATCTCTAGACTTTTTCATCTTAAATATTTGCAACTTTGAATCCTCTGAACAACATCTTCCCATTTCCTCTCCTCACTCCCCCTTCCCTGACCCTAGTAGCCACTGTTTATTCTCCATCTCTGTATATTTGACTTTCCTTTTTTTTTAGATTCCACGTATCAGTGAGATCATGCAATATATTTCTTTCCATGTCTGGTTTATTTCACTTAGCATAACGTCCTCCAGATTCATCCATGATGTGGCAAATGGCAGGATTCCCTTCTTTTTTTAAGGCTGAGTAATATTTCTCTGTGTGTGTAACATTATCTTTATCCATTAATCCATCAATGAACACTTAGTTGTTTCCATATCTTGGCTTTTAATAGGATATACTCCCAAACATATCCCATTAAAAAATTGTAAATAACACTGCAATAAACATGAGAGTGCAGATGTCTTTATGAGGTGGTGATTTCATTTCCTTTAGGTATGTGCCCAGAAGAGGGATTGTTGGGTCATATTGCAGTTCCATTTTTAATTTCATTAGAAACTGCCACACTGATTTTCATAATGGCTGCACCAATCAGCATTCCTACCAAGAGGGTCCAAGAGTTCCCTTTTCTCCACACCATTTTTTCCAGCATTAGTTGTCTTTTCACTTTTTGGTAATAGCCATCCTAATGGGTATGGAGGTGGTATCTCACAGTGGTTTGATTTGCACTTCCCCGATGATTATTAATGTTGATCATCTTTTCATGTAACTGTTGGCCATTTTTATGTCATCTTTGGAGAAATGTCTATTCAAGTCCTTTGCCAATTTTTAAATCAAGTTATTTGTTTCTCTGCTATTAAGTTGTATGAGTTCTTTACAACTTTTGGACCCTAAATTATTGTTAGATACATGACTTACAAATTAGTTGTCCTTAATCTATAGGCTATATTGTTGATTATTTTCTTTGTAATCCAGGAGCTTTTTAATTTGATGTAGTCCTGGTCATTGATTTTTGCTTTTGTGGCCTGAATTTTTGATGTGATATACAAAAAAATCATGCCAAGGCCAAGTCCAGGAGATTTTTCGTATATTCTCGTCTCAGAGTTTCATAGTTTCAGTTCTTAATTGTAGGTATTGTATCCATTTTGAGTTGTTTTTTTTTTTTTTTGTATGATGTAAAATAAGAGTCTGATTTCATTCTTTTGTATGTGGAAATGCAGTTTTCCCAGCACCATTTATTAAAGAGACTATCCTTTCCCCCATTATGTCCTCTTGTTACCCTTCTCAAAAATCAGTTGACCATATGTTTGGATTTATTTCTGGGCTTTCTACTCTGTGCCACTGGTTTATGTGCCTGTTTTTCTGCCAGAGCATGCTGTTTTAATTACTATTGTTTTGTAACATAATTTTGAATCCAGAATTGTGATGCCTACAACTTTGTTTTTCAAACAGTAATTTAAAAATATTTTGAGGCCAGCTGCAGTGGCTTACACCTGTAATCCCAGCACTTCTGGAGGCCAAAGCAGGAGAATCACTTGAGTCCAGGAGTTCAAGATCAGCCTGGGCTCTTAGGGAGACCTGCCTTCACACACACAAAAAATTTATTTTAATTAACTGGGCATGGTGACACACACCTGTGGTCCCAGCTACTGGGGAGGCTGAGTCGGGAGAATCACCTGAGCCCAGGGGAGTTAAGGTTCAGTGAGCCATGATTGCACCACTGTACTCCAGAGCAACAGCAAGACCCTGTCTCAAATAAAATAAAATAAATAAAATAAAATAAAATAAAATAAATAAAATAAAATAAAATAAAATAAAATAAAATAAAATAAAATAAAATATATCTGGGTACAGTGGTTCATGCCTGTAATCCCAGCTTGGGAGGCCAAGGCGGGAGGATCACTTGAGCCCAGGATTTCAAAACCAACTTGTGCAACATGGCAAAACCCCATCTCTACAAAAAAAAAAAAAAAAATTAGCTGGGTGTGATGGCTTGCACCTGTAGTCTTAGCTACTCAGGAGGCTGAATTGGGAGGATCACCTGAGCCCAGGAGGTCAAGGCTGCAGTGAGTCATGATTGCACTATTGCACCCCAGCCTGGGTGATAGAGTGAGACCCTGTCTGAAAATATTTTTAAAAATAAATAAATAGGCTGGGCACGGTGGCTCATACCTGTAATCCCAGCACTCTGGGAGGCCAAGGTAGGTGGATTACCTGAGGTCAGGAGTTTGAGACTAGCCTGACCAACATGGTGAAACCCTGTATCTACTAAAAATACAAAAATTAGCCAGCCGTGGTGGCAGGCACCTGTAATCCCAGCTACTCTGGAGACTGAGGCAGGAGAATTGCTTGAACCCGGGAGGCAGAGTTTGCAGTGAGCCGAGATTGAGCCACTGAACTCCAGCCTGGGTGACAGAGTGAGACTCCATCTCAAAAATAATAATAATAATAAAATAAATAAACAATTTTTGTTGTTGTAATTCTTATTTTTGACTCTGAATGCAATTTTTTATCTGGCTGCATTCAAGATTTGCTCTTTAAACTTTTATTCTCAGAAACAGTTGACTATGGGTCAATCAAACTAGGGTGATTTTGTTTTTGTTGTTGGTTTCTTTTTTTTTTTTTTTTTGTTTTACCCTGCTTGCAATTTTTCTGGGCTTTGTGGATTTATATCTTGTGGCTTTTCATTAATTTTAGAAAATTCTTGGCTATATTCTCTTCAAGCATTCCTTCTGCCTTGTTCTCTCTTCTCCTTCTGTTTCTCTAATTATACATATATTAGACTTTTGATATCATATTTTGAATACTCTCTTCTGTATTTTTCACTTTTTTTCTGTAAGGTTTCAATTTGGACAATTTCTACTGACTTATCTTCAGTTCTCATTCTTTCCTTTGGCGTATCCAGCCTGCTACTGACTGTTGAAGGAATTCTTTATTTCTTTCATTTTTTTCTTAGCATTTCCATTTGACTCTTTATATTATTTAGTTTTCTAATGAAATTTACCATCTATTCATGCATATTGTCTACCATTTTCACTAGATCTTTTAACATATTAATCATAGTTGTTTGAAAGTCCCTATCTGATAGTGTCAACATGTGGCTCATCTCTATCTGGTTCTGTTGAGTACTTTATCTCTGGGCTTTGATTTCTGTATAATCAAATATTTTTATTGAATGTTAGACACTGTGCATAGAAAAACAGAAAAGTCTGAGTTAATAGTGTTTATGGCCAGAAATAGTTATAGCTTTCTATGGTCAGGCAAATACGGTGGGGGATTGAGTCAACCTAGTCATAAATTGACCTGGATTTGGATTTTGTTGTTTTTACCTTTAGTGCACCACAGGCTTTATACCCTCCAGCATTGGCTGTTGTTACCTTATGCTTATAGGGGAGCCTAGGGTGCTAGAAAATTTCTCTCCATTTTCTTGCGCCTCTCTCAACTTTCAGGAGTTCCTATATGCCTGTGCCACAAAAAGAGTCTCTCTCCGTGCCCTTATACCTCTCCAAGTAGTAGACTACTGTTGCTTGTTACTTGGTACTAGGCTTACAGAATCAAGAGGGTTCTTTGTCATCCTGATCCAGCCTAAGTCTTAGGTAGGCCCTGTGTTCAAAGTTTGGGTGTCTCAGCATGCCTGCCTTCTCTTCCTATTTCTGCATCAGCTTCCTGTGTCAGTTAAACTCTGCCCTGTATTTGTGGTTGGTCTTGGCCATGAGAGTTTCTTACACTTCCTTTAGGGCAGGTGACCTCTACTTGGTTTTGGTGCAGAATTCTGGGCCCTCAAAAAGTTTCCTATTAGGCCGGGCGCGGTGGCTCACGCCTGTAATCCCAGCACTTTGGGAGGCCGAGGCGGGCGGATCACGAGGTCAGGAGATCGAGACCATCCTGGCTAACACAGTGAAACCCCATCTCTACTAAAAATACAAAAAATTCGCCGGGCGAGGTGGCGGGCGCCTGTAGTCCCAGCTACTCGGGAGGCTGAGGCAGGAGAATAGTGTGAACCCCAGGGGGCAGAGCCTGCAGTGAGCCAGGATCGCGCCATTGCACTCCAGCCTGGGCGACAACGAGACTCTGTCTCAAAAAAAAAAGCTTCCTATTCCTTCCTCAAGGGCAAAGGATTTTTGTTTATATACATCCCCCAGCAGCAATAGGTCTTTGCCTTTGTCAGAGAAGTAAGAATTCCTTCTGCCACTGTAGAAGCAACCAATTTTGCCTCCACTCCTCTCCCAAAGGAATGGAATTTTGCCTCACCCTGAGAGTGGAAAGATTTACTGTCCGTCTCCAGTGGCTTAAGGCTTTTGTTTCCTTTGAGAGAAGGGTCTGGGGAATTGGGTCGGCTTTTGTGTCTGTTTCCCAAAAGCAGCTGATCACCTCTCCTTCTTCATGCCTGCACCCCCAAGGGTGGGGCTCCCATTGAGTATGTTGTTTCCATACATTCCTCTCCTGTTTCCATCTTTGTTATGAGTACCCAGTGGAGGCCATGGAATAGTTTGGCACTGAGTGCAAACTTCCCTTGTATCTGGGGCTTCTAGTCATTCCAAATTAATGCATGAGGCCAGGCATGGTGGCTCATGCCTATAATTCCACCACTGTGGGAGGGCAAAGTGGGAGGATCACTTTAGCCCAGGAGCTCAAGACTAGCCTAGACAACATAGTGAGACCTTGTCTCTACAAAAAAATTATTAGCCATGTGTGGTGGCGCACACCTGTGGTGCCACTACTCAAGAGGCTGAGGTGGGAGGATTGTTTGAGCCCAGGAGGTCAAGGTTGTAGTGAGCCATGATTGTGCCACTCACTCCAGCCTAGGTGACAGAGCCAAGACCCTGTCTCAAAAACAAGAAAAAAACCAACACTCCCCCCCGAAAAAGCCCACCACCACAACAAATTAGCACACTAAATCACACTTGGCCTTTAAGAATTGTTAACATTTTAGCTAATTTTTTCCTATCTGTTTTTATGGCAGTAAGCTCTTTCTCTCATCATCTGTCAAAAGTGAAAAAGTTTATGTGTCCTCAATGGACTTTGGGGACTCGGGGGAAAGGGTGGGAAGGGGGTGAGGGATGAAATCCTACAAATTGGGTGCAGTGTATACTGCTCAGGTGATGCATGCACCAAAATCTCACGAATCACCACTAAAGAACTTACTCATGTAACCAAAAACCACCTGTTCCCCAATAACACATGGAAATAAAACAAAATTAATTTTAAAAAAAGAGTTTATATGTCCCACCTCTCTTTGGAGTAGCTTGTCGCTCTTTGGAATTTAGTTTGCCTGGTTGCCTTACGATCTTAGTTCTGTGACAGGCTCAAGAAAGGTCACAATTTTATAGATTTTCTGGCTTTTTTTGTGCTGTTATAGTGGGAGTTGTGTTCCCTTGAGGCTTTCTGCATTCTAAGTGGAAACAGAACTCTCTCCTATAGCTTCTTCACCAAAAGGATGCTTCAATTAGGAAAAGCCCCCAGATAAGAATCTGATTGGCCTAGTCACACTTGGCCTTCATCACGTGCTCTTTCCCGCACCAATCAGTCCTCACAGAGGATGGTTGTATGACTAGCCTGACCTGGGATGGGGGCAGGAGATTCGGGATCTCTTACCAGAGAAAGGGGCTAAAAAAATGTCTAATAAACAAAAATAGTCACCTAATGGTATAAATACAGATGTTTTATAAAACTATTTTTTAATGAAAAAAGCAACATATGTACATGGCAAAAAATTCTAACAGTATAAAAGGAGCCTACAGTGAGAAACAATTCTTCCTGCCAAATCATACCCCAGTCATCATCCTCAGAGGCAACCATTGTTAGCAATTTCTGGAATATCTAACCAGAAAGCATCTCTGCATGTACAACACACACACATGCAAACACATACCTCTACTTGAAATAGATGCTTTCTTAATCAAACCTCCACTTAACTAACTCATAGGATTTACCAACACTCTTCACTTTCTCTGTAAAACACACAATGAATAACTATGGTATCCATATATCTGCTTCTACCAGGTGAGTATGTTGGCTAGGTGTGGTGGCTCACACCTGTATTCCAACCACTTTGGGAGGCCAAGATGGGTAATTGTTTGAGCCCAGGAGTTCAAGACCAGCCTGGGCAACATGATGAAACCCTGTCTGTACAAAAAATACAAAAATTAACCAGGCATGGTGGCACATGCGTATAGTCTCAGCTACTCAGGAGACTGAGGTGGGAGGATCTTCTGAGTCTGGGAGGTCGATGTTGCAGTGCACTGTGATCTTGCCACCGCACCCCAGCCTGAGTGACAGAGTGAGACCCTGTCTCAAAAAAAAAAAAAAGTCAGTGTGTTTATTCTAAGCCCATTATGCCAACTGTGTTTATTATGATATTTAAGTAATTCAATGAAATGTTACACAAACTGATGAAAATGAGTGCAAAAGAAACCATTGTTTGCACGAAATGTTTTGGAAAGACTTGCTAAAGGTGAGTTCTTTCAAAAAGTGTATGAAATTAGCTGTAGAAGAAACAACTACAAATTATTTGGGGAAAAACTTAAAAATCAAGAAGTTTATGCTGATATTACTTTAAGGGTGTTTAAGTCTTCATTCTACTTGGAAAATCACAAATAATATTATTAAAATTAGAGTGTTACTTTAAATGGAAAGCCTAGGGCCAGGCACGGTGGCTCATGCCTGTAATCCCAACAGTTTGGGAGGCTGAGATGGGCGGATCACCTGAGGTCAGGAGTTTGAGACCAGCCTGGCCAAAATGGCGAAACCCTGTCACTACTAAACATACAAAAATTAGCCAAGCATGGTGGCGGGTGCCTGTAATCCCAGCTACTTGGGAGGCTGAGACAGGAGAATCACTTGAACCCGGGAAGTGGAGTCTGCAGTAAACCTAGATTGTGTCACTACACTCCACCCTGGACGACAGAGCGAGACGCTATCTCAAAAAAAAAAAAAAAAGAAAGAAAAGCGTAAAAATGCATTTTATGTGTTGTTTATGTAAGAAATTGAATATGAAACTAATCAATAAATTCATACCCAAAGAAAAGGTTTTAAATTAAAATTAAATTGTTACATTCAAAAATGTATCATTTTAAAGGATTTCCTGGAGTTGCTTTTACTAACTTTTTGATTAACCAAACGATTGTCTTGACTTCATTAGATAAAAGGATGTCTACTCTGTGTATATGTATGTTTATATGTATGAAAAAGGAAATGAAGAGTACTAGTGTGTGAGAGTGTATGTGTGTCCACACATGCGCATGCATGCTCACTAATGTTAGTACTCAGCATTCAGGAAACATGTCTCTAATGAAATGATATCTGACGAGAAACCTGAAGGAAGTGAGTCATCCATGCAAATATCTGAGAGAAGAGCATTCCAGGCAAAGGAAAGGAGTGCAAACATCTGATATATACACGTGACGGTGGGCAACTAGAAAACTATGTAACTGA
Organism: Hylobates moloch; assembly: GCF_009828535.3. Taxonomy (NCBI): domain Eukaryota; kingdom Metazoa; phylum Chordata; class Mammalia; order Primates; family Hylobatidae; genus Hylobates; species Hylobates moloch. Next base: position 83,994,519 of record NW_026652285.1, read on the forward strand.
CTGATTAAAAATTGAATTAGATGATGTGAAAGTATCTCCAAGATACATTGCTATACAGTATAATAAAATCAAGGCATATGTTATATTTGTATTGAACTTGGACTTTAGAACTTCATGTCCTATATAACTGTACAAAATATATAAATAAAAACTATTAGGAATACAAAACAAAGTATCAAGAAACACACGGTGTAATAGAAATTGCAATTCAACACCATCAGTTAGTCACATTAAGCAGACGGCGTTCTAGTATATTTGTGCTACTATAATAGAATATCTTAGACTGGATGGCTTATAAATAACAGAAATTTATTTGTTGTAGTTCTGGAGGATGGGAAGTCCAAAATCAAAGCACTGGCAGATCTGGTGTCTTGCGAAGGACAATTCCTGGATCATAAATCGCTGTCTTTTCACTGTGTCCTCACCTGACAGCAGACATGAGGGTGCCCTCAGGAGTCTCTTTTTATATGGACACTAATCTCATTTATGAGGGCTCTGCACTCAGACCTAATCACCTACCAAAGGCCTTACCTCCTAATACCATCCCACTGGGGGTGAGGATTTCAACATATGAATTTTGTAAAGACATTAACATTCAGTCTATACAAGATAAAAATAAATAGGGTTTGAGAATTTGGATAAAATAAATATGAGTAAACTAATGAGAATATAATTTGTACCCTAATATGTATTTTATAATTTTTATAAATAATAATTTTATTTACAAATAATTATACATTTCTCTGATCTCTTTTTAGAGTTACATTTCTTATTTCTATTTTGCATCTTGCAATATTGACTAGAACTTTCAGATCTATATTAAAATCTAGACTAAAAGTTATTTAAGCCCTAAATTATCTGACCACTGTCTATCACTCTAATGTCATATTGTACCAATATTCCTTTCTGCCACACATCGCAGCAGTATTATTTATGACAAATGAAGGGGATGAAATGATACTAACCTTGGTAATAGTGATACAGATGATAGAAATTATTTAGGCAGATTGTAAGGGCAACAGAATCCTAAGCAGCATTTCCCTTTTAACAAAAAGCAGCCCCCAAATCATTTCTTTTCTAATAAAGAGCAGCCTGAAAAATTGAGCTGCAGACATAGATAAGCAAGCTGGAAGCCTGCACAGGTGAATGCCGGCAGCTGTGCCAATAGAAAAGGGCTACCTGAGGGTCAGGCATGTTCAACTTGGAGGCTCCATCTTCCCTTTTCTTTGTCACCACTTGTACAGTAAAAAAGCAGGCAACATGGTGCCAGCCAGGTAGATAACCCCTCTGCTTAATAAAAGACTAATGTGGGGAGGCCAGCTTCTTCAAGCGCTATGCAAACGGCACACCTAGTAATGACCCGTTCTTCACGCACTATGCAAATGACACACCTGGTCTGACCAATCTTTTGTGCCCTATGTAAATCAGACACCGCCTCCTTAAGCTCATCTATAAAACCTCCTGCCCTTCACTGCAGACCAGAAGACCTGCTTGGGACCCCCCATCTCTGTGGGAGAGAGCTTTTCTCTTTCTTTTGCCTATTAAACTTCCACACTTAACCTTACTCTGGTGTGTCTGCATCCTAGTTTTCTATAGCCGTGAGACAATGAATCGCGGGTATTTATCCTAGACAAGGATGCCACTTCAATATCAATGTACCCGGCCAAAGTTGGGATGTGGTGGGGAAGAGAAAATGGAGGAAATATAGAAAGTAGACCTAGGGTTAGAAGTAAGAATCTATAAAAGATTTTTTTTTTAAGAGAAGGAAAAGCGGGGGGTAGGGAGGGGACTCAAGACATACACTTAATTTTCTGTGTTCTGTCCCATTTTTAAAAATTTGTAAATCATATTCCTGTGTTACTGTGATAATTTTTAAAGAAATAAAAGTAAAGAAAAATATTGAAACCCTGAAAGAAACCCTACTTTGTCATGGTGAGTAACTCTATTAATTTGTGGCTGTATTTGTTATTCTAGCATTTTATTCAGAATTTTCACATCTTTCTTTTTCTTTTTCTTTCTTTTCTTTTTTTTTCTTTTGAGCAGCCTCACTCTGTTGCCCAGGCTGGAGTGCAGTGGTGCCATCTCGGCTCACTGCAACCTCCCCGTCCCGGGTTCAAGCAATTCTCGTGCCTCAGCCTCCCAAGGAGCTGACATTACAGGCTCATACCACCACGCCCAGCTAATTTTTGTATTCTTAGTAGAGACAGGATTTTGCCATGTTGGCCAGGCTGGCCTTGAACTCCTGACCTCAAGTGATCCATCTGCCTCAGTGTCCCAAAGTGCTGGGATTACAGGCATGAGCCACCATGCCCCACCTAGAATTTTCATATGTATTTTCATCAATAAGCTTGGTTTGGGTAGTATTCTTTTTGTATGTGCTAACTCTGGTTTGGGTCTGAGGATTACGTTAGACTTATTTAACAAAATGAGAAGTTTACCAATTTTTTTCAATACTCATTCATTAATTCATTTATTTACTTAGTCAATAAATCTTTATGTCACGTTAGGCATAATTTTAGGTTTAGGGGCCGCTATGATCTAAGTGTTTGTGTTTCTCCAAAATGTATAAGCTCAAACCTAATCCCCAATGTGAGGTTTTTTGAGGTGGGGCTTTTGGGAGGTGATTAGGTCATGAGGGTGGAGCCCTCATGAACTGGATTAGTGCCTGTGATAGTGTGAAAAATCTATTTGGTCTTCAACCCATTTTCTGCCATACAGCTCCTAAAATCCTTCAAATCTCCAAAGTGATGTCTTTTCGTATGCTAATGATTGACTGATGGCTGGCAGCCCCCAGGCAGTTTCAGGATGGAGGTTGGTCACCAGAAAGACCAAGGCAAAGTTAGAGGTTTGGGACTTTCAGCCGTATCCCTCAATCTCTAAGGAGGGGCTGAAGGTTAACTTGATCACCAATGTCCAGTGATTTAATCAACCTTGCCTACATGATGAAGCCTCCATAAAACCCCAAAAGGATAGGGTTTGGAGAGCTTCCCAATAGCTAAATACATAAAGGCTTACAGAAAGGTGAACAAGAACTCATCCACGTGCCAGGAGGGTGGTGCAACTCAACTCTGCAAGGACAGAAGCTCCTGGGCTCGGGATCCTTCCAGACCTTGCCCTATGTATCTCTTCATATGGCTGTTTGTTTGTATCCTTTAATATATCCTTTGTAATAAACCAGTAAACATAAGCGTTTCCCTGAGCCCTTAATCAACTCAAAGAGGAAGTTGTGGAAACCTCAAATTGAAACCAGTTGGTCAGACGTTCTGGAGGCCTAGACTTGGGACTGGTGGGAAGGAGGGGGTGGTCTTGTGGGACTGAGCCCTGAACCTGTGGTCTCTGAGGCTCTCTTCATCTAGATAAGCTCAGAATTGAATTGACTTGCAGGACACCCAGCTGATGTTTGCTGCAGAATTGATTGCTTATGTGCTGTTGGGGTGGGGGAACCCCCACACATTTGGTCACAGAAGTCTGTGTTGATTGTTGTTGTAGAGTGAGAGGATAGAACTCTTTTTTTTTTCCCCCTCTCACAGTGCCCTTATAAAACAGGCTCAAGGGAGCTTATTCACTCCTTCCACTATGTGAGGACACAGCAAAATGCCCTCTATGAAGCAGGGAATGGGGTCTCACCAGCCACCAAATCTACAGTTGTTTGACTTCAGACTTCTCAGCCTCTAGAGCTGTGAGAAATAAATTTCTATTATTTATAAGTCACCCAGTCCATGGTATTTTGTTACAGCAGCCTGGGTGGACTGAGACAGGCTACAGCAGTAAATAAGAAAGACAAGGTTCCTACATCCATGGAGTAGAGCTTTCATTCTTGTGGAGTCCTAACTAGGGAGAAGGAGTCAGTCTGCCGGGACCAGGGGAAAGCAAAAAGAAAAATCAGATAAGCTATAAGTCTGCCTTCGTTCATGGTCTAAGACACACAGCCCTCCCTGCACAAATAACTCACAATCTTCCTGTGCCAGCTATCAGCAGACCCTTGGCTGATAGGGAAATGCAAGTTAGCTCCTGCAACATTAGCACTATCAGAACTGCATGGAGCCCTCTCCAGCACAAGCACCATCCTATGAAATCCCCAGCAAGCCTTTGTCTCCTTGCAGTCAGCTCCTCTCTTGCTGACTTGCCCATTGCTCTCTTGCGACGTGTTTTCTCTAACAGATCTGTCTTTCTTTACCTACAACTGTCTTGGTAAATTCTTTTTACTGCTTGTGCCACCAGCCCCAGATAGTCACTATCTGCAACAATTCTGAATTGAGAGAGTCAGTAAATAAGGAGATAAATTAATATGTTTTTAAAAATCAGGCATAATAAATACTTGCCAGAAAATGAAAACTGAGTGATAACAGGTGGTCTGAGGAGGTGGTATTTAGGCTGAGATTCAAGCAATAAAAAAGGAGGTAAAAAAGAGAAGGTTGTAACTTTATATGTTGTACCACTGCTATAATCAGAAAAATAATTTCACTGAATTAAAGATCATGTATTCTGTGTATGGGCACACAATGAAATTATTTTCTTACATGGAAAGTAACACCCTTCTACACACACAAATAGTCTCTCTTTGGATGGGGGTATAAATTCTGTTGTTCATTAACCTAGTCAGTGTCTAGCAAACAATACACCCTATATTTCTTTCTTGTACAATTTTACTGAAAATCAAATGACATAAGTAAAAAATCTATGGAGACAAACTGTCTACATCACCAGAGTTTACCATGTGTGACCTGGAGGATCACTGTGTCATTCTGTTCTGCTCTTAGAGTAACACAGTGACTCCTCTTACTTTTAGGAGACTTCTCTTCTATTTTCCCTACGCAGAACATACCCCGTCACTACAAATATACTAGATAGACTTGCCCTAGTGAGAATTAACTGAATTTCAAATAATCACTTACAGTTTGGAACATCTACCTTTGTTGCTTACACAATATCATAATGAAACAAAAGTTTGCTGGAAACGTTGAAAGCAAAGTTCAGGCGATGAGTGATATCCTAGAAATAAATACTGAATTACCTGTATTACTCCTTAGTCCCAGATTTGGGGAGCACCCAGGGTTTAATTAAGATATTTGGAAGCCCTAAACATTAGAAGCAAGGTTCCTCTGTCCTTACCAAATGCAATTCAAAATAAGAAAAAAATCCCAAGCCATGAATTATATCTAAAGAAGTATAGTAAATTTTAGATGTTCCCCCATGATGACTATATTGAGATTTTAAAGAAATATTAAAAATAAAATAGTTTAAATTTTCTTGTTTTGGGTGATCCCATTTTGCTTGAGTTCTAAGCATTGATTAAGGTCAATTCTGCCATTTGTCAACTGGATCTCATTCATTCACTTCTACTTTAGTACTTGCCTTCTATAATCACCTGCACTCCTCTCTACTGAATCATTTACATTAGTCAGAAAGCTTGCTTAGTATTTGATATGGTTTGGCTCTGTGTCCCAACCCAAATCTTATCTGAACCTGTAATCCCCATGTGTCAAGGGGGAAAGGTGATTGGATCATGTGGGAGGTTCCCCCATGCTGTTCTGGTGATAGTGAGTGAGTTCTCATGAGATATGATGGTTTTATAAGGGGCTCTTCTCCCTTTGCACTCTCTCTTCTGCCGCCTTGTAAAGAAGGTGGCTGCTTCCCCTTCCACCATGATTGTAAGTTTCCTGAGACCTCCACAGCCATGCAGATCTATGAGTCAAATAAACTTCCTTTGTTTATAAATTACCCAGCCTCCGAGGTATATCCGTAACAGTGTGAAAACGGACTAATAGGCCGGGCGCGGTGGCTCACGCTTATAATCCCAGCACTTTGGGAGGCCGAGGCAGGCGGATCATGAGGTCAGGAGATTCTCTTCTAAAAAACAAAAAAATAATCCGGGATGGTGGCGGGCCTTGTATCCCACTACTCAGAGATGCTGGAGGCAAGGAATGGGTGAACCGGAGGCAAAGAAAAAACGGACTAATATAGCATCTCATTTCTTAAAAGAAAACAAAAATCTTCCTGGACTCTATGCCCTTTTTATATAGCTCCTTGTTTATCTGTTCCCCATCAGAGCACTCAAAAATGTTATCTATATCCACTCCACAAAAGGTGAAACCACTTGTTCAAGGTCGCTAATGGCCTCCTTGTTGCCAAATCTAATGGTCAATTCTCAGGACTTATTTTATTGCAACTCTCACCAAAATTCGATATAATTAGTCACGTCCTTCCCTTTTACCCCTTTTTTCACTTGGCTTCCATGACTCTGAAGTCTTCTGGTTTTCCTCCCCATGTCACTGGTTATTCTATCTCAATTTCCTATGTTGATTCATTTCGTTAGTTTCTAAACAGCTGCGTTTAAGTGCCTTAGCGTTCAGTCTGAGACCTCTTCTTATCAACACTGAGGCTTTAACAATCTGTTTTTTATCCACACTTTATTGGTGCTGATGGCTTTTTAATCTTTTGGGTCTATGGATAGAATGGTATTTCAATATAATTGACTTCCTTTTTGTACTAGTCCGTTCTTGCACTGCTATAAAGAAATATCTAATCTGGGTAATTTATAAAGAAAAGAGGTTTAATTGGCTCATGGTTCTGCAGGCTATACAGGAAGCATGACTGGGGAGGTTTGGACAGCTTCCGTCACACATCTGGCACCCTGGCAGTGGTGGCTAGAAAGCTAGGTTTATCTGGGACAATTGACTGAAATACCTATGGATCCTCTCCAGCATGGTGATCTCAGAGAGGTAAGATTTCTTTTTTTTTTCTTTTCTTTTTTTTTTTTTCCGAGACGGAGTCTCTCACTGTCGCCCGGGCTTGAGTGTAATGACGTGATCTCGGCTCACTGCAACCTCCTCAATAGCTGGGATTACAGGTGCCTGCCACCATGCCCGGCTAATTTTTTGTATTTTTACTAGAGACAGGGTTTCACTATGTTGGCCAGGCTGGTCTCGAACTCCTGACCTCGTGATCTGCCTGCCTTGGCCTCCCAAAGTGCTGGGATTATAGATGTGAGCCACCACGCCCAGCTGAGAGATAAGATTTCTTATGTGGGAGCTCAGGGCACCCAGAGTGTTCCAAGAGGCCTGGGTAGAAACAGCAAGGCTTCTCATGGCCTAACCCTAGGTGTCCCAGATTGTCATTTTTACCCCTGTTTGTAGGTCAAGCAAGTCATTAAATCAACCCAGATTCAACAGGAAGGAAATTAGACACCACCTCTCAAAGGGAAGGGAAACAAAGCTCTATGGCCATCTTTAATCTGCCACAGATGCCTAATAGGTATCTCATTTGTAACATGTCCAAACAAAACTCTCAATTTCCTCTCTACACCTGCTCCTTTCTGGTGATCACCCTCCCAGTAAATTGGACCGATTGCTCAGGCCCCATTCTTGGAGTCATCCACAACTGTCCTCTTAGTTCCATACTCTACATTCTATTCATTAGCAAATCCTGCTGGCACCACCTTGAAAATATATCCTCAATCTGACTGCTCACTCTCTCTACCTCTATTGCTATCACCCTAGTACGATCCACTATCATTTTTTTCCTGGACTACTTTCATAGTTTCCCAGCTGGATTATCAGCTACCACTCTTGTCCTCGTGACTCCTCCACACAACAGCCTCAGAGATTCATTTATTTATTTTTGAGACAGGGTCTTGCTTTGTTGCCCAGGCTGGAGTGCAGTGGTGTGATCACAGCTCACTGCAGCCTCAATCTCCCCAGGCTCAGGCAGTCCTCCCACATCAGCCTCCTGAGTAGCTGGGACTACAGGCACGTGCCACCAAACCCAGCTTATTTTTGTATTTTTTGGAGAGACAGGGTTTGTAGGTCTCTGGCCTAGAGCAGTGGTAATGAGGATTGAAGAGCCAAAGTGAATTCCAAAGCTATCCCAGTGATAGGGCAAATTATTGAAATAAGACCCTCTTTTCTGTGGGGAAAAGAGAGAGCACACTGTTACTGTATCTATGTAGAAAGAAGTAGACATAAGAGACTCCATTTTGTTCTGTACTAAGAAAAATTCTTTTGCCTTGAGATGCTGTTAATCTGTAACCCTACCCCCAACCCTGTGCTCACAGAGACATGTGCTGTGTCAATTCAAGGTTAAATGGATTTAGGGCTATGCAGAATGTGCTTTGTTAAACAAATGCTTGAAGACAGCATGCTTGTTAAAAGTCATCACCATTCCCTACTCTCAAGTACCCAGGGACACAAAACACTGCGGAAGGCCGCAGGGACCTCTGCCTAGGAAAGCCAGTTATTGTCCAAGGTTTCTCCCCAAGTGATAGTCTGAAATATGGCCTCGTGGGAAGGGAAAGACCTGACCGTCCCCTAGCCCAACACCCATAAAGGGTCTGTGCTGAGAAGGATTAGTAAAAGAGGAAAGCCTCTTTGCAGTTGAGGTAAGAGGAAGGCATCTGTCTCCTGCTCATCCATGGGCAATGGAATGTCTCGGTGTAAAACCCGATTGCATATTCCATCTACTGAGATAGGAGAAAACCACCTTAGGGCTGAGGTGAGACATGCTGGCGGCAATACTGCTCTTTAAGGCATTGAGATGTTTATGTATATGTACATCAAAAGCACAGCACTTTTTTCTTTGCCTTGTTTATGATGCAGAGACATTTGTTCACATGTTTTCCTGCTGACCCTCTCCCCACTATTACCCTATTGTCCTGCCACATCCCCCTCTCTGAGATGGTAGACGTAATGATCAATAAATACTGAGGGAACGCAGAGACCCGTGCCGGCGCGGGTCCTCCGTATGCTGAGTGCCGGTCCCCTGGGCCCACTTTTCTTTCTCTATACTTTGTCTCTGTGTCTCTTTCTTTTCTCAAGTCTCTCGTTTCACCTGACGAGAAACACCCGCAGGTGTGGAAGGGCAGGCCACCCCTTCACTTTCCACTCTCACTTTCCAAATTCCAAAAATGCAAGAGTTTTAGGTACATTTACAAGCTGCCCTGTCGTCACGTTGCCCAGGCTGGTCTCAAATTCCTGGGCTCAGGTGAGCCACTCGCCTTCCTCTTCCAAGAGATCCTTTTAAATGTAAGTCAAATCATGTCATCAATGTGCTTATAATGTTCCAGTGGCTTCATATCTCAAAGTAGAATCCCAAATTCTTACGAGGACTTTAATAACTTAATAATGTCTAAATCCCGGCCACTATTCTGACCTTGTTTCCTACCTTTCTTTCCTTCATTCACTCCAGTCCAGCCCTGCTGGCTTATCTGTTCTTCCTCAAAGAAGCCAAATGTGCTCTTCCACAAGGCCGTTGCACTTGGCACTTCTCACTACACGGAATGCTCCTTCCTTACATATTTCTGTGGCTTACTCCCCTATTTCATTGAGGTCTTTGTTCAAATGTCATTTATTTAGAGAAGCTCTGTTTATCACTACAGCACCCATATTTACTCTTTTTTTTTTTTATTTGTTTTGAGACAAGGTCTCCCTCTGTCTCCCAGGCTGGAGTGCAGTCACATGATTATGGCTCACTGCAGCCTCGCCCTGCTGGGCTTAAGCAAGCCTCCCACCTCAGCTTTCCAAGTAGCTGGGAAAACAGGCACACGCCACCACGTCCAGCTAATTTTTAAAATGTTTATACAGACAGAGTCTCACCATGTTGCCCAGGCTGGTCTTGAAATCCTGAGCTCAAGTGATCCTCCCACCTTGGCCTCCAAAAGGGCTAGGATTACAGGTGTAAGCCACCACATCCGGGCCACATTTATTCTTTATCCCCTCTATCACACTATCCTATGCATTTATTTTTTTAATACCTGCCTGCTGCATTAGAATAGAAGTTCCTTGAAAGCAGAAACTTAGTCTTATTTACTACTATTTCCCCATCCCTCAAAACAGTGCCTATCACATAATAGGTGTTCAATAAATGTTTGTTGAATAAATGAATAAATGTGTTTAGTCTACCTATTGGGTGCTCCAACACTAGGAGCCAAAAGAGGATGTTTACTAAAACCTTGGGGGTAATTTGGTTCAGTGTGGAACAGCACCTTCACCAATATTAATCATGATGTGGTTCAATTGCAAATCAAAGGAACGCGTACAGTTTTTGAATCTATCTCTCATTCATTCTCTCTGAGGGATCTAGTAATAGTCCCTCTTGGAATAGCTGTGAATTGCTGAACAATGCAAGTACTTTATTTTTATTCCTTTTTTAGAATATTAGGCTATTTCCTATCTCTTTCTTGCATATACATTTTATAGCCTTCTGACAGGAATCAGTTCTACCGATAAATGTGTGTACCTAGCAAAGGCTAGTTAATGATATAAATCATAGAGTAAATCAAGACCCATGTACCAAATAAGTTGGCCAAGGTGACGGAAGGGCATAAAAGTGAGAAGAGATTAGGAAAGGCACTGTGAGATAGGAGCTTATAAATGCTAGTGAATGTTTCCCTTTTTCAGTTAGTCTTAAGTTAGGACATAGCCTGCCTCCAATTGTACCACATAGGCTAAGTGGTCAATAAAATATCTCGAGTTAACATAAAAATAATAAGTTCTATCTTTCTTTTTTTTTTTTGAGACAGAGTCTCGTTTTGTCACCCAGGCTGGAGTACAGTGGCACGATCTAGGCTCACTGCAACTGCTGTCTCCTGGTCTCAAGTGATTCTCCTGCCTCAGCCTCCCAAGTAGCTGAGATTACAGGCACGTGCCATCATGCCTGGCTAATGTTTATATTTTTGGTAGAGACAGGATTTCACCATGTTGGCCAGGCTGGTCTGGAGCTCTTGACCTGAAGTGATCCACCCACCTCAGCCTCCCAAAGTGCTGGGATTACAGGCATGAGCCACCACGCCCAGCCTAAATTCTGCCTTTTTGGAATACTAAGGTGCCATAGCTACAGGAGGGATGAAGGATGGAGGGATAAAGAATATATACTAGTGTAGGAATAAGTGGAGCACTGGTAACAACTCTGAGAAAGTAAAAAAACAAACAAAAAGTTCTTGCAAAATTCTGCTACCTGCCTGGAGGGCAGTAAGAACATTTGGAAAGATATTGCTGCTGGCTGGGAGCGGTGGCTCACACCTGTATTCCCAGCACTTTGGGAGGCCAAGGCGGGTGGATCATGAGGTCAGGAGATTGAGACCATCATGGCCAACATGGTGAAACCCCATCTCTACTAAAATACAAAAAATTAGACAGGCGTGGTGGTGTGCGCCTGTAGTCCCAGCTACTCGGGAGGCTGAGGCAGGGGAATCGCTTGAACCTGGGAGGCGGAGGTTGCAGTGAGCCGAGATCACACCACTGCACTTCAGCCCGGTGACAGAGCAAGACTCCATCTCAAAAAAAAAAAAAAAAAAAAGGAAAGCTATTGCTGCTAATCCAGATATGGATGCTGTGATGACCAGAGCCTTGGCACTCAAAGTGAGATCTGTACACCAGCATGGGCATTGCCTGGGTGCTTATTAAAAATGTGGAATATCAGGCTCCACCCCAGACCCACTGAATTGGAATCTACATTTTGACAAGATTCCCAACTGATTCACATACACAATAAAGTTTTAGAGTCTCTGGCCTAGAGCAGTGGTAATGAGGATTGAGGAGCCAAAGTGAATTCTAAAGTTGTCTCAGTCTCAGTAGTAGGGCAAATTATTAAGACTCTCCTTTCTACTCTGACTTTCCAGATTCCAAAAAGGAAGGGTTTAGGTCCACTTACTAGCCATTTGACCTTGGATAAATTAACTCCCCTATGCTTCATTAATATGGCTCTGCTGTCACTAAGGTATCCAAAAAACTCTAACTGCTGACTCTATGAATTATTCATAATCCTCCTCCTCTTGCACTGCCCCGTCAAGTGGTCATACAGTTCATTTGAATTTTTATGTATTTGATCTACCCTATTGTAAAGTTAACAAATTACTGGGGAGTAAATATTAAGACTAATGATGGTTCCAACAGGGCCCCGCTTCTAGCTGTGAGGAATGAGACGTTTGCCTCCCTTGGAACAAAACTCTATAAATAGGTAATCTAACTGGAAAATTGCTCAACAAATTTATTAATTATGCTTAATGCTTGCATATAGAATAAGTTTGGTGGAAATCACTAATGTACCAAAGGAGTAGCATCCTAGGTCATATAAGAACTAGTTCCTCTTCCCTTAGCATAGTGGCTTCAAACAAGTAGAAAATCATCATCACCATTATTTTTAACCCTTAGGATAAATGTCCAAAGGCCCATTCATCCTCAGTGTGGAAATGGTGAGACTAAAGTGCTGACAAAAGTAAAAATAGAGCAGATTTAAAACTTAATTGATGATGGCTTCCAAGGACTTTAAAAAAACTCAGGTGTCTCAAGGAAAAAGCTTGTCCTCATTTCTTATCAATGGATGACTAATCATTTTGAACCATTTATATTTTAACCATTTTCAACTCTCTTAATCTACAATTTGTATCCACCTTATGCCTAGTTTAACAGAACTGCCAATGAATTCTAGGCAGGATAAAAACACTTAGTGGCAAACAAAAGCTGGAAGGCAGCACTTGAGAATGAAAAGCAGATGAAGAAATTCTGAAAATCCTCTCCTCCATATAAGCAATGTGAACACTTTGCAAAAATTGTCAAAATTAACTTTTCTCAGAACTCTGGAAATTAACAAAAGATCTACAACTATCTGAGAAGCTTTTATTTAAGCTTTTATCCAAGAAAAATGGTTCAGGCTGGGCACAGTGGCTCACACCTGTAATCCCAGTACTTTGGGAGGCCAAGGAGGGTGGATCACCTGAGGTCAGGAGTTTGAGACCAGCCTGACCAATATGGTGAAACCCCATCTCTACTAAAAATACAAAAATTAGCTGGGCATGGTTGCGGGCACCTGTAATCCCAGCTACTTGGGAGGGTGAGGCAGGAGAATCGACTGAACCCGGGAGGCAGAGGTTGCAGTGAGCAGAGGTTGCACCATTGCACTCCAGCTTGGGCGACAGAGTGAGACACCATCTCAAAAAAAAAAAAAAAAAAAAAGAAAGAAACAACAGAAAAAGAAAAATGGTTGCATCTAGGTAAAAACAGTGAGCTTTGTGGAATTTCCATGTGCCCTATTTCCATACTTTGAAGTAGATAGAAACAAAACTACAGTTTACCAAAATTCATGGTATATAGTTAAATCAGTGCAGAAAGAAATTTATAGCTATAAACACCTATATTTTAAAGAAGAAAAAATATCAAATTAATAAATTAAACTTCCACCTTAAAAAACTGGAGCAAAAGAGCAAGCTAAACTCAGCATAAGCAGCAGTAGGAAAATAATAAAAATTAAAGTAGAAATAAATGAAATAGAAAAGAGAAAAACAATACAGAAAATCAATGTAACCAAAAGTTTGTTCTTTGAAAATATCAACAAGGTAAATATTTAGTTAGACTGACCAAAAGAAAAAGAAGAATAAAATTACTAAAATCAGCAATGAAAGAGGAAACATTATGACCAAATGGAAATAAAAGGAATTACAAGGGGATACTATGACAACTGTTTGTCCACAAATTAGATAACTTCCATGAAATGGATCGCTTCCTAGAAAGACACAAACTACTGAAACTGGTTCAAGAAGAAACAGAATATCTGAATAGACCTATAATAAGTCAAGACATTGAAATAGTATTAAAAAAGAAATTTACCCAAAAGAAAAGCCCAAGCCCAGATGCCTTCCATATTGAATTCTACCAAGCATTTAAAAATAGAAGAATTAATACAAATTCTTCAAAAACTTTCTAAAAAATAGAAGGGAACATTTTATTCTATAAACAACTATTCTATAAAGCTAGTATTACCAAAACTGAAGACATTGCAAGAAAATAAAACTATACACCAACATCTCTTATAAATATAGGTGCAAAAATCTTCAATGTCGCTGAATCCAGCAACATATAAAAAGAATTATACAATATGACCAGGTGGGATTTGTTCCAGGAATGCAAAGTTGGTTTAGCATCTGAAAATCAAGCAATATAATACACTGTATTAGTAGAATAAGAAACTGTATGATCATCTCAATAGACATAGAAAAATCTTGTGACAAAATTCAACACCCTTTTATGATAAAAACACTCGACAATTGAGGAATACAAGGGAACTTCCTCAACCTGATAAAGGGCATCTGTGAAAAACTCATAGCCAACAACATAATTGATGGTGAAAGATTGAAAGCTTTCCCCCTTATAAGCGGGAACAGGTCAATGATGTCCGCTCTTACCACTTCTATTTACATTATACTGGAAGTTCTAGCTGGGGGCAATTGGGTGAGGAAAATAAATAAAAACACCCAGATTGGAAGGAGAGAAGTAAAACTACTTATATTTAAAGATAACATGATCTTATACACAGAAAATCTTAATGAATACACACACACACACACACACACACAAAAGCTATTAGAATAAACAAGTCAGCAAGGCTGTAGGATACAAGATCAATATACAAAATTCAATTGTATTTCTATACATTTGCAATGAACAATCCAAAGATAAAATTAAGAAGATAATTTAATTTACAATAGCATCAAAGAGGCCGGGTGCAGTGGCTCATGCATGTAATCCCATTACTTTGGGAAGCCAAAGTAAGGAGATTGCTTGAGTCCAGGAGTTCAAGACCAGCCTAGGCAACACAGCAAGACCCATCTCTACAAAAAATTAAAAATTTAGCCAAACATGGTGGTGCATGCCTGCAGTGCCTGCTACTTGGCAGGCTAAGGTGGGAGAATCACTTGAGCCAGGGAAATTGAGGCTGCAGTGAGTCATGGTCACACCACTGCACTCCAGCCTTGGTGACAGAATGAGACTCTGCTCTCAAAAACAAAAACGAACAAAAGCCCACAACAGCATAAAAGAGAATAAAATACCTGGAAATAAATTTAAGAAAAGAACTTCAAGACCTGTACACTGAAAACTAGAAAGCATTGCTAACTGAAATTAAAGACATAAATATATGGGAAGCCATCCCATGTTCATGGGTCAGAAGACTTAGTATTGTTAAGATGGTAATACTTGCCGGGTGTGGTGGCTCACACCGGTAATCCCAGCACATTGGGAGACCAAGGTGGGCAGATCATTTGAGGTCAAGAGTTCGAGAATAGCCTGGCCGGCATTGTGAAACACTGTCTCTACTAAAAATACAAAAATTAGCTGGGCATGGTGGTGGGTTCCTGTAGTCCCAGCTACTTGGGACGCTGAGGCAGGGGAATTGCTTGAACCTGGGAGGCAGAGGCTGCAGTGAGCTGAGATCGCACCACTGCACTCCAGCCTGGGCGACAGAGTGAGACTCTGTCTCAAAAAAAAAAAAGATGGCAATAGCATCCAAATTGATCTACAGGCCGGGCGCAGTGGCTCACTCCTGTAATCCCAGCACTTTGGGAGGCCAAGGCGGGCGGATCACGAGGTCAGGAGATCGAGACCATCCTGGCTACCACAGTGAAACCCCGTCTCTACTGAAAAATACAAAAAATTAGCCGGGCGAGGTGGCAGGCGCCTGTAGTCCCAGCTACGCGGGAGGCTGAGGCAGGAGAATGGCGTGAACCCCGGGGGGCGGAGCCTGCAGTGAGCCGAGATCGCGCCACTGCACTCCAGCCTGAGTGAAAGAGGGAGACTCCGTCTCAAAAAACAAAAACAAAAAACCAAAAAAAACAAAACAAATTGATCTACAGATTTAATGCAACCTCTATCAAAATCTCAGCTTTTTTTTTTTTTTTTTTTTTTTTTTTTTTCAGAAATTAACAAGCTGACCATGAAATTCATATTGAAACTCAAGAGACACAGATGGGCTGGGCGCGGTGGCTCACGCCTGTAATCCCAGCACTTTGAGAGGCCAAGGCAGACTGATCATGAGGTCAGGGGTTCAAGACCAGACTGACCAACATGATGAAAGCCTGTCTCTACTAAAAATACAAAAGTTAGCCGGGCATGGTGGTGCATGCCTGTAATTCTAGCTACTCAGGAGGCTGAGGCAGGAGAATCGCTTGAACCTGGGAGGCAGAGGTTGCGTGAGCCGAGATTGCAGCACTGCACTCCAGCCTGGGTAACAGAGCGAGACTCTGCCTTAGGAAAAAAAAAAAAAGACACAGAAAAATAAAAAACAATCTTGAAAAAGAACAAAGTTCTCAGGCTTCCCAGTTTCAAAGTTACAAAGTTACTACAAATTGACAATAATCAAGACCATGTGGTACTGGCATAAGGATAGACATACAGATGAATGAATGAGAGTCCAGAAATAAATCTATACGTCTGTAGTCAATTTTTGACAATGATGTTGACATCATTCAATGTTCTCAGCACCATTGTCAAAAGAATCATCTTTTCAATAAGTGGTGCTAGGACAACAGGATATTCACATGCAAAAGAATGAAGATGGACACCTATCTTACATGATATACAAAACTTAACTCAAACTGGATCAAAGACTTAAATACAGGAGCTAAAACTATACAATTCTTAGAAGAAAACATGGGCATAAACCTTGTGACCTGAGTTAGCCAGTGGTATCTTTGACATGATTCCAAAAAACAAGTGACAAAACAAAAAATAGATAAAGTGGACCATCAAAATACAAAATTTTATGCTTTACTTTGGGAGGCCGAGGTGGGCGGATCACCTGAGGTCGGGAGTTCGAGACCAGCCTGACCAACAAGGAGGAACCCTGTCTCTACTGAAAATACAAAATTAGCTGGGCGTGATGGTGCATGCCTGTAATCCCAGCTACTTGGGAGGCTGAGGCAGGAGACTCACTTGAACCCAGGAGGTGGAGGTTGCAGTGAGCCAAGATCCCGCCACTGCATTCCAGCCTGGGCAACAAGAGCAAAACTCCATCTAAAAAAAAAAAAAAAAAATTGTGCTTCAAATGACACCATCAAGGAAGGGAAAAGAAAATCCACAGAATGAGGTGCATTAATTGCTAATCATGTACCTGATAAGCAACTTATACCTCGAATACATAAAACTCTCTTGGCTTTTTGTTTTTTGTTTTTGTTTTTGTTTTTGTTTGAGACAGAGTCTTGTGCTGTCCGTTATTCAGGCTGGAGTGTAATAGCACACTCATGGCTCACTTGAGCTTTGACTTCCTAGGCTCAAGTGATCCTCCCACCTCAGCCTCCTGAATACTTGGGACTCCAGTGTGCGCCATCTCACCCAGCTAATTTTTGTATTTTCTGTAGAGATGGAGTCTTACCATGTGGCAGGCTGGACTCGAACTCCTGGGCTAAAGTGATCCACCTGCTTCGGCTTCCCAAAGTGCTGGGATTACAGGCATGAGCCACCACAAGCAGCCCATAAAGTACTGTTACAACTAAATAGTAAAAAGATAAAACCACAATTTTAAAAATCGGAAGGGCTTTTAATAGATATTCCTTCAGAGAATATATACAAATGGTCAATAAGAACATTAAAATATGCTCAACATCATTAGCATATGATTTCTCATTGTGGTATTGATGAGAAATACCACAATGAGAAATCACTTCACCCTTACTAAGACAGTTATGACAAATTTTGGTGAGGATGTGGAGAAATGAGAACTTGCATATATTGCTGGTGGGATTGTAAAATGGTACAGTCACTTTAGAAGAGTCTGGCAGTAACTCCAAGAGTTAAACATAAAGTTACCATACAACTCAGCACTCTTAGGTATATACCCAAGATAAATAAAAAATATGTGCCTATACAAAAACCTGTACATGAATGTTCATAACAGCTTTATTCATAATAGCCAAAACATGGAAATAACTCAAATCCAACTCGATTAATGAATGGAGAAACAATATCCATAAAATGGAATATTATTTGGCTATAAAAAGAAATGAAGTACTGATATGTACTATGACATGAATAAACCTTGAAAATATCATGCTGTGAAAGAAGGTAGTCATAAAAGGCTGCATAATATGTTAATTTTTTTTTTTTTGAGACAGTTTCACTCTTGTTGCACAGGCTGGGGTGCAATGGCGTGATCTCGGCTCACTGCAACCTCCACCTCCTGGGTTCAATCAATTCTTCTGCCTCAGCCTCCCAAGTAGCTGGGATTACAGGCATGTGCCACCACGCCCGGCTAATTTTGTATTTTTAGTAGAGATGGGGTTTCTCCATGTTGGTCAGGCTGGTCTCAAACCCCCGACCTCAGGTGATTCACCTGCCTCGGCCTCCCAAAGCGCTGGGATTACAGACGTGAGCCACTATGCCCGGCCCATCAATTCCATTTTTATGAAATAGTCAAGATAGGCAAATCTATATAGAAAAAAATTAAATTAGTAGTTACCAGGAGCTGGGGGGAGGGGAAATGGGGAATGACTGCTAATGGGTATGGGGTTTCTTTTTGCAGTGAGAAAATGTTCTAAAGTTGGGTAGTGATGGTTGCACAACTCTGTGAAGATACTAAAAATCACTGAGTTGTATGCTTTAAAGGAGTGAATGTTGTGGTGTGTGACTATATCTCAATAAAGCTATCATTTAGAAAAAGAACAAGCTGGAAGAGCTAACCGGGAATCTTTCATATTTAAGACTTCCTATAAATTTTCTATTTTGGAAAAACTCAGTGTGGTGGCTATTGTGATTATCTTTCCAATTCTATTCCTCCCCCATTCATTACATAGTCACCTTGCAGTTTGAATGGGATTATCCTTACTACCAGCTTCAATAAATTCTACTTTTGACTATTCTAGTCTGCCTTGCCATAGCCTAACAAATGGTATTCAAGGGTAACCATTAGAAAAATAAAAAGGCTTAAGATTTTTGTTAGGTCACAACTAACACTTGCTCTCTTCCTGGATGTGAAGTACTGATAATTGTTGGCAGCTGTCTTACAACCATGAGAGAGGTCAGCTTAAAGACAAAACTGCTTTGGGAAGCAGTTTGGCACTTTGGGAAGCCAAGGCAGGCAGATCACTTGAGGTCAGGAGTTTGAGACCACCCTGGTGAACACAGTGAAACCCTGTGTCTACTAAAAATACAAAAATTAGCTGGGTGTGGTGGCGCATGCCTGTAATCCCAGCTACTCCAGGGGCTTGAAGTATAAGAATCGCTGAACCCAGGAGGCAGAGGTTGCAGTGAACCAAGATCTTGCCACTGCACTCCAGCCTGGAAGGCAGAATGAGACTCTCTCTCAAAAATAAAATAAAATAAAATAAAATAAAATAAAATAAAGTAAAGTAAAATACTGACGCATAGAGGGGGGCGAGCCAAGACTATCTCAGAAAAATGGAGCAAGAACTCCATTTTTTAACTGTGCCTGACTCTTGTTTGCTTTATATAGGGTGTGACTCTGTGACAGCCTCAGTTTCTCCTAGGCTGATTGTTAACAGTGTCTCCTTTCTCAAACGAGTCCTGCTTTAGATGGTCATTCATAGGTCATACTGGATTTTCAGTTACAGATCAATGAATTTATTAGTTAACCCAGGTCAACTGTTTCTTAAGGCCATGCAAGTTTTGTTTGTTTGTTTGAGATGGAGTCTAGCTCTGTCACCCAGGCTGGAGTGCAATGGCGCCATCTCAGCTCACTGCAACTTCCGCCTCCTGGGTTCAAGTGATTCTCCCGACTCAGCCTCCCGAGTAGCTGGGATTACAGGCTCCTGCCATTATGCCCAGCTAATTTTTGTATTTTTAGTAGAGATGAGTTTTTGCCCTGTTGACCAGGCTGGTCTTGAACTCCTGGCCTTGAACTCCTGGCCTCAAGTGACCTGCCCCCTTCGGCCTCCCAAAATGCTGGGGTTATAGGCGCCCAGCTGCACTTCCCTCACTCTTGGCAATGTCTTAGTCTTTCTTCAGGACCCAGATGACCTTCTCCATGAAGTCTTTCTAGACTTTCTGGAATAAAAGTAATCACTCCCAACTCCCAATTTTTCTCATATCTCTATATCAACACTCATTGTATTGCAATGATATATTTTTGCATTTCTCTTCCTCAGCTGAACGTAAACTTCTCCAGGAGGAAAAAAAGATTATGTTATTTTTAACTTTGTATCCAAAGCATGAGAACACTGTGTACCTGGAACATCACATATTTTATTGTATTATTATTTTATTATTTTGAGACAGAATCTCACTCTGTCGCCCAGGCTGGGGTGCAGTGGCGTGATCTCGGCTTACTGCAATCTCTGCCTCAGCCTCCTGAGTATCTGGGACTACAGGTGCAGGCTGTTTTGCATATTTTGTAGAGATGGAGTTTCACTATGTTGCTCACCCTGGTCTCTAATTCCTGGGCCCATGCAACCTGCCACATTCAGCCTCCCAAAGTGCTGTGATTACACGCATGAGCCACCGTGCCCAACCTCATGTATACATGTGTGCATACATGTATGCATACATATGTGCATATATGCGTGCATACATGCATGTGTGCATGCATGTGTGTGCATGTGTGCATGTACGTGTGTGTACATGCATGTGTGTACATGTGTATATGTGTGTGTACATGTGTGTATGCCTGTGTATATGCATGTGTGTATACATGTATGTATATATGTATGTATAGATGTGTGTGTGTGTGTGTGTGTGTGTATTGTTTTTTACTACAAAAAAAAAAAGACAGGATCTCACTATGTTACCCAGGATGGTCTTAAACTCCTGCATTCAAGTGATCCTCCCACCTCGGCCTCCCAAAGTGCTAAAATTACTGGCATAAGCCATCATGCCTGGCTGCCTTGTACGTTTTAATATTTGTTGAAGAATAAAGGAAAATAAATAACTAAACGGAAAATCCATTAATTTGTTTACTTTATCATCTTAACAGTCTTAATAATTTTGCTCAGTGTTCTCTATTATAGAGGAAATGACTGTTAATGATGGCTCCCATCATTAACTGTTGATGACTGTTAATGAGGGATCCCAAAATAGTTAAGGTGGGTTGGCAACTGAATTTAGGCATGAGCTTATGTGATAGGGAAGGCCCTAATAGTTGTTTCTATTTCCTTGTATTGCAAAATGCTTTGTTTCGTGCTTTTTTGGGTATTAGACAACACTTCAAATTTATACCTACAATGATATAAAAGGCTAAAAACAATTAGATATGATTTCCAAACTATCAAATTACTAGACTAGGGGAGGATGCATCTTTTTCACAAATTAGTTGTTAGTTTGGTACCAATTTGTGTAAACATTATAACACCTTTTGCCAATTCTGAGCTTCAAAAAATAATATATTTACATAAACTTGACTGAAAACTTTGTCTCGTGTTAATCCTGATGCATTTTTTTTTTTTTTTTTTGAGACGGAGTCTCGCTCTGTCGCCCAGGCTGGTGTGCAGTGGCACAATCTCGGCTCACTGCAAGCTCCGCCTCCCGGGTTCACGCCATTCTCCTGCCTTAGCCTCTCCGAGTAGCTGGGACTACAGGCGCCCGCCACCACGCCCGGCTAATTTTTTTGTATTTTTAGTAGAGACGGGGTTTCACCATGGTCTCGATCTCCTGACCTCGTGATCCGCCCGCCTTGGCCTCCCAAAGTGCTGGGATTACAAGCATGAGCCACCGCGCCCGGCCCAATCCTGATGCATTTAATTATATTTTATGAGGTATTTATTACCAAAAATTACCAAAAATAGTTTAAAGGCTATTTGATATCACTATTTCAGAAGGCCAATTTGTGTACCTTTCTAACATTATGCTGGCTTGTAGCGAATATTTTCTTTCAAGGCCTGAAATTTATTTTTCCCATGGAATAAAAGTATCTTTGTTTGCTCTTTACTATTCAATTATATTTCTCCTATTTCCTACAATTGTCATCTAATTGCATTTGTTTCTGATTGACTACACCAGGTATATTAGCAAGAAGATGAGATCTACAACATACTCTGGTTTGTGTAATAATTAAGAATTGTAAAGTATTGCATGCTCTGTCACAAGGAATAATTTGCCAAAGATAAATCCTTCTAATAGGTAATTTTATTTTTTATAGGTTGAAACAGTAAACAGAGAAATAGAGAAAACAAAAGTTAGTAATGTAGATGAAATGAGACAGAACAAATGTACTTTCTCAATTGAGGAATAATAATAAAACTTTATATCCATTTCCGTCCCTGGAATTGTTATAAATATTTTACATATGTTAACTTTAGTCCTCACAACAGTCCATTTATAGACAAAGAAACTGAAGCAAGTGGCTAGGCACAGTGGCTTACTCTTGTAATCCTAGCACTTTGGGAAGCTAGGGCAGGAGGATTGCTTCAGGTCAGGAGTTCAAGACCAGCCTGGGCCACATAACAAGACCCTTTCTCTACAAAATAAAAATAAAAATAAAAAAACTGAGGCGAGAGAGGTTAAGTGACTTGCTTAGGTCACATGGTGGACCAGAATTCAAACTCAGCCTGTCTGACTTTCACAGTATTCAGGCTTAGCCAATAGTTTATACGGTAACCTAAAGGAAAGCATTCTTAAGATAGGGAAGGTATTTTGTAGAGATTCTAAAGTCAGGAGGTCTAGTTTATCTTAACAGCCTTTGTTTCTTAGTAAATGTTAAAGTCGCCGGGCGCGGTGGCTCAAGCCTGTAATCCCAGCACTTTGGGAGGCCGAGGTGGGCGGATCACGAGGTCAGGAGATCGAGACCCACAGTGAAACCCCATTTCTACTATAAATACAACAAATTAGCAGGGTGTGGTGGCGGGTGCCTGTAGTCAGTCCCAGGTATTCAGGAGGCTGAGGCAGGAGAATGGCGTGAACCCGGGAGGCGGAGCTTGCAGTGAGCCGAGATTGTGCCACTGCACTTCAGCCTGGGCGACAGAGCCAGACTCCGTTTCAAAAAAGAAAAAAAAAAAGTAAATGTTAAAGTCAAGTTTTAATTATATTGTTGGTAATTCTGTAAAATGATACAATAAGAAACAGATTTTATTGGAATTTTCCTGAATTATTTTGTGAGAAAAAAAGCACTTGAAAAAGATTGTTCTTTTAAATTCTTTTTTTTGGAGATGGAGTCTCGCTCTGTCATTCAGGCTGGAGTGCAGTGGCACTATCTCGGCTCACTGCAAACTCCGCCTCCCGGGTCCACGCCATTCTCCTGCCTCAGGCTCCGGAGTAGCTGCGACCACAGACGCCTGCCACTGCGCCCGGCTAAGTTTTTGTATTTTTAGTAGAGACGGTGTTTCACTGTGTTAGCCAGGATGGTCTCGATCTCCTGACCTCGTGATCCGCCCGCCTCGGCCTCCCAAAGTGCTGGGATTACGTGAGTCCACCGTGCCCGGCCTTAAATTCTTCCACTTGTTGTTTGTGCTCTTAATGAGTTGTTCTGCAATGACATTATGTTTCATAAAATTCCTCTTAACTGAAGCAAATGATATGGTGGAAGGAAAGAGCAAGATGTTTAAATTCCCAGCACATCTTAGCAGAAAAACATGATATACGTTCCTAAGTCTCAGATGGTAAAATTGACTTTCCTAAATCTCAGATGGTGATGTATACATTACATTGGTTATTAAACTAAATAATGCTAGACCAAAATCTACTTTGCAAACTGAATTTTGAGAGTTGAACATCTACTATATGTTGTTTAAATTAACTCAATACTGTACTTGCTTATTTAAATAGCATTGGCTTTGGAGTCTGACAAAGCCAGGTCCAAACTCCATCGCTCTCACTTATTGAATGTCATCTGGGCATTTAACTTAATCTTTTTGGCTTCTAACTGTACAGTTTATGACTGTTGTGAAAATCAAGTTAATAGTTAAATAATTTCCCTACCATGTCATTTATGTTCCCTTGTTCAGTAAATATTAGTCAATCTCTCTCCACAATAAACTTACTGAGTTTGTTTACACACACACACAAGCTGCATACATAGTCTAGGTGAAGATTTTAGCATTATGAGCTTAAATAAACTAGAATGAGTCATAACTATATATCTAAAAAGAAATAAATTTCCAAAAACACTTTTAAAAAGATAATAGTTGAGGCCAGGTACAGTGGCTCAAGCTTAGAATCCCATCACGTTGGGAGGCCAAGATGGGTGAATTCCTTGAGTCCAGGAGTTTGAGACCAGCCTGGACAACATGGCAAAACCCCATCTCTACAAATAATTTAAAAAGTATGCAGTGAGCCGAGATCATGCCACTGCACTCCAGTCTGGGTGACAGAGCGAGACTTTGCCAAAAAAAAAAAAAAAAAAATTAGCCTGGAGTGGTGGCAGGTGCCTGAAGTCCCAGCTACTTGAGAGGCTGAGGTGAGAGGATCACCTGGGCCTGGGAGGTCGAGGCTGCGGTGAGCCGTGATTATGCCACTGCACTCCAGCCTGGGTGACAGAAGGTGTTTAAGTGCCCACAAGGTGCTAAACCCTGGGATCTGACGGCAAACTAGTAATTCTTTTTAAGACAGAGTCTTGCTCTGTCACCCAAGCTGGAGTGCAGTGGTGTGATCTCACTGCAACCTGTCTCAAAAAAAAAAACCGAAAAAACAAAAACAGTTGATATTTACATGGGGCATATTTGAACATCTTTTGAATTTAGCTTCCGTTAAGAATAAACATTAGTGGTTCGATCTAGGAAAGTATGGATTGAAATAAGATTAAGCATGAAATTTTAAAAGAAAAATGAGTATATGATTTAATTTAATTAATTAATTAATTAATTAGTTGCTTTTTGAGAAAGTCTCACTCTGTTCCCAGGCTGGAGTGCAGTGGCACATGATCTCAGCTCACTGCAACCTCTGCCTCCCAGGTTCAAGCAACTGTCCTGTCTCAGCCTTCTGAGTAGCTGGGATTACAGGCATGCACCTCCACGCCTGGCTAATTTTTGTATTTTTAGTAGAGACAAGCTCTCACCATGTTGGCCAGGCTGGTCTCAAACTTCTGACCTCATGATCCGCCTGCCTTGGCCTCCCAAAGTGCTAGGATTACAGGTGTGTCCGGCCGAGTATGTGATTTTTAAAAAAAGATTTTAGGCCAGGTGCAGTGGCTTACGCCTGTAATCTCAGCACTCTGGGAGGCTGAGGCAGGCGGATCACAAGGTCATGAGATCGAAAACATCTTGACCAACATGGTGAAACCCTGTCTCTACTAAAATACAAAAACTAGTCAGGCGTGGTGGCGTGCATCTGTAGTCCCAGCTACTCTGGAGGCCGAGGCAGGTGAATCGCTTGAACCCGGGAGGTGGAGGCTGCAGTGAGCCGAGATCGCACCACTTGCACTCCAGCCTGGGCGACAAGAGCGAAACTCCAACTCAAAAAAAAAAAAAAAGAATTTAATTAGGCATTTGGATATGAGTTAGCATAGCAGCTGAGAAGAACACAGCAGCTGAGAAGAACATGAACTCTAGTAAACTCTAGTCACTCCCCTGGACCACACCCACATATATAAACACAGGATACCAGTGGTTTATCAAGATCAGGCCCTGAACTGATAATTTGCCTGGAAACTTTGTATCATTTAAAGGCAATTTACAGTAACACAGTATCTTAGGATCTGAAGGCTTTTACAAAGTTACCATTTCATGCATAACAAACCAATGTAAGTTAATCACCTGGGCTGATAGTTGAGGTATTTTTCTTTTTTTTTTTTTTTGAGACGGAGCCTCGCTCTGTCACCCAGGCTGGAGTGCAGTGGCGCAATCTCGGCCCACTGCAAGCTCCGCCTCCCGGGTTCACGCCATTCTCCCGCCTCAGCCTCTCCAAGTAGCTGGGACTACAGGCGCCCGCCACCACGCCCGGCTGATTTTTTTGTATTTTTTTTAGTAGAGACGGGGTTTCACCGTGGTCTCGATCTCCTGACCTCGTGATCCGCCCGCCTCGGCCTCCCAAAGTGCTGGGATTACAAGCGTGAGCCACCGCGCCTGGCCTAGTTAAGGTATTTTTCGACCTAATTCTAAACATGTTTAGATAAAATACAAGAATTCCTTTTTTCTTGGCATTAGCACCACAAATTTCATGTCAATTGATTTTTTTTTTTTTTTTTTTTTTTTTTTTTTTTTTTTTTTTTTTTTTTTTTTTTTTTGAGACGGAGTCTCGCTCTTTCACCCAGGCTGGAGTGCAGTGGCGCGATCTCGGCTCACTGCAGGCTCCGCCCCCCGGGGTTCACGCCATTCTCCTGCCTCAGCCTCCCGCGTAGCTGGGACTACAGGCGCCCGCCACCTCGCCTGGCTAATTTTTTGTATTTTTAGTAGAGACGGGGTTTCACCGTGTTAGCCAGGATGGTCTCGATCTCCTGACCTCGTGATCCGCCCGCCTCGGCCTCCCAAAGTGTTGGGATTACAGGCGTGAGCCACCGTGTCCTTTGTTTATGAAACTTCAAATTTACTCAGTTTCTGGAAGATCACCTTGTTTTCACCTTATTTTTTAAGTTTTTATAGGGCTGAAAATTTACAGTACGCCTATCTTTTAAAAATAACAATACACTCACCATAGAAAACTGAATTGTGATCTTTAAAATGTTTAAATGAAAAATTATTTATAACAATGACAAAGATGGAAAATATGTCTGATATTGAGACGAAAATTATGTTGTTGACTGTCAAGTATGGGCTTTGGAGTAGGTCTTCAGGACGTGATTAGTTGAACTAAAACTAATTACTCTAACTCCTTAGCTAATTTTATAAGATAAAGGAGGAGGTATGGAAGTTAATGTGTATTTTTCTCACAAAGAAAAACCATTTAAAAATCTTTACAGACAAAGGAGAAAGCTGAGAAATTTTTCCAGAAATTTTTTCCAGAAAATTTCAGAAGTCACTGAAATTTTTCCAGTGAAAATTTTCAGAAAAATTTAAGTGACTTCTGTCAATGGATAAATAAACATTTTATCTATTCATTCAGTCAACAAATATTTAAGTGCCCACGATGGCAAACTGGTAATTTTTTTTGTTTTTAAGTCAGAGTCTCGCTCTGGCACCCAAGCTGGAGTGCAGTGGCATGATCTTGGCTCACTGCAACCTCTGCCTCCCAGGTTCAAGTGATTCTCCTGCCTCAGCCTCCCGAGTAGCTGGAATTACAGGTACCCACCACCATGCCTGGCTAAATTTTGTATTTTTTGTAGAAACAGGGTTTAACCACGTTGCCTGCCACCACGCCCAGCTAATTTTTCTATTTTTTGTGGAAATGGGGTTTCGCCATGTTGCCAAGGCTGGTCTCAAACTCCTGGGCTCAAGCGATCCTCCCACCTTGGCCTCCCAAAGTGCTGCAATTATAGGCCTGAGCCACCGCGCCCAGCCACAAACTGGTATATCTTATTCAGACATTTATAGCATTTCCAATGTTATACACATATTTGTATAAATATATATGTAGAACACCTTTAGTGGAACACTCACTAATTTTTGTTAAGAATTTACTTTTCAGAGTAGTTTTAGGTTCACAGCAAAACTGAGCAGAAAGTACAGAGGGTTCCCATATACCCCCTGCCATTCCCTCCACCAGCCTCTTCCACTATCAACATCTGGCATCAGAGCACCATATTCGTTACAACTGATGGACCTACATTAACACACCATTATCACCTAAAGTTCATAGCTTACATTAGGGTTCACTCTTGGTGTATTTTCTATGGGGTTTGACAAATATATGACATGTATACACTATTATAGGATCATACAGAATAGTTTCACTCACAGCCCTAAAAATCCTCTGTCGTCTGTTTGTCCCTCTTTCCTCTGCTCCATGGCAACCACGGGTCTTTATACTGTCTTCATACTCTTCCCTTTTCTAAAGCTGTTGTTTTAAAATGAAGTTTGGGTAAACATAGTTTAACTAGGGTCAAGTATAATATAACTGATCTCTAATCTACTGATTATACTTAATTTAGCAAATTTGTTAACTCTTAAGAATATCTACTTTCACATTTCTTTGGCCTCATTTTTTTGT
The DNA here is from genome assembly GCF_009828535.3 of Hylobates moloch. Classification (NCBI taxonomy): domain Eukaryota; kingdom Metazoa; phylum Chordata; class Mammalia; order Primates; family Hylobatidae; genus Hylobates; species Hylobates moloch. The sequence goes on from NW_026652285.1 coordinate 84,022,244, forward strand.
GTTATTGGTCATACTGTATAAAATCCTTTGTTGTAAGCTTCCAGAAAACATTTTTTTTTTTTTTTTTTTGAGACGGAGTCTTGCTCGGTCACCCAGGCCTGGAGTGCAGTGGCGCAATCTCGGCTCACTGCAAGCTCCGCCTCCCGGGTTCACGTCATTCTCCTGCCTCAGCCTCCGGAGTAGCTGGGACTACAGGCGCCCGCCACCACGCCCGGCTAATTTTCTTTTGTATTTTTAGTAGAGACGGGGTTTCACCGTGGGTCTCCATCTCCTGACCTCGTGATCCGCCCACCTCGGCCTCCCAAAGTGCTGGGATGACAAGCGTGAGCCACCGCGCCCGGCCGTAAGGTTCCAGAAAACATTTTTGAAAAAATGCAGCATACAAAACAATGCTTAAATTAAGCAATTGGTGTTCCTCAAATCTAAGAGGGCATTTAAAGATGCAGCATTATTTTATATATCACTAAGATGCACTATTATTTTATATTTGAGTAAAAAAACCCACAAGCCATTGGCTGGGCACGGTGACTCACGCCTGTAATCCCAGCACTTTGGGAAGCTAAGGCCTGTGGATCACCTGAGGTCAGGAATTCGAGACTAGCCTGAATATGGTGAAACCCCGTCTCTACTAAAAACACAAAAATTAGCCAGGCTTGGTGGTGTGCACCTGTAGTACCAGCTACTCGGGAGGGTGAGACAGGAGAATTGCTTGAACCCGGGAGGCGGAGGTTCCCGTGAGCCTAGATCACGCCACTGCACTCCAGCCTGAGCGACAGAGCGAGACTCCACCTCAAAAAAAAAAAAAAGAAAAGAAAAGAAAAGAAAAAACACACGCCAATTAATTGTAAGATGGCATTGACTGTGAGATGCATTCCCATTTCAGAGAAATTAGAATTTGTTAAGTGTTTTTTTGAAGTGTGCCTTAGAATTAACTACAATAGTAAATTTTTGTTTGGAACGTTATTTCGACGTTAGGATTCTATTCTGTTTTTTTTTGAGACAGGGTCTCACTGTCACCCAGGCTGGAGTTAAGTGGCGCGATCATAGCTCACTGCAGCCACCACTTCCCAGGATCAGGTGATCCTACCACCTCAGCCTTCCCGGTAGCTGGGATTATAGGTGCCATCACCGTGCCTGGCTAATTTTTTTTTTTTTTTTTTTGTAGAGACAGGATTTCATCATGTTGCCCAGGCTGGTCTCAAACTCCTGGCCTCAAGCAATCCACCTACCTGAGTCTCCCAAACTGCTGGGATTACAGGCATGAGCCACTGCGCCTGGCCCTCTATCCTGCTATTTTTATCAACCAGTAACTCTGAACAGTGGGAATCTGATTTTGAAGCATTGTTCTTTCCCACTGATTCTACACCAGTGGAGCCAAGGATGTTAATCGAGGAATGGTTCGGACATTAACTCTTCTAGTTGTAGTTTGTCATTTAATTGCAGATTGAGGTAGATCATTCAGTCACTATTAACTATCACAAACAGCAATAATAAACAACTTCTTTTCTTTTTTTCTTTTTTTTTAAATTCTTTTTTTTTTTTCTTTTTGAGATGGAGTCTCGCTCTGCTGCCCAGGCTGGTGTGCAGTGGCGCGATCTCGGCTCACTGCAACCTCCGCCCCTCCAGGTTTAAGCAATTCTCTGCCTCAGCCTCCGCAGTAGCTGGGATTACAGGCGCCTACCACCATGCCCGGCTGATTTTTTGTATTTTTAGTAGAGACGGGGTTTCACCATCTTGGCCAGGCCGGTCTTGAACTCCTGACCTTGTGATCCACCTGCCTCGGCCTCCCAAAGTGCTGGGATTACAGGTGTGAGCCACCGCGCCCAGCCACAACTTTTCAAAATTGAATTCAATTCTGAAATATCTCAAGGGAGGTCGTGGATTATTTAAAAGGAAATCACTTGCAACAATAAACATAAAACAATGCAGAAATAGTATAAACTCATCTAGATTGAAGAAACACAAACATTGAGTACTAGCATCTTCCTGGGATGACTTAAAATTAGGATAAATACTTAGTTACCTTACTACCCAAAGTGACATTTCTTCCCATTTTAGAGCTGTGCTGTCCACACGTACAATCAAAATTTTCTAGTAGCTAGCCACAGTTAAAGTATTTAAAAAGAGAAATTAACTTAATAATTTACCTAATTTAATGTAATATGTCCAATATTATCTTTTCAACATGCAATCAATATAAAATTTACTAAGGAGATGGTCTTCCACATCTGGTGTACTGTTTACACTACTCCAAAGGGTGGCGAGCTGCCTTTCCTACCCTCACTTAGCCACATGTGGCTACCGTATTGGACAGCAGTCTTAGGGGATTTCAGTATCAACTGATTCTTTAATTCTGAGTTTGAGAATTTCTTTTTATAATACACACGGTCGCTAAGGCGCTTAGAGATCTGTGAGGCGCATGGAGATTATTTTACTCTCAGGTCCCTTTTGATCCAAAATCCCACAGCATTAAAAGCAGTAAGAGGGACGGCAATGGGCATCCCTTGCGCCCAGGAACGTGGCCTGGAGGGCCTGGCTGCTCCGAGCAGTAGCAGTGCCCGGCGGGGAGGCTGCAGACGCGGCGTTGGAAGTTGGATTTCGAGACAAGCTCCGGCAGCTGCCCGGAACCCGTGTTTTTTCTGGGGCACCCAGGAACAGCAGGGCCGGACGGAGGGAGAGCAGCCTCCAGCCAGGCACAGGGTCCCGAGCCGCCACCGCCACCGAGGGAGCCTGGCTCAGCGCTGCAGCGCTTTCCGCCTAGGTGGGCGGCAGCGGGAGCGAGGAGCCGGAGGAAGCCCGGCCTGTGTCCCGCGGGCAGCAGGACACGATCTCCCCGGCGCGCTCTCGCCGGCGCCGCAGCGGGCGCGCGGGCGACAGGGTGGGCGTGGAGCGGCGGGGGCACCGCCCCGGGAGAGGCGGGCGCCGCGGTTCCGGGGGCGGGACGCGCCGAGGAGTGGGGCGCGAGCCGCCGGTTTTGATTAGTGCGCGGAGCTGCGGCGGCGGAGCTGCTCGGCCGGGAGCCCGGCGGCGAGACGGAGAGAGGCGGCGGAGGTGCCGGCGCGCAGGGTCTGGCCGGCGGCCGCGAGGGTCGGGAGAGGCGAACCGGAGCGCGGGGCCGCGGTCGCCTCGACCAGAGCCGGGAGACCGCAGCACCCGCAGCCGCCCGCGAGCGCGCCGGAGACAGCGCGCGGGCGAGAGCGCGCGGGCGGGGGCGCGCAGGCCCTGCCCGCCCCTTCCGTCCCCACCCCCCTCCGCCCCTTCCTCTCCCCACCTTCCTCTCGCCTCCCGCGCCCCCGCACCGGGCGCCCACCCTGTCCTCCTCGTGCGGGAGCGTTGTCCGTGTTGGCGGCCGCAGCGGGCCGGGCCGGGCCGGCGGGCCGGGGGATGGCGCTGCTGGACCTGGCCCTGGAGGGAATGGCCGTCTTCGGGTTCATCCTCTTCTTGGTGCTGTGGCTGATGCATTTCATGGCTATCATCTACACGTGAGTGAGGGACCGCAGGAGGGACTCGGGGCAGGGGTCCGGGCCTCGGGGACAGGCGAAAATGGGAAACGTTTGCGCTTTGAAGGGGACTGGGCTCGGGCGGGGGTGGAGAAAGCTGATCGTCAGGCTGTTCCCCCCGTTCCCTCGCCCCTCGGACCGGCGGTGGCGGTGGTCTTTGCGAGGGAAAAGTGCTGGGCGTGGGAAGGGTTTGCTGGGTTGCAGGCGACGGCCCAGCCAGGCGAAAGGAGACTGCTCTTACGTGTCAGGCTGAAGGTGGTGGCTCGGTGTGATTATGCTGGGGATTCGTGTGATTTTTCATCTGGGCCGAGATGTATGGTGTATTGTTTTTTTCTCCCGACCTGGGCCACGTTTCTGTTAGGGTGGTGATTGTGTCCACTTTTCTGGGAGCTGCTCACAGCTATCTGGACACTTCCCTGTGGATTTTCTTCTTCCTGGAAGGGCTCTATGCGCTTAGATAGGTGTGAAGCACCTGTCCACCCTCAAAAATGTCCACCAAACCTCCGAGCTGGCATGATAGCTTTGGGTCCTGTCAGCTTGTACATCTCAGCGTGATTTTCTTTCCTTTTTTCAGTTCCTTGTTTTATTGTCTCATGTAGATTTGTACTCTCCCCGCGCCGGCCACATCTTTCCATTTTTGTTTAACAAATACTTCTTGAGGCCTAGATACCATTCACTGTTCTTGGCCAGGGGACACGGTGGTGAGCAGGACAGAATTCCTGTCCTCATGGGGCTTACATTCTAGAAGGAAGGAGCAGATAAAATCCAAATAAGGTTATGAGATTGTGATGAAGCGTGTAAGTAAAATAGAACTGGATGATGGCGTGAATAGAGACATGGGGTATGTGGCTAGTTTGGAATTGTTTAAGGTGAAATCTGCCTCTGTAAAGAAATGAAAAAATTATATAGAGCACATTACTGATGTCGATTCACTTGGATTTTTAGTCTGGGGGGAAAAAGAGCAATTGTATATAGTAATCGTTACCATGAGCTAGAATAGAGTGCATGTTAGTGGAAGAGACTTTAAGAAATTTAGTTACTTTTAGTTTTGTTTTTTTTTTTTCCTTTTTACTGCGGAAAAAGTGTGCCTTTGCTTTTGGAAACACTGTATTTCCTGGTACTAAGAAAGATGATGCTGGTACAAGTTATACTGATATTTCTTTGAAAGTGAAAGAAAACATGCCACTTGGATATTGTTGACTTTAGTTTTTGGAGTTTGTGAGCTTAACTCCACTGAGCACATTCTGGAGTTAATTTAAAATATGTGAGTTCTTTTTCTTTAAAAAAATTGTTACTTTTTACAGTCATAAAAATAAAAAGTGCTTACTGTGTAAGGAATTTATGCAATAGAGAGGGATGGAGAAAATTAAAACATGCACACACCAAAACTACATTACCTTGTTAACTTTTCGTGACTATCCTTCCAATCTGTGTGTGTGAGAGAGAGAGAAGGAGGGAGGGGAAGGGGGAAGAGAGAAAAGGGCTGTATTATGATTATTGTTCTGTAACCTGCTTTAAAGTTCATCTGTTTAATAAATGTTTATTGAAAAGCCGTTTTGTGCAAGGCACTGTTCTAGTTGCTGGAAGAGTGAAGAACAAGCATACAAGGCCCCTGTTCACATGAAACTGCCCTGTAAAATGTCTTGAGCATTTTTTGCATGTCAATATCTGTATGATCTCTACATCATTTGTAATACATGCATGATATTTTAGTTTACCAGGTACTAAGATTTATTATTATTGATGGATGTTTAGGTGGTTTCCAGTTTATCTAGATTACGGACAACACTGTTATGAATTTATATGCATACATCTTTGATAAATGATCTCAGTTATATTTCCGAAAGAGGAATTATTGGGCCAGAAGTGGTGCACATTTTAAACTTTGATACATATTGGCCCCATAGAAATGTTATGTATATTCACAGTCCTGGTAACATTGTATGATGGCCCCATTTTGCCTTACAAACACTAAGTAGCAGGCATTTCACTGTTTTCTGTTTCTATTTTCATTCCTTTAAAGTTACATTGAGCACTTTAAAAATATGTTTACATGCTAGTTACATTTAGATGTAAATTACATACTCATAATCCTTTGCCTGTGCTGCAATCTGTTGCTGAATTCATCTTTCTGATATAAAGGTTGTTTTCTGTTATCTGTCATATGTAGCATTCTTTTCCCCAGTCTGTTTTTTGTCTTTTAACTTTGTACATATGTTTGACATGGAGAAAAGTGTGTGTGCATGTGTGTTTTAGGTAGACAGGTCTTTCTGTTTCTTTTACGTTTTCTAACTCTGTTATAATTTTTATATCTTCCTTCTTCCTCCAAATTATTATATATGTTAGTCTCTGCTTCCTCTTAGTATTTTTATTTTTTCTTAATTTTTTCACATATTACCCTAAATTCACCCAGTATTTTACTTCGTTATATGAGAGCTAGAGCCCTAATCATAGTTTCTTCTAAATATTTAGAGACTTGTCCAAAATTACTTATCAGATGATTATTTGATTATTCCACTGTTTTTGAAATATTTTTATTATAAACTAAAATCTGCTTTATACTTGGGTATGTTTCAAAGCTTCCATTGCCCTTTCTTAACCTATTTTAGATGGCAGATGTTTGTAGAATTTCTGCCTACAATGTTAAAGATAACATTCAGATTAGAGACATTTCAAATTCAAGAGTCTTATTGTTGAGATTGAAGATTTTCTAAAAATAACTAAAGATTATAGCCTTGGCAAGTTAAATAGCCTTTATGGGTTAACTTTTGTGAGTGCTAGTGTGGCTTGATAGCCTGGGGCCTGAGGTGAAATTGTATAAAAGCCTAGAACTGGTGGTAGTGTTTCCCTTTTAGCCCTTGGGAGCCACGTTGCTGCATGATGAAGTGATCTAAGCAGAAACTTTGCTTCATGCTCTCTCCCCTATCCCATCCACCTCATATTATTATTATTTCCCTGTGTACATAAGGTCCTAATGTTTAGCATCAGGCTTTATCTTTCGACTGGAGGTGCTAGGCTAGTGTGGAAATAATTTATATGTCCTTAAATATTAGCTACCCTCAAGTAAAACAGAGGTCCTTTTACCTGGAGGTATATATATCTATATCTATATCTATATCTATAGATATAGATGTGTGTGTGTGTGTGTGTGTGTATTTTTTCTTTGAGACAGGGTCTTGCTCTGTTGCTTAGGCTGGAGTGCAATGGCACGATCTTGGCTCACTGCAACCACCGCATCCCAGGCTGAAATGATTCTCCTGCTTCAGCTTCCTAAGTAGCTCCCAAGTAGCTGGGACTACAGGCATGCCTGGCCAATTTTTGTGCTTTTTGTAGAGATGGGGTTCTGCCATGTTTCCCAGGCTGGTCTTGAACTCCTGGACTTAAGTGATCTACCTGTCTTGGCCCCCAAAGTGCTGGGGATTACAGGTGTGAGCCATCGTGCCTGGCCCCCTGGAAATTTTTTAAGATTTTTAAAGTTAATTCTGCTTTCTACAAACATACTTCCTTTATTTTTATTATTATTTTTTTGAGACCGTCTTCTCTGTTGCCCAGGCTGGAATGCAGTGGCTCGATCACGGCTCACTGCAGCCTCCATATCCCAGGTTCGAGCAGTTCTCCCACCTCAGCCTCCCAAGTAGCTGGGACTACAGGTGCATGCCATCACGCCCGGCTAATTTTTGTTACCCAGGCTGGTCTCAAACTCCTGGGCTCAAGTGATCCCCCCACCTCGGCCTCCTGAAGTTCTGGGATTATGGGCGTGAGCCACTGCACCCAGCCCAAATATGCCATTTCTAATGTACAGCAACTTCAATACCTGATGCATAGTTTTTGAATGGAATTTGCATACTCATCGTGTCTGGATAACTGCGATAAACTATCTGTCAAAAACTGGTTGTGTTTTTAATGTAAATTTTAGCAATTGGGGTATTATTTTTAGTTAGTACGATCTTTGCCTTAAATTCATGAATACTTGGTGTTCCGAGCCTTAGTGGAATGTAAATTGAGAACGTCTTTTTTGGGTTTAGTCCTGAGAACGCCCTTGGACTGTGGTCAAACGTTCATCAGTCAGGATCATTGCTACAGGGCTACTTTCAGGGAAATGAATAAGGCAGTCCAGCAATTCAGCCCCTTTAACCTGAGCCTGGGAAGATACAGAATTAGACTATAGTGTGATAGCTTTAAAGAGCAAAGTGTGAGGGGCAGTGTAGGGAGGGAGAGCATCAGGAAGGATAGTTAATAGATACTGGGCTTAATACGTAGTGATGGGATGACCTGTGCAGCAAACCACCATGGCACATGTTTACCTATATAACCTGCACATCCTGCACATGTGCCCCTGAACTTAAAAGTTGAAGAAAAGAAAAAGAGCAAAGTGGACATTGCAAGACTTTAATATTCAGTGATGGTTCTATTCATTCATTATCCCTCCCTTTCTCTCTGACATTAATTAGTTCAGTACACCTTCATATCTATCCTAGATATTGAAGCTATGTCTACTCGCTGGTATCTCTAGCTGCAGCCTTGTGCCTCTTCGATTTTATATTTCTTATTGTAGCCTTTATCCTTCTGGATTACTAATCTTGGATCATAGTAGCTTAAAATCTTACCATGAATCCTCATTGCCTCCAGGTTACAGTTCAAACTCCTTAATGAGACAAACACAGCTCTGTGGGAGCTGAGCCATCCCTGTGTTGTTGCTTCTTCAGCAACGTTGTATTACTGGCATTTCCCCAAATGTGCAATGTGCTTTCTTTGGAATTGTCTTTACTTTCTTTCTTTTTTCTTTCTCTTCCTTCTTTCTTTCCTTTTTTCTTGCTTAATTAACTCCTACTCATTCAAGTCATTTTAGACTTCAGTTCGTTATTGAGTTAGGTGCCCCTTATGGCACCCGGCCATCTCCTATTTGTTTTCTATGGTGGTGGAATCTTTTACATTCTGTAGTGTAGTAAGCCCATTGTCCAGTGGGCAGAGTTTGTGTTTTCCTATAGAGCTAACTCGCTATTGGTTATTTTACCTTCTGTGAGAGAATTTGTGTTAGCAAAGTTAAGCTTGCACAAGAAGGTGTGCTTTGTATTGCTTATGAAGCCCATTTTGAAGCAATACCATTTTTGAAATAAGTGATACATGTGGTAAATTGGTCACGACATACCGATTATAAACAGACAGTAATATAGTCATGAGTGATAACAATAACAAAGGTCATTAGTCACTGGAAATTGCTGGCATGGGCTATGTGAAGTTAAGGACCTGCTGATATAGCAATGAACCTAATTTTACACGAAATATTAACAAGCTTTGTGACATGGAGCAGGGAAGATAAATTCCTAGAGTCAGATAAATCGGTTCAGCAGAACCACACAGCAGAATTATAAAAACAACACATGCTGGGGCTACTAAGCAAGGTGAACTTTTGCCCTTGTGGAATTCATATTATTCCTTAGAAACCTAGAGTGAAATTCTTTTTTTTTTTTTTTTTTTTTTTGAGAGTCTCATTCTGTCTCCCAGGCTGGAGTGCAGTGGTGTGATCTTGGCTCGCTGCAACCTCTGCCTTCTGGGTTCAAGTGATTCTTGTGCCTCAGCCTCCCAAGCAGCTGGGACTACAAGCACGCGCCACCATGCCCCGCTAATTTTTGTACTTTCAATAGAGATGGGGTTTCATCATGTTGGCCAGTCTGGTCTCGAACTCCTGCCTCAAGTGATTCCCCCGTCTCAACCCGGCAAAGTGCTGGGATTACAGGCATGAGCCACTGTACCCAGCCGAGTGAAATCCTTGTGCCTCACTTGTGAAGAGCCGTATTAAGGTTGCTGCAGAGGCTGCTTCCCACCATCTGAAGGGGAAGGAGCCCACCCTCCTTGTTTAACCTTTACCTGTCTCCCATGGGTTTCCTTGCATCCCAGGCTTTCCTCTTGCAAAAGCCAAATTTGAAAACAAAACTGTAAAAGAAGTTATTTAAAAATGAGACAGACCAGGTACGGTGGCTCACACCTGTAATCCCAGCACTTTGGGAGGCCGAGGCAGGTGGATCACCTGAGGTCAGGAGTTCAAGACCAGCCTGACCAACATGGCGAAACCCCATCTCTACTAAAAATACAAAAATTAGCTGGGTGTGGTGGCAGGCGCCTGTAATCCCAGTTACTTGGGAGGCAGAGACAGGAGAATCGCTTGAACCCAGGAGGCGGGGGTTGCAGTAAGCCAAGATCATGCCACTGTACTCCAGCCTGAGTGACAGAGCGAGACTCTGCCTCAGAAAAAAAAAAAAAAAAAAAAAATGTTCCCACCTTGGCTTTTTTTCTTTTCTTTTTGAGACAGAGTCTTGCTCTGTTACCCAGGCTGGAGTGCAGTAGTGCGATCATGGCTCACTACAGCCTTGACCTCCCAGGCTCAAGCAATCCTCCTACCTCAGCCGCCTGAGTAGCTGGGACTACAGGCACGTGCCACCACGCCTGGCTAATTTTTGTGTTTTTTGTAGAGACAGGGTTCCGCCGTGTTGGCTAGGCTGGTCTCGAACTCCTGAGCTCAATCTACCCGCCTCGGCCTCCACAGGTGCTGGGATTATAGACCTTTTCCGTTCTTCGGTCACCCAGTCTTTCTAGACCTGTGGTTGTCAAGTTTGACTGCACTATGGAGTCACATCGAGGGCTTAAAAAAAAGAAACGACTGCTGCCTGGGTCTTACCCCTACAGACATGATTAAATTGGTTCAGGCATCAGTATTTTCAAAACTCCCTAGGTGACATGGATGTGCAGCCTAGGCTGAGAATCATTGCCCCAGGCTGTCTGCCCACAGTTGCGTCCAGCACCTGCCACCTCTTGGCTTCATTTAATTCTCCATTTAGCCCAGAGCCCACAGTTCATCACTTCGTTATCTTGCCTCTTGCCTCACCTCATATCAGTCTTCCCTGTTATCTTCAATCCATCCAATAATTATAGCTGCTCAACTTTGAAAATCCTACAGAGGGTAATCACACAGCCATGTGGACTAATACTACTACACACTGGTAGTCTCAGGGCTCAGCTAAACCTGCATGCGGTGCTGCCTGGCAGTGCTTTTTTTTCTGTGTTTAGCTCTGACACCCATCACTTAAAAAAACTTCTAAATCTTCATTCTACCGCATCCTTGGTAGATGACTTTAGCTCCTACTTCATACTGTGGATCCCATCATGCCTTAAATTAGTTTTTTCTTTTTCTCTCTTTGCCCTTTGGCTAGCTCTTCTTGAATTTTTAAAGAATTTCAAGTAGTCTTTAAAAAATTGAACTAGAGGCCAGTCGTGGTGGCTCACGCCTGTAATCCCAGCACTTTGGGAGGCCAAGGCAGGTGGATCACCTGAGGTCAGGAGTTTGAGACCAGCCTGGCCAACATGGGGAAACACCGTCTCTACTAAAGATACAAAAAATTAGCCAGGCGTGGTGGTGCTCGCCTGTAATCCCAGCTACTCCAGAGGCTGAGGCAGGAGAATCGCTTGAACCTGGAAGGTGGAGGTTGCAGTGAGCCAAGGTTGTGCCATTGCTCTCCAGCCTGGGCAACAAGAGCAAAACTTCATCTCGGGGGGCGGGGGGGAAGTTCCACTAGAGAGCCAAGGCGGGGAGGATCGCCTGAGGCCAGGAGTTCAAAACTAGCCTGAGCAATATAGCAAGACCCCATCGCCACAGAAAAATTTTAAAAAATTAGCCAGAGGCAGTGGTATGCAGCGAGCTATGATTGCCACTGCACTCCAACCTGGGTGACAGAGCAAGATTGTATCTCAAAAAAAACTAGAAAAATTAAACTAGAAGCCCTCTGTTCCACTCTTTGGCCTTTTCACTCACTGTCAGGTTTCAGTAGAAACTAGTGTTTGTTTACTGTTATCACATCTCAGCTCCCATTCATTTACTTTTTAACCCATTTTTAGCTATCTACCCTTATCCTCCATGAACTGCCCGAATTCTTGCCAAAAGTGCTCAGAGATAGCAGTAAGTACATATGTAATCTACTGGACATTACCATTCTTATCTTGGTCTCTCCAGCAGCATTCAGTGTTATACTTTCTTGAACCCTTTGAGAAAGAAAACAGCCTGGCCAGATAAACCCTTCTGTCACTTTACTTGCATCCTGGCTGTCCTTCTGCTTCTTTGATCCCCACTTTCAGTCTACTCTTTTCTTTTTTTTTTGAGAGGGAGTTTCGATCTTGTCATCCAGGCTGGAGTGCAGTGGTACAATCTTGGCTCATTGCAACCTCTGCCTCCCAGGTTCAAGCAATTCTTCTGCCTCAGCCTCCCAAGTCGCTGGGATTACAGGTGCACCACCATGCCCGGCTAATTTTTGTATTTTTAGTAGAGACGGGGTTTCACCATATTGGTTGGGCTGGTCTTGAACTCCTGACCTCAGGTGATTCACCCGCCTCAGCCTCCCAAAGTGCTGGGGTTACAGGCATGAGCCACTGTGCCCGGCCTCTCCTTCATGCATTACTGATTCAATAATAATATATTCCTTCTTGGCCATCTTCTAAGAATGCTGTGCCTCGGAGAGCTTGTGTATTTACCTTATGGTGGATGGCTTCTGTGTTTTTATCTGTAGGCTAACCTTACCTGCTGAGCTCCCTGTATCTGTTTATTTGCTCTTCATTTATTCAAAATTATTTTTAAAAATTGAGAACATACTATGTATTATTGCTTTGCTGGGCTCTGGAGAATTTACATTCTACTGTAGTGTTTCTCCAATTGTAGTTTACTGCCAGCCTGCATCATTTGGGATGCTTGTGAAAAATGCAGATTCCTAGTCTCTTCATCTGGTTCATTCACTTGTGATCTCTACCTGTGGGCATTATTTATACTAAAAGTTGCAAACCTCTGGTCTCTTAGATGAGACATCACCACTTGATGTCTTGAGTGTAAATTAAAGTTCGTATGTTCAAAAGTTCATTACTCTCTCCCATCTCTCATTGTGCCTAGATTTTATGAATGGCACAACTAGTTACCATAGCCTGACCCAGGTATACCCCTCATTCTCCCTCATTCCCCCTCCAGCAATACCATCATCAGTTATTGGCTAAACTCCTTGATTCTGAGTTCTCACCTTCTCTTGACTTTGCTTCCTTCCCTTGTTTCTTTTGTGTGCGTGTTTTGTTTTGTTTTGTTTTGTTTTGTTTTGTTTTGTTTTGTTTTTTGTTTTGTTTTGTTTGAGACAGTCTCGCTGTGTCGCCCAGGCTGGAGTTCAGTGGTGCAGACTCGGCTCACCACAACCTCCGCCTCCCAGATTCAAGCGATTCTTCTGCCTCAGCCTCCCGACTAGCTGGGATTACAAGTGTGCGCCACCATACCTGGCTAATTTTTGTATTTTTAGTAGAGACGGGGTTTCACTGTGTTGGCCAGGCTGGTCTTGCACTCCCAACCCCAGGTGATCCACCTGCCTCAGCCTCCCAAATTGGCTGGGATTACAGGCATGAGTCACTGCACCCAGCCTTTCACTTGTTTCTTATGCCTTTCTGGTTTGTGTGCCTCTCTCTTTCTTTTGGACCTTTGCAATATTTTTCCCTTGCCTTCCATCTCCCCTGCCTGTACTTTATTCTCTTGACTTCTATAAATACAAAAATGATCCTGGTTGCTTCCTTTTAGTCTTTCATGGTTATTTCTTGCCTAGAGGATGAGCTCCAGGTCTTTTCAGCCTTGTCTGTGAAGTCACGAAGAATTTATAGCAGAGATGAGTCTTAAAGCAGTGCTGCTCAAGCTTGAGTGTGCCTGTGAATCACCTAGAGATCTTGTTAACTGAAGATTCAGTTTCAGTAGTTTTGGAGGGTGAGGCCTGAAATTTTGAAGCTCTGAAAAGCTCCCAGGTGTTGCCAGTGCTGCTGGTCCATGGGCCACCCTTGGAGTATGAGAGTCTGGAAAGACCGCCTCCTAAGAATAGTTGGATGCTTCCATCTCTCTTCTCTCAAAGTGTTCCAAACATACTTTGATGATAGCCTGTATCACACTGCATTTGCAGAATCCCATTCAGACTTGACTTCTGAATGAGAGGTGGCCTGTGCACATGTGAGAACCACCTCTCCTATTAACACATGGAAATGCTGTAATGATTAGATACTTACACACCCAGAGCCTGAAAATATGAAAGGAAAATCTGCATATTCCAGAAACCAAGAGGGAATGCAAAGCAGTGGGTTGGTCTGGTCTGCTAATTTGAATCCCGGTGGGGTTTTAATTTATTGATATGTCTTCTCATTGGTATATTTTCCTGATTCTTTGCATTGCTTGGAAATTTTTTAATAGATGCCAAACATTTTGAATTTCACCGTGTTGGGTGCTGGATGTTGTTTTTCTGGACTCTTGACTCCAGCTCTTTAATTCATTTTCTTTTTTTTTTTTTCTTTTTTTGAGATGGAATCTTGCTCTGTTGCCCAGGCTGGAGTGCAGTGGAGCGATCTTGGCTCACTGCAACCTCTGCCTCCCGGATTCAAGTGATTCTCCTGCCTCAGCCTCCCGAGTAGCTGGGATTACAGGCACGTGAGACCACACCTGGCTAATTATTTTTTGTATTTTTAGAAGAGATAGGGTTTCACCATGTTGGCCAGGCTGGTCTCGAACTCCTGACCTCAAATTATCCTCCCATCTTGGCCTCCCAAAGTGCTGGGATTACAGGCATGAGCCACCGCACCCAGCCTACCTTATTTTCTGTGTCATAGGAATCACTATCTTCCTTTGCTTGATGTCTAGTATCTTCAAAACTGTTGTCTCCTGTATTTTTCTGATTTTTTGGTTGTTTCAGGTGGGAGAGAGTAAATCCAGTTAGCGTTTCTTCATCTTGTCCAAAAGTTGAAGGCTTGGGGGGTGGTGGAAAGAGTAGGGTTTTTAGTACTAGTGTGAGGACAGAGTCAATGCTGCACACTAGTTATAATAACCTCAAACTGTAAACAACCCAAATATCCATCAACAGAAGATAAAGTGTGGTATATTAGTAAAACTATCCTGTAACAAGAGTGAATACATGATAGCTAAATGTAACACATGGATGAATCTCACAAACATAATGCAACCCAAAGAGGCCAGACAGATTCCATTTATATAAAAATTTAAAGCCAGCAAAACTAGTTTGTAGTGTTAGGAGTCAGGACGGTGAGTACCCTTGAGGGGAGCATAGTATGTGGAAGGAGACACGAGGGGATTTCTGGGGTTCTGCTAATACTGTTTTTTGATCTAGGTACTGGTTACATGAGAGTTTCACTTTGAGAAAATTCTTTGAGCTGTGTACTTACATGTGACTTTATAATATGTACATTATGTATCAATAAAAAGTACTCCCCCACACCACTTCCCCAACAAAAAGGTCAAGGCTGCAAGCCAAATGCATTATAGGAAGGTAAGAACTGGATTCCCAGTATAGAACCTAGAAAGCAAGTCGTCTGCCCTAGGCTGAGGGTGGAAATGGACACCCATGAGAAAGCTTGTGCAACGTGTAGGAATCATAGGCTCAAGTTCATACTGTCTAGGAAATGCAGAAACCCTGATCTGAGACACTAAAAGGAAAACTGGTTAGAAACCAGTAAAACTTGTAAGACCCTGTCTGAGCCACTTATAATACTGCCCCACTTTAAGTGCTCCACGATCGAGGCCACTTTTGAAACACTAGGCAATTGATCACAGTGCCCTCCCTCCCTCTCTCCGTCTCACACAGGCTGGAGTGCAGTGGTGCGGATCTCGGCTCACTGCAACCTCTACCTCCCAGGTTCAAGTCATTCTTGTGCCTCAGCTTCCCGAGTAGCTGGAATTACAGGCGTGTGCCACTATGCCCAGCTAATTTTTCTATTTTTAGTAGAGATGGGGTTTTGCCATGTTGGCCAGGCTGGTCTTGAACTCCTGACCTCAAGTGATCCGCCTGCCTCGTCTTCCCGGTGCTAGAATTACAGGCATGAGCCACTGCACTAGCCCACCAGGGTACTTCTGACCTTGGAAACTCTTCTTTATTTTGGAAAAAAACCGTGGGATTTTAAACATTTTTTGAAAAAAAATCACTGGGATTTAAAAAAATTTTTTTTGAAAAAAATCACTGGGATTTTAGAGCTTTTTATTCTGTCATCCACATCTCAAACTCTTTCATGATTTCTGTGTAGAAATCTGTAGATTGGCTTCCAACACACTGGTCATGGCCAAAGGCAGTTTCCGCCTGTGGAACGATTCTCCAGAGCAAAGCTTTGTTGACATCTTTAAGAGTTTTGTAAGGAGAAGAGCTTCTGGGCATGTGCACCCCAACTTCCCCATTAAGCCACAGCTCCTTGACGGTAGGGAATTCACCTGTTGCTTGTTGCATTCCAGTGCAGATGATAATGACTAGTGTACATTTGGGGCTCTAAAGATGTTGTTCAGTAAGTGACTGCAAAGTAGTCATGGAGTACCACTGTGTGCTGAGCCCAGTGCTAGAGGTGTTTTGTTTATTTGGTGACTTAATGGATATTCTCTTATTGTTTTGACAAACATTTCAAGTAATTTGTACCACGTGGCTTTGTTGGTTGCATTATGTAAGTCAAAACAGTATTCTGCAAGGTAGGATCTTGTACCCTAGGGGGTACACAACAAACCCGTTGGGTTTTGGAAAGAAAATATTAGAGAAAGACAGGGACAGAGGGGAGGTACAAATACATTTTTTAAAGGCCCCGTGATATAGTCTGGCTTATTTTGAGTAGAAATTTCAGATACAGTACTTAACAATTCTCTTCATCCATAAACCTAGAGAGGAATTTGTGGCTGTTGGGAGAGTCAGAATGAATCTGTGATAAAATACTGCATTCTCAACACGAAAAGTTCTTCAAAGGAGGAGGTGTATCTAATGGTATTTAAAGTAAAACATCTTGGGAGAAGGGAAAAGTAGGATCTACTCTAAACTTTACCAAAATGTAATCGCCTCTAGACTATTCGGTACAGCTTAGATGATCTTCGTTGCTGCTGTTTTTGATCTAAAGCCTCGCCACAGGCACTGAGATTATTAGTGGGCCAGGTTTCTCTCTTACTTGGCCAGCCCTTGACCTGCATTGTTTTGGTAGTTTAATAGCACTTAAGGATCACTCAGTGGGACCAACAGATAAAAATCACTAGGATTTTAGACCTTCTTATTCTGTCATCCACATCTCAAACTTTTTCATGATTTCTGTGTCTTTGCCTGGCCCTCTCTCTGGGCTGCATTCTGGGTAGCTTCTTCTAATCTAGATTCCAATTCTTTCGTAAACTGTGAGTATGCACGATTCTCTATTACTTGTCTTTTGAGTTTCTGATGTCAGTGATCGTAACTGTCATTTCTAGAACTTGCGTGGTTCTTTTCATGTTATTTGTGGTCATATATGATGATTTCCCTCATTTCCTTCTCTTGGGTTTTGTTCAGGTACACAGGGAGGTTGCATTCTTGGCCCAAACCCACCTGGTGAGGTGTTCTCCAAGAAGACTTTTTTCTTTTTTGTTTTTGTTTTTGTTTGAGATGAAGTCTCGCTCTGTTGCCCACGCTGAAGTGCAGTGGTGCAGTCTCAGTTTATCGCAGCCTCTGCCTCCCAGGTTCAAGGGATTCTCATATCTCAGCCTTCCAAGTAGCCGGGACCACAGGTGCACACCACCATGCCTGGCCATATTTTGTATTTTTTAGTAGAGACGGAGTTTCACCATGTTGACCAGGCTGGTCTCAAACTCCTGACCTCAAGTGATCCACCTGCCTCCACCTTTGAAAGTGCTGGGATTGCAGGCATGAGCCACTGTGCCTGGCCAAGACTTTTTTCTTTTATTCTGTTTCACTGAGGACTGAATCCAAGATAGAGAGCATCCGCATCTTCCCTCTATGGACCAGGATTTTTCTGCTTGCCTTTCAGGGAGTCCAGATTTACACAAGGCTCTCAGAACAGTTGTCCTGTCATTCTTATCTCAGGCTTCTCTCCATCTCCAGGTCACCAAGAACCAATAGATGGTCAGGAGGCAAGCATGGACTCTAGCACTCGGTCCCTGAGAGACTTTTTTCTCACTTCTGACCTTAGAGACGCTTCTTTATTTTCCTAACGGTTCAATTATGTATTTTAAAACATGCTTTTACTACGCTTGTATTAAAAAGGAAGAGAGAAAAGTTTATGAACATGTACATATATAATTCATATATACCATAAATGTGTGTATATATTTGGACTTGTATATGCATTTTTAAAACCTCTGGAAGGACAAGAAACTAGTAATGCTGGGGAAGCAGTAATGGAAACAGGCAGATGGCGGGGCAGTGGTGACAGATTTCTTTTATCAGACCCTTTTAATATATTTAGTGATTTGAGCTATATCAGTATATTACCAGTTCAGAGGCTGAACGTGGTGGCTCATGCCTGTAATCCCAGCACTTTGAGAAGCCCAGGCAGGAGGATTCTTTGAGCCTAGGAGTTCAAGACCAGCCTGGGCAATATAGTGAGACTCCATCTCCATAAAAAAAAAAAAAATTAGCCTGGTGTGGTGGCGTGTACCTGTCATCCTAGCTACTGGGGAGGCTAAAGTGGCAGGATCGCTTGAGCCTGGGAGATGCAGATAATTACACCACTGCATGCCAGCCTGAGCAACAGAGCAAGACCCTGTCTCATATGTATATATCCTGTTCAATCAATTAATTGTGTAATATAAATTTTTTTTCCCCAGCAGTCTAGATGTTCTTTACCCGGTGGGTTTCAGGCATCTAGTCTGCTATTTTGTTAGCAATAGAATAATGATCACTTTTGTGGTTATATGCATTTTAGGTCATGGTTTTGCCTGTCTGGTCCTCCAGATGAACTCTGTAGAGCAATATTTTCCAAACTATTTATGGCAAAGCAGTTGTTCTTTAAAATTTTCCAATCTGGCTGGGTATGGTGGCTCACACCTGTAATCCCAGCACTTTGGGAGGCCGAGGTGGGCAGATCACTTAAGATCAGGAGTTTGAGACCAGCCTGGCCAACATGGTGAAACTCTGTGTCTACTAAAAATACAAAAAGTTAGCTGGGCATGGTGGTGCATGCCTGTAATCCCAGCTACTTGAGAGGCTGAGGCAGGGGATTCATTTGAACCCGGGAGGCGAAGGTTGCAGTAGCTGAGATCGCACCACTGCACTCCAGCCTGGGTGGCAGAGCAAAACCGTCTTAAAAAAAAAAAAATTCCGGCCAGGCGCCGTGGCTCACGCTTGTAATCCCAGCACTTTGGGAGGCCAAGGCGGGCGGATCACGAGGTCAGGAGATCGAGACCACGGTGAAACCCCGTCTCTACTAAAAATACAAAAAAAAATTAGCCGGGCGTGGTGGCGGGCGCCTGTAGTCCCAGCTACTCGGAGAGGCTGAGGCAGGAGAATGGCGTGAACCCGGGAGGCGGAGCTTGCAGTGAGCCGAGATTGCGCCACTGCACTCCAGCCTGGGCGACAGAGCAAGACTCCGTCTCAAAAAAAAAAAAAAAAAAAAATTCCAATCTGCCATGATACAATACTTTGGTAAACTACAATAAAAATAAATTGCTGATCACATGGTTGATGTCATGGCAATGTTAAATTGCTATACAAGTTTCTAAAAGGTTTCACTCAATTGTTTCTCACTTGCAAACCAGTAAAAAGCAATGCTGGACCAGACCACACTTTGAATAGCACTGCGATAGATGGTGCTCCAGTATTTTCTGGTACTTGGTGTATCAGAAATTGATACCACCCTGTTCTTTAAATTTCTTGTTGGTTTTAAAGTTTTTCCATTGTAGACCTGATGTGTGTGTGCATGCGTGTGTGCATGTGTGTGTAAAACTGTATGACTTTATCTAAAACATTAGATGTTTGCTATAGCACACACCTGCCTTAGAGACCAAGCCCGTGGCTAAGTGGTCTGGGTGGTGGTACTGTTGTCCCTCCAAAAGTCTTTCCCAATTTTAGTAGTGGATTTTATCAAATCAAAATGCATTGATGCAAGTATTTTTTGATCATCTGGAAGTTCTCATTGGCTGATTTTCACAGTAAGTCAGAGCTGCCATCTGGGTGGCAGCAATTGTAAGGTACCATTGATGGTCAGAGATGTTAAAATGTGGAAGAACATGTGTCTTAGAATATCTTGCAGATGGACCCATGATTGTTCTAGTGTCTAATTACTGTCGAATGCTTGGAGACTTGTTTATGAGAAGTACTTGTCACGTATTTACGAGAAGTAGGAGGAAGCCTTCAGTGGCTTCCTTTAGAAACTTCACCACGGTATTGAATGGCATCTTGTTGTGACAGCCTGATGTTAACTGGGGCACGTTCTGTCTTCTCTGGCATTGCTTCTTTCTTTTTTTTGAGACAGAGTCTCACTCTGTCGCCCAGGCTGGAGTGCAGCGGCACAATCTTGGCTCACTGCAACCTCCACCCCCTGGGTTCAAGCGATTCTTCTGCCTCAGCCTCCCGAGTAGCTGGGATTATAGGCACCCACCACCACGCCCAGCTAATTTTTTTTTTTTTTTTTTTTTAGTAGAGATGGGGTTTCACTGTGTTGGTCAGGCTGGTCTCGAACTCCTGACCTCAAGTGATCCACCTGCCTTGGCCTCCCAAAGTGCTGGGATTACACAGGCGTGAGCTACCACACCCGGGTGGCATTGCTTCTTTCATTAGGAGCCCTGCTGTGCTGCAGCATCCTTGCAATGGACCAGCAGTGAGAACTTTGGCCATTTGGTCACTTATCTATGAACTGGTGGCACTGGTATATCTTCCAGTGTCATTAATAGACATTTTTCTCATCATTGAGTTTTTTTCTTACTTTCAGTTTCCTTCTGTTCTACCCCTGCCATTCAGACCTTATTAATATTGGGAGTTCCAGTTGTCCCATTATCTTGCTTGCCATGCAGACTGCCTGACACTTCTTTTAACTGTGTATTATTCCACTGCAGAGAAATTTCTCAGAAAGTTCTGGTTATCCTTTCGTAATTTTCTGCTGCAGACGGAGTTTTATTTTACCTGTTTTTATAGTTCTGTGGCCACTTTGCTGGCAATTTAAGAGGAAGAGGAGTTAATCTTTGGGCTAACACTGCCATTCATTTCTTCACCATGTATTTTATTGAAATGCTTGCGCTATGCCTGGCGTAGTTCTGTGACTGCAGCAATAGTCAGAGAGTACATCACGGGTATTCAATCTTTTGTCTTCCCTCGGTCACATTGGAAGAAGAATAATTGTCTTGGGTCACATATAAAATACACTAACAATAGCTGATGAGCTTTAAAAAATCGCAGAAAATCTCATAATGTTTTAAGAAAGTTTATGAATTTGTGTTGGGCTGCATTCAAAGCCATGCTTACCTGGTTCTACTTCCCTTCATGTTTGGATCTTCTTTTAGAAAGATGTCAACTTTTCAAAATCTTAACTTAGAATTTAGTGATTTATTGATAGCTTGTCAGTGCTTTGATTTGACACTTATGTATTCTATAGAAATAATTTTTGTATCATTTGCTTTTTAGCCGATTACACCTCAACAAGAAGGCAACTGACAAACAGCCTTATAGCAAGCTCCCAGGTGTGTCTCTTCTGAAACCACTGAAAGGGGTAGATCCTAACTTAATCAACAACCTGGAAACATTCTTTGAATTGGATTATCCCAAAGTAAGTACAGTGTTACGGTTTTTTGTTTTGTTTTGTTCCCCTCATGATAAACATTTAGGGATTTTAACACTGTATAAGGTGAAGTATTAAAAATTCATGATGATTTTGGCCTCATAAAATATAAGCTTTAGTAGTAGTCATCACAGAACAGAAATAGGGTTGAGGAAGGGGTGTAAATTCCCTTTCTAACCACCTATATGTCCGTGTGAAGTAGAGATCCCTGAGTAAACCTGCTGAAACTCAGACATTGTCAAGTGCCTGGTAGTTTGAAAATAAAAATTTTCTTCCATAAGAGTTGGACATGAACAATAGGAAGAGGAGACAAGGAGAGGGAGAAAGCAGTGTTAGTGGTCTGAAATGGGTTGCAGTACAGCCAGAACTAAACATGACTTCCCCGGAGAAACTGGCTTTGAGCCAAGAATAGATTACAATTAGTGGTAAGGTAGGGTTTCATCTTACCTCATTTTTAATTTCCTTACTGTTCTGATTTTAATAGCTAATTGTATTGCTTATACCATTTATCTGTATAATCTGTATATCTATAAACTCGGTGTACTCCCTTAATTGGAGAACTTAGTTTTCTTGAGATGAAAGTATTCTTTTTATCACTTTGCTTTAGTAGTCCACCTGTAGTTTCTTAGGATAACTTTGATTTTTGTACTTAGCTTTACAGCAGCTTTGTATTAAATTGCCTGAGACTGCTTTTGAAAGGGCATTTTGGTGGTAACAGATCACTTGTGAGAAGAATGTGTCTTTAAGCTTCTACCCACTTGACTTCAGTACAGTTTAGTTTTCCCTTTGCGGTCTCTATTCACTTGCCTCAATTTTTACCCTATTGCCTCAGTTTTTCCATAGCTATTTTTGCTACTGGGAGAGTCGTCCCTCTTAATTTTTTTGGACAGGGTAGCTCAAATAGTCAGAAGGAAGATGATATGCACACTACACTTCTCATGGTGACTGGTTTTCATGCTCTTATTTCATTTCTTTTAGCCTTTATTTTTCTCGGTAGCACCAATGAAAAGAATAGAGAAGACACAGATGTGATAGCCTTAATGCAGCACTTATTAAGTAGGTAGACATGAGTATCATTCAGTTGTATTTTTAGTGTTTTTACATTATTGCTTTGGAGTTTTGGAGTTTAGAAACCAATTTTAGAGTATTGGAAGCTGTTTTGAAGCAAAAAAATTGTATGTTCTAGTTTCTGTGTGTTTATATGTTTAATAATTTTAGATATTTAAATTAAATACGTGTTAACTTCAATTAAATATATAATTAAAAAAATAAGATATATACTTGTTTCTTCAAACTAAAAAATGTAAAACTTAGCCTTTTGTAATTCAGAAAGAAAGATATAAATAAAATTAATCGTAAAATAAGCTTTGCAGTAAGAAAAATGGAAGATTTTCAAGCTCCATAAAAGTAAATGCAAAGGAGAATTAATGTTTATAAATGAAAGAAATTTTTCATTGATTATGAATGAATCTTAGCGCATAGCTTAGAGTCATATGCATTATCATTGTGAAACTTAATCTCACATTTCAGTTTTTTAACCATCCTCTTCCACTTTCCCCATTCAACCACTCTTAAAATTGGTTATGGAATTTTTATGTTGTAGTGCTTGTGAGATGATAGTCATGGGATTTAAATGCTTGAGGAAGGAGGTTAGTGAGGGGTTTAGTTGTAGAAAGAATTTTTTTTTTTTTAAGACAGTATCTTGCTTTGTCACCTAGAGTGGAGCACAGTGGCACAATCATGGCTCACTGCAGCCTCGGCCTCCCAGGCTCAAGCAGTCCTCCCACCTCACCCTCCCTAGTAGCTGGGACTATGGGCATGCGCTACCACACCTGGATAATTTTTGTATTTTTTGTAGAGGGTGTTGCCATGTTGCCAGGGCTGGTCTTGAACTCTTGGGCTCAAGCAGTCCGCCCACCTCAGCCTCCCAAAGTGCTGGGATTACAGACGTGAACCACCATGCCCTACCAAAAGAATTTTTAAAAGTAACCCCAGGGATATATGTATCCATTGATTATGAACATTTCTAATGACCCCATAACTGATTTCTTTTGAATGAAGATTTTGGCCAGGCGTAGTGGCTTGTGCTTGTAATCCCAGCACTTTGGGAGGCCGAGGCGAGAGGATTGCTTGAGGCCAGGTGTTCAAGACCAGCCTGGGCAACACAGTGAGACCCCACCTTCAAAAAAAAACTAAAAAATTGAAATAAAAAATTGTTTTGGAAATTACAGTTTAGAATGATCTCAAGAGCTCTTGTTTTCACTTAGAGTAGTAGTTCTTTTTCCATTTAGTTATTTAAGTGGGTTGAGGAGAAAGCTATTTTGACATTCATTGTAAAATGAAGAAGAGCATCTGCAGATTATTCTTTGTTAGTACAGAATTTTATTTTCTAATTATAAAAGTATATTTAGCTATATAAATAGAAAGTTTGGAAAGCAGAGGAGAAGTGCAAAGTACCTGCAATCTAAGGGAAATATTTGATCTCACAGCATTTTATTTACTTTGTAAAAACCAACTACAATGGCAAGTGTTCCACGGGAGACTAAAGTTAAACCACTGAAATCACGCATATCTGAGTGTGAACAGACAAGGCATTTGTGTCACCAAAAAGTCAAGGAGACACAAAATAAACATTTACGTGACTGCCAGACGCAGTGCCCTTTCATATTTGCATTTTGCCTGGTGTGAACGTCGTTTTACCAGATTATGGAAATGTTTTCATTTTGGACATAACTTTCTCTTCTAATATTCGATTGGGACTATCATAGGCCATTTGGGGGGAAATAATAAAACATGTTGAAGTTTTAAAATTTTACTGAATTTTGGACACGTGCAAGAAAATTTGCTACTACTGGTAGTTGCTCTGAATTTCTAGGTTTCAATTTTGGTGAGACTAGACTAGTTGCCCTGAAAGACCTCTGTGCTGTATACATCTTACAAATCTACTTTTATACTGATACTCATTCCTTGGGAAAACATAAAATAGTGAAAAGGTGATGCAGTTCATTTTCCACAACATTGAACACTCATTTGTCACCAGCATAGAAGGGATTTGGGGAGAGATTAAGCAGTAGCAGGAATAGTCAATAATCTGCATCTAAAGTGGCTTGCTGGCTTTACTTCAGTAAATTCTGGCTATGTGAAGAATATGTAAATTAACTATCAGAGTTATTAACAGTGAACCTATCATAACTATGATATTTTTTTCTTTTTTGCAATTATAGAATTGATTTTTTTTTTTTTTCCTTTTGAGGCAGAGTCTTGCTCTGTCACCCAGGCTGGAGTACAATGCCACAATCTCGGCTCACTGCAACTTCCGTCTCCTGGGTTCAAGCAATTCTCCTGTGTCAGCCTCCCGAGAAGCTGGGATTACAGGCGCATGCCACTACCCCTGGCTAATTTTTGTATTTTTAGTAGAGAGAGGATTTCATCATGTTGGCCAGGCTGGTCTTGAACTCCTGACCTCAGTTGATCCCCCCACCTCAGCCTCCTAAAGTGGTGGGATTACAGGTGTGAGCCACCGTGCCTGGCCTGATTTAACAATTTTAATACAGGGATTCTTAGCAAATAAAATATCTGATCAAATTGTGAAGACACAGAGCTGATAGCCAAAAAATGATTCCTGGTTAAAATCTGATACTTTTGAAAATACTTGGAATGCTGCCTCCAATTTGGTGTAATTTCCAATATCAAAAACAAGTGAATCTTACTATGTATTTGAGTCTGAACTTTTTTTTGGATAATATGAATATGAGTCTCATTTACACTCTGGCTAATTAGAAAGTATTTGTTTTTAATTAAAAATTATGTTTAAGCAGTGTAATCAATAAAAATTAAAACTTTAAACCTTGCATCTGAATAAAGGCAGACTGTACCTCCCTTACTTATAACCTCCCTACTTAACACTAGTATAGCATTTTTCTTCCCATTGAGTATATTTCTAGTACTATATTTTTACAAAGTTTCCTCTTGCTGGGGAAAATAAAAGCTAAGATTAGTTTTTTATTGTACTTTATGGAATTGTATTACTTATAAACATTTCCTTTCATCATATGTACTCGTACTTACAAAATAGCATTAAAAAAGCATTAAAGGCTGGGCATAGTGGCTCATGCCTATAATACCAGCACTTTGGGAGGCTGAGGTGGGCAGATCACTTGAGCCCAAGCATTCAAGACCAGCTCGTCGTCTGTACTAAAAATACAAAAATTAGCCGAGTGTGGTGGTGCACACCTATAGTCCCAGCTACTAGGGAGGCTGAGGTGGGAGGATTGCTTGAGCCTGGGAAGTTGAGGCTATAGTGAGCCAAGATCACGCCACTGCACTCCAGCCTGGGTGACAGTGAAAGACCCTGTCTCAAAAAAAAAGCATTAAAGAAACTATGCTGGCCGGGCGCGGTAGCTCAAGCCTGTAATCCCAGCACTTTGGGAGGCCGAGGCAGGCAGATCACGAGGTCAGGAGATTGAGACCAACCTGGCTAGCACGGTGAAACTCTGTCTCTACTAAACGAAAATACAAAAAATTAGCCAGGCGTGGTGGCGGGCGCCTGTAGTCCCAGCTACTCGGGAGGCTGAGGCAGGAGAATGGCATGAACCCGAGAGGCCAAGCTTGCAGTGAGCCGAGATCGCGCCACTGCACTCCAGCCTGGGCGACAGAGCGAGACTCCGTCTCAAAAAAAAAAGAAACTATGCTATGTTTGGAAAAACAAGGAACTCTTTAGAGCAAACCTGGCTGAGCAGCCTCCTATAGTAGGAAAGCTCATTGTTACTTTTGCCGTTTCAAAAGTCACTTAACCTCTCTAATCGTTATTGTGAAGGCCATCGTCTTTTTGGTGTCTCAGCCAAACATTGTTTTGAGAGTCTGGATGGGAGGCTGACTGACACTTTCTGTGACTTAGAGTCAGCTCTTAAGGAAATCTTAGGAGGATGGTAGAAGTAGGGCCCTTTCCATTTTCAGATTTTTATCTGGTCTCTGGAGACCAGGTAACTGTCAAGCTGGTTTCAGTACCTCTTGAGTGGCAATTTTCGTCAGTCATCATTAGAGGTAGATATTGGATAGAATATATAATAACAGCAGTAGGTAGGTAGAAAGTATGAGGAAAATATACATTGTTTTCCTCATCAACTTAATTATTAAGAAAACATGTTTTTCACTGACAAAAAATCTTATTAGCTAAACCTTCTTCATTAACCTTAGTCTTGGTTCTTTTGTGATCAACTGCAAATTTCTTTTATTTTTATTTTGATTTTTTCCCCAAGATGGAGTTTCACTCTTGTTGCCCAGGCTGGGGTACAGTGGTGCAATCTCGGCTCACTGCAACCTCCCTCCCCCTCCCAGGTTCAGGCGATTCTCCTGCCTCAGCTTCCCAAGTAGCTGTGATTACAGGCGTGTGCCACCAGGCCTGCTAATTATTGCATTTTTAGTAGAGACGGGGTTTCACCATGTTGGTCAGGCTGGCCTCGAACTCCTGACAGGTGATCCACCCGCCCCAGCCTCCAAAGTGCTGAGATTACAGGCTTGAGCTACCACACCTGGCCCACAAATTTTTTTATTGGCAATTTTTGCTGAGATTATAGGTAGTGGGCAAACAATTGTTATGCTCACAGGCACTATAAACATTTTATTTCTATTTTTTACTTGTGTATGCTTATCAGTGGAAGTAAATATAACAGACTTTGTTGTTCTCTTGAGTTAGTTAGCTTTGTTATGTTTTCATGGACATAATTAACCTCCCTTCTGTGCTTAAAAATGTTCAATCAGTTTTATGTTGTCGTCGTTTTGTTTTGTTTTTTGAGATGGAGTCTCACTCTGTCGCCCAGGCTGGAGTGCAGTGGCGTGATCTGGGCTCACTTCAGTCTCCGCCTCCTGGGTTCAAGTGATTCTCCTGCCTCAGTCTCCCAAGTAGCTGGGATTACAGGCATGTGCCACTACACTTGGCTAATTTTTTGTATTTTTAGTAGAAGCAGGGTTTCACCATGTTTCCAGGCTGGTCTCAAAAACCTGACCTCAAATGATCCACCAGCCTTGGCTTCCTGAGGTGCTGGGATTACAGGCATGAGCCACCGTGCCTGGCCGTTCAACCAGTTTTAGAAAAGATTTGGTAGGAAATTTCTTCATTGAGTCAACATGAATTTATTACCACTTCTGGAAAAAAAAATCACTACTCAGAATACATATCCTACAAATAATAGAGTAGTATTTTTGTATGTTAAGGACAAATACTTAAAAAATTTAGTTGTTGGCTGAGCGTGGTGGCTCACGCCTGTAATCCTCAAGCAGTCACAAGGTCAATTCGAGACCAGCCTGGCCAATGATGTCTCTATAAAATACAATTTAGCCGGACATGGTGGCAGGATCTAAAAAAAAAAAAAAAAATTGAGTTGTTAATGGAAATTTAGGGGTTCAGTTCAGGATTTTATAAATCTGGCTGCATGTCAGATCACCCCAGAGATTCTGACTCAAAAGTCTAAAATAGGGTCCAATTCTCTTTTTAAAATAAATGCCCCAGGGTGATTTTTTTTTTTTTTTTTTTTTTTTTTTTGAGACAGGGTCTCACTCTGTTTCCCAGGCTGAAACGTAGTGGTGCAGTCTTCGGCTCACTGCAGTCTCAACCTTCTGGGCTCAAGCAATCCTCCCACCTCAGCCTCCCAAGTAGCTGGGACCACAGGCATGCCTCACCATGCCCAACTAATTTTTAAAATTTTTTGTAAAGACAGGGCCTCGCCTTTTTGCCCAGGCTGCTCTCGAACTCCTAGGCTCAAGCAGTCTTCCCACCTTGACCTCCCAAAGTGCTGGGATTACAGGCATGAGCCACCGTGCCCAGCCCCAGGGTAATTTTGTCACAGCTAGGCAAGTGTTAAGAAATGCCTTTCTTAATTTACTGTTAAAAATCTAAACATAGCACTGGGCAAAATAAAGTTGTGGGTATTTTCATAGTTACAAGGCTAAGCATGCATTTCAAGATAGTAAATGTCCCTTCAAATCAAATTCTGTTTTGTTTCAAAAAGTTATGAAACAAAAAAGTGTAATCTTTGTCCTTTTCATGTGATGAATTTCGAAGGACCCTTTAAATTTATTATAATGGAATTTTATATGAAATTTGTTGTACCTTCATGAAATAATATTAAGTGTAGAGACAGCGCTTCTAGAGAGAGGGTATGTTTATTTTGGTTCTTTTGATGTCACTTTTTACTCTGCTAGGCACCCTATGAGCAGTTAGTGTATCTTCAGTAATGATGGCCATGGACAAGCTTGAGATCCAGTTAATTCCTAGGAGATTCCTGTCTGGGAATGGCAAGACTGCAATTGTGGGCACTGCCAGTCTCTTCCTTATTTCTTCTGCTTAGGCTCCTAATTAGAAGCTTCACTCCATTAAAGCAACACTTGTTATCATAAGTGTTTGCATCCATTGTGAATGCTCTCTTTTAAAACTTTGCATAATACAATTGCTTGTTTCTTCCTGTGCTTTTTGTTTAATCAATACATGCTAGTAAGTGCTTAGTTTTTTAAAGAATTTAATTTACATACAATGCTTTTTGACTAGTATGAAGTGCTCCTTTGTGTACAAGATCATGATGATCCAGCCATTGATGTATGTAAGAAGCTTCTTGGAAAATATCCAAATGTTGATGCTAGATTGTTTATAGGTAAGTAACAAATTCTGTAGTAACCATTTTCCATTGATAGTATTAAGTATCAGTAATCTCTGCATTGAACTGAAGATTAAGGTGTTAGCCATGTTTGTTTTAAATATGTTTGTTGGAGTACTGAAAGGTGTTTACGTCCTTTTGAGAAAAGTTATAAAAACAAAGGTTTTTTTTTTCATATCTGAGATGAACAAAAATCACACACAAAATAATATTTTTCCCATTCGTCAGACATGAGGGTCTGTTATTTTTTGTTTCTTCAGTATTTTAAATGTGTGGCCTTTTCTGGATCTTACTGACTATAATTGGAGTGAATGATAGAATTCACTTTTATTACATTACTAGAAGGGTATTTTTCCAAAAGCTTACAGGCTTACTGAAAGACTTGTAGAGGTGTGTTTGCCATTAGTGTTTTTTTTAACATGGAACGGATGTGGTCTCTCTAAAAAACAAGTAAGTCATATAAAATGATATCAGATCTTTGTTATTTGAAGATAGGGCAATGATTTAAATTTTTTATTAGCTTAAAATGCAAATTTGAAAATTAATGTAAGTGTAGCACGCCTACAAATTAATCAGGACCATTACAAATCTATCAACTCATGGTCAGAGATGCTCATTCTTCACATGAGCTGTCTTAAATTATTTACTGTCATATATTTATGGGGTTATTTTGGGTTTTTTTTTTTTTAAGATGGATTTTTTGCTCTTATCACCCAGGCTGGAGTGCAATGGCGCGATTTCAGCTCACTGCAACCCCTTCCTCCCGGGTTCAAGCACTTCTCCTGCTTCAGCCTCCTCAGCTGCTGGGATCACAGGCGTACATCACCACGCCCAGCTAATTTTTTTGTATTTTTAGCAGAGACAGGGTTTCACCATGTCAGTCAGGCTGGTCTCGAACTGCTGACCTCAGGTGATCCACCTGCCTCAGCCTCCCAAAGTGCTGGGAGTATAGCCTCCCCAGTAGCTGGGATTACAGTCAGGCGCCACCACGCTCAGCTAATTTTTAGTAGAGATGGGGTTTCGCCATGTCATACTGGTCTGGAATTCCTGACCTCAGGTGATCCACCCCCCTCGACCTCCCAAAGTGCTGGGATTACAGGCGTGAGCCCATGGCACCCGGCCATGTGTGTTTATATTTAATAAATCTTTATTAAATATAATCTTACTGTATTTATGAATTTATACTGTTTTAATTATAGCTTCAAAATGACACCTGTAGCTTTTTCCCTTAGGATTATTTTTTAAATTGACAAATAAAATTTGTATATATTTTTGGTGTACAGCATGATGTTTTGAAATATATCTATACATTGTGGAATAGCTAAATTAAGTTAATTAACATATGCATTGCCACACGTATTTATTCATGGTGGGAAATCTCTCTTAGCAGTTTTCAAGTAAACAACACGTTGTTGTATACTTTCCCATGTACTTATACTTTATTTGTGGTGAGAAATCTACTGTCAGTCATTTTCAAGTATACCATACATTGTTGTTAGCTATAGTTGCCATGTTGTACAATTCCTATTAAATATTGACTCATACTTAACTACTAAGGCAAGGTCTTAAGAAATGGAAAAAGTGAAACAGTGAATTTTCAAAGATAAATGATACAATTTTGCTTTTGAGAATGGACAGTTTTTTCCTAAATATATTATTATGAATAATAGAGAATGTTAAATAATATGAAAGTGTTTATTTTAATTATTAAATATGCAAGGACTTTTCATTTCTATCATGTATCCAGTATAAAGTATTTTTAATGTTGCATAAATCTTTTACTACTGTACGTTTACATTTTTAGGTGGCAAAAAGGTTGGCATTAATCCTAAAATTAATAATTTAATGCCAGGATATGAAGTTGCAAAGTATGATCTTATATGGATTTGTGATAGTGGAATAAGAGGTGAGATTTTTTTCTCATTTATTTTATAAAACTATTAATTTGAAGATAAAACGCTAAAAGCAATCTCAGATACATTCATGAGTTCTTTTTATTTGCCTAAAAGAGTAATGAGTATTTAAGGTCCAAATACAACTTTTCTTTATACAGTAGATTTAGTTCAAAAGACTTGAAGGAAATGAAAAATAAGGTCATGTAAAAATGATATGAGATGTTTGCTAAAGATTGGGCAATAATTTAAATTTTTTATTAGCTTAAAATGCAAATTAGAAAATGAACATAAATGTCACACTCCTATGAGTTAATCAGGACCATTACAAATTTATCAGCTGGTCAGAGATGATGTTCATTCTTCATATTTGCTATCTTAAATTATTTACTATCATATGTTTTTCAGTGTACAGATCTCTGTTCAATGTAATCACATTCCATTCCTGTGTGGAAATCTGATACTCACAGAGAAAGTAGTCTCATTTCCTATGGTTAGAGAGTAGAGAAGCCAGCACAAGAACTGAGGCCCTTAACTCTGCTCCTGAACCTTTCCCACTGGGACACATTGTCCTTACTCCAATTTAGAAGTTCCGACGGGGGTAACTTTTTCAAAGTATATTCTGACTCTGGTACATAGTAGGTATATACTGGGCTAAAAAATGTATAAATTAGCTTTCAAGAATGAGGCCCTTCTCCAGGCTGGTCTCGAACTCCTGACCGCAGGTGATCCTCCCGCCTCGGCCTCCCAAAGTGCTGGGCTTACAGGTGTGAGCCACCGCAACCAGCCTAATTTTTCTATTTTTAGTATGGACAGAGTTTTGCCCGGTTGGCCAGGCTGGTCTTAAACTCCTGACCTGAAGTGGTCTACCTGCCTTGGCCTCCCAGGGTGCTGGGAGTACAGACATGAGCCACCGTGCCCAGCCAATGTTTTGTATTTTTATACACCAGCAACAGCCAGTTAAGAAGTGTAATAGGCCGGGCATGGTGGCTCACACCTGTAGTCCCAGCACTTTGGGAGGCTGAGGCAGGTGGATCATGAGGTCAGGAGATCAAGACCATCCTGGCTAACATGGTGAAGCCCCATCTTTACTAAAAATACAAAGAATTAACTGGGCATGGTGGTGGGTGCAAAAAAAAAAAAAAAAAAAAAAGAATGAGGCCCTTCTGAAATTTTGTATTCTCCTCAGAAAGGTGGTTGAGATTCATTTTATTAGATCCATATGTTTAAAATAATGTATTTTATTAAGAATTTAATAACAATTCACAAAATATATTAGTGGGCATTCTACTAAAAACAAATTTTCTTTTCTCCCCCCTCTGCCTTTTTTTTTTAAATTGTAGTAATTCCAGATACGCTTACTGACATGGTGAATCAAATGACAGAAAAAGTAGGCTTGGTTCACGGGCTGCCTTACGTAGCAGACAGACAGGGCTTTGCTGCCACCTTAGAGCAGGTGAGTATGGTGGTTATAAATCATGTTCATGGTATCAGACCCCTCATTTCCCAGAAGCTTGGAACTGGGAGCTGGAATTAGGTATCTCAAGTTAACTGTGTTAAGTCCATTTGGCTACCTGCTGTGTTCTCGAAGCCCTGAGTTGAGAGCAGCTGTTTTCATTAGTGAGGGAATTCTTGGGACCCTGACTGTACCCTGGCAGTGAGCAGCTGTGCACAGGAAATGCCTGTGGTCTTATTGCCAGCTAAACACAGTCTAACCTCCTGCCTTGTAGTATTCACTTCCAGTGCTAGAGTTCAGTTCTTTATATTGTTCTTTCAAACATTCAATCTGAAAAGAACCGCTGGCCCCCTCCCTGCCCCCGGCTTTTTTTTTTTTTTTGAGACAGAGCCTTGTTCTGTTGCCCAGGCTGGAGTGCAGTGGCACGGTCTCGGCTCACTGCAACCTCTACTTCCCAGGTTCAAATGATTCTTCTGCCTCAGCCCCCCAAGTAGCTGGGATTTCAGGTGTGCTACCACACCTGGCTAACTTTTGTATTTTTAGTAGAAATGGGGTTTCACCATGTTGGCCAGACCGGCCTCAAACTCCTGACCTCAAGTGATCTGCCTGCCTCAGCCTCCCAATGTGCTGGGATTACAGGCGTGAGCCACTGCGCCCAGCCTTGAAAAGAACCTTTTTAAAATATCACAAAGTATTTCAAATATACAGAAAAGAAAATGTATTCATACAAGTCCTTATAAAACCTATTTGATGTCCTTTTAAAACATATTTCTAATAATTATCTGAGAAACTTACGTTTTCATTTTATTTTTTCTCCAACTTAGAAATAGTAACATCCATAGGAAACTATAAATAATGGAAAAGTATAAGATGCAAAAAAAACAAAAACCAACAACCTAGAACCCTAACAATTACAGGAAGCTTCTGGTTTTTTTTGTTTTTTTTTTTGAGATGGAATCTTGCTCTGTCGCCCAGGCTGGAGTGCAGTGGCGCAGTCTCGGCTCACTGCAAGCTCTGCCTCCCGGGTTCACGCCATTCTCCTGCCTCAGCCTCCTGAGTAGCTGGGACTACAGGTGCCCACCACCACGCCCGGCTAATTTTTTGTATTTTTGATAGAGACAGAGTTTCACCATGTTAGCCAGGATGGTCTCCATCTCCTGACCTCGTGATCCACCCTCCTTGGCCTCCCAGAGTGCTGGGGTTACAGGCGTGAGCCACCGCGCCCGGCCGGAAGTTTCTGTTTTTAAAAATAAAGGTTTGTTGTATCATTTGGACACTTTGGAGTCTTTATTATCCCTCCCCCCCTTCTGGGCCCTTTAGAAAACATTGTTGAGATAGTATTCTAAAAATAATCTGTATCTTATTTTTGTGACTTTGTAAGCTTTTCCCATATCATTAATAGCTTTTCATAAAAGTAATTTTTATTGGCTGTATCATAGGCCATCGTATGTGTTTCCTATGCTTGAGTTAATCATTCCTGTACTGTTAAACATTTGGGAGGAAAAATTTGTTGTAACGTTATAAGGACAGATACGTGATTTCAGTCTTTAAATATGTCAACTTGCTCTTAAGCATATCTGCGTTTATATTCTTTTGAATTGCAGTCTTATGATTGCCACATATCTGAAGGGGTAAAGGTACGTTGTGGGAACTTGCATCTGGCCTTTGGCAGTTTGAACCGTGAGCTCTTTCTTAATATTGCCTGTAAATATATTTGTCCTACTGCAAGAAATTGTTAGTCTTAAATACCAGAATTTTTGTTTAGAAAAAGAAACTGAGTGGCCGCTTTAAAATAAAATACGATATATTCTAATATACCAAATTGTATTTTTGTCTTAGAAATATCCAAATTGATACAGATGTCAGTAACATCTCCGTGATGTATCTCCTAGAATACACCCATTCCCTTAGTGTAGGTTTAATCTCTGGAAGTCACTCTGCCATACTTAGAATTAATCATTCTCAACTGTAAAGAAATCCTAGGCGCATTCAGTTCAGTGACTAACATCTCATTCCTAAGACCTCAGTAACTACTAAGGAATTAAGATGTGTGCCTCTGTTCTTAGAAGTCAGGTTCAGTTCAGTCCCGCAAACACTAGGGCTTCACTGGAGTCTGGGTTCAGGGTAGGTAGCAAGAGTCATAATCGTAATTGCCTCTTAGAATTCTCTTGCTCTGCACTCTTGGGCAGGTATATTTGGAACTTCACATCTCAGGAGTGAGATGTAACTCCTGAGAAAGATCACTACCCTTTATTTCAGGCTAATTAGAAAAGGCAACATATCTGAGGTGTAAATAATAAATAGGATTTTATGTCTGCTAAGTAGGGTAATAACAGTCCTTTTCTACCATTGATTTATCAGCTTATATATCTTATGACTTCAGAGTATATGTAGAGAAATGGCAGTAGGGGATGAGAGAGAATTTTAGTATCCCCCTTATGAAAAATACGTTGAAAAAGTGGGGAAATTGGGAAGAATCTTAGTGACTAAGGGAGAGGGAGCAGCTAGCTACAAAAGGATGCAAGAAAAGGAATTAAGAAACAGGATTGTGTCCCCTCCCCACCCCCGACCCCCCAAAAAAATAGGATTGTCCTGAAGGTTGATATACCTATGGGTGGTGTGTGTATGCATGCATGTATATATACACACATATACATAACATACAAATATGTATATTGATCCCAGTAAAGTAGATGTGTGTGTATATTTACATGAACAACCTAAAAACAAGATACATTGAATATTTGTTAATATTTTATATATCAGTGAGTGATATTTTTTACCTTATTTTGTAACTAAATTTTTATTTGGATGCATTTTTAGATTACTAACTGTGCTTGCTCTATGAAAGCAATATTGTGTACCGCTTTTTATTCAGGTAGTCTACGTAAGAATAATAGGATATTCACTCAATCATACTTATAAAAAACCATTGGGAAAAACAGTTCATAAACACCATACTTCTAACATGAAATTCTAATCATACACATTTGTGGTTTTTTGGGCAGGTATATTTTGGAACTTCACATCCAAGATACTATATCTCTGCCAATGTAACTGGTTTCAAATGTGTGACAGGAATGTCTTGTTTAATGAGAAAAGATGTGTTAGATCAAGCAGGAGGACTTATAGCTTTTGCTCAGTACATTGCCGAAGATTACTTTATGGCCAAAGCAATAGCTGACCGGTAAGACAACTAAATGAAGTCATAGTGTTTTTATTACCTAACTTCTGTTGGTTTATTCTTTTTGTTCAACCTATAGATTAGGGCTTTTTAATTTAATTTTATTTTTTTGCTAGTAAGTACAGAATAGGTCAATAATTGTATTATTTTGTTTGTTTTTGAGACAGAGTCTTGCTCTGTCACCCAGGCTGGAGTGCAGTGGCGTGATCTTGGCTCACTGTAGCCTCTGCCTCCCAGGTTCAAGTGATTCTTGTGCCTCAGCCACCAGAGTACCTGGGACTACAGGCATGTACCACCACGCACAGCTAATTTGTGTGTTTTTAGTAGAGATGGTGTTTCTTTGTGTTGGCCAGGCTGGTCTTGAACGCCTGAACTCAAGTGATCTGCCCACCTCGGCCTCCTAAAGTGCTGGGATTACAGGTATGAGCCACCACACCCAGCAGATCAATAATTTTAGAGAGTAATTCATATTCTAATTATAGAATTGTAGATATGTACTAATGAAGAAAGTAAATGTTCTGATTCCTCTACATTTTTCAAATTAATGTGTTTTAAAGTGATTAAAAGTAAGTTTCTGTGTTTAGAATTTTTACTATATAGATATAAATTTCTGTGTTTTAGAAGAATTAAAACTATCAGTGCAGTCATAAACCAGTAGGTGAAAATTTAAAGACTATCATTTCAAAATTTGAAATTTGTCAGTGAATTATATGATACTTTGCTAAGAAGCCACTGAAAGATTCATATGACTGACTTAGCATTTCTCTGTCACAAAATACTTGTTTTGTTTTGTTTTGTTTTTGAGACAGAGTCTCGCCCTGACACCCAGGCTGGAGTGCAGTGGCGCAATCTCAGCTCACTGCAGCCTCCGCCTCCTGGGTTCAAACGATTCTCCTGCCTCAGCCTCCCAAGTAGCTGGGATTATAGGCACCCGCCACCACGCTCGGCTACTTTTTTTTGTATGTTGGTAGAGGCGGGGTTTCACCATGTTGGCCAGGCTAGTCTCGAACTCCTGACCTCGTGATCCGCCCGCCTCAGCCTGCCTCCTAAAGTGCTGGGATTACAGGCATGAGCCACTGCACCCAGCCTAAAATACTTGTTTTTAAAGGAGATCACTGCCTTGTGTGAGAATTCTTTTAAATTTTTTAAAAACTGAAGTGTGTTTCAAATACAAATTCTGTCATGATTGTGTTCATGTGGTTCATGGTTTCCTGGTGTCTCCCGTGAGATCCATAATGCCACTTTCTGTTTACATGTCTTGTTGTTTGGTTAGTAGTCATCAGTGACTAATCTATTAAATATGGAGCCCTCCATTTTTTTTCAAAATGACTGCATTTTAAGTTTCTTAAATTGTAAAGTAAGGTGGGTACAGTTTCTTCTGGTTCTTAGATGGTGCTGTCACAGGCCAGCATAATTGCTAAAACATCCATACATGTGGTAGACCTTAAGTCATGTGCTAATCCTGAAAGCTGGGCCCACCCTGGATACTGGCAGTTGCCTGGTCTTTATAATGATTACTGAATGCATAACCAGTTACACTTGCGTGTGTTCATCATCATAACTTATTTTCTAATTATCTTAATTTTCAGAGGTTGGAGGTTTGCAATGTCCACTCAAGTTGCAATGCAAAACTCTGGCTCATATTCAATTTCTCAGTTTCAATCCAGAATGATCAGGTAAATCAACTGTTTTCTTTCTATACATCATTAAAAGGAAAGTACTGGGGGGTGGTAATTTTTACAGGTTTAATGTGGTTAAATAAATATACCTAAAGGTTGAAGATTTTTGTTTAGTTCCAGAAAATAGAGTTTAACATCTGTGTTTAAGATAAATTTAATGTCTAAATGTATTTTATTTGCTGTATAACACTGAAAGCACTGAATAGAGAAATGTTGAGACTGAATTTTTTAATATGCTAATCTCTATTTTCTAACTTTCTTTACTGATTAAATTTTATCATCTGTATTCATCAGAGCGCAGGCCATACAAATTAATTTAAAGACATTTTTCTTTGACATCCTAGACAAAAATAGAAAAGAGAGTCATTAAAAAAAAAAATTTAGGTTGTGTGTGGTGGTTCACACCTGTAATCCCAGCACTTTGGGAGGCCAAGGCGAGAGGACTGCTTGAGCCCAGGAGTTTGAGACCAGCCTGGGCAAAATGGTGAAACCCTGTCTCTACAAAAAATGCAAAAATTAGCCAGGTGTGGTGGCGTGTGCACCTGTGGTCCCAGCTACTTGGTGGGATGAGGTGGGAGGATCGCTTGAGCCTGGGAGATTGAAGCTACAGTGAGTGCCACTGCACTCCAGCCTGGGTGACAGAGCAGAACCCTGTCTCAAGTAAAAAAAAAAAAAAAAAAAAAAGTTTAAAGAGAATGGCCTTTCTATCACAAGGTAAAAAAATTGATTATTTGAGGGGAAAAAAAGGATTCGTCTTGTAGCCAGGATATTGTTTTAAAGAAAATCCTTTTTGTTTTTCTAGGTGGACCAAACTACGGATTAACATGCTTCCTGCTACAATAATTTGTGAGCCAATTTCAGAATGCTTTGTTGCCAGTTTAATTATTGGATGGGCAGCCCACCATGTATTCAGATGGGATATTATGGTATTTTTCATGTGTCATTGCCTGGCATGGTTTATATTTGACTACATTCAACTCAGGGGTGTCCAGGTATGTGGATAGGCATGAAAAGGTTGGCAGTCCCTTGGTGGAACTAGAACTATTTCAATTTAGAAAAAGTTGGAGGAAATCTGTCTGAGCCATTCTCCAGCTTCCCACTGTAGGTTAGTGTCAGGTTTGAACATTACTTTCTCTAGTAGAATGTTGACACAAAACTTAAGTTGATTTGCAACTTTCTATTGGTTATATAATCACTTTTATTAAGGTTCCAAAAACATGAAGTTAATTAAATCAGTGAGTATTCAAACTAATAACACGTTAAGATAGCCGGGCGCGGTGGCTCACACTTGTAATCCCAGCACTTTCGGAGGCCGAGGCGGGCGGATCACGAGGTCAAGAGATCGAGACCACGGTGAAACCCCGTCTCTACTAAAAAAAATACAAAAAATTAGCTGGGCGTGGTGGCGGGCGCCTGTAGTCCCAGCTACTCGGAGAGGCTGAGGCAGGAGAATGGAGTGAACCCGGGAGGCGGAGCTTGCAGTGAGCCGAGACTGCGCCACTGCACTCCAGCCTGGGCGACAGAGCAAGACTCCGTCTCAAAAAAAAAAAAAAAAAATACGTTAAGATAGCAGTTATTTTAATGCTTCATTAGCAATTAGCATTTTCTTGAACGGTATAGCATGGCAGTTAAATTACATAAGGAAGCAGACTTGATTTTACGTAGTATACTTAGAAAAGTGAAATCCAAGAATTTAATTTTTTAACCGTGTCTTTAGTTTGACAGTGAATGAAGTTAAAAAAAATTTTTTTCCATTCCTAGGGTGGCACACTGTGTTTTTCAAAACTTGATTATGCAGTTGCCTGGTTCATCCGCGAATCCATGACAATATACATTTTTTTGTCTGCATTATGGGACCCAACTATAAGCTGGAGAACTGGTCGCTACAGATTACGCTGTGGGGGTACAGCAGAGGAAATCCTAGATGTATAACTACAGCTTTGTGACTGTATATAAAGGAAAAAAGAGAAGTATTATAAATTATGTTTATATAAATGCTTTTAAAGATCTACCTTCTGTAGTTTTATCACATGTATGTTTTGGTATCTGTTCTTTAATTTATTTTTGCATGGCACTTGCATCTGTGAAAAGAAAAAAAAAAAACACATCTGTAGTCTTGGCCAAATGATACACTTTATTTTGTGGAAGTAGAGAATCAAGAGAATTGGTTCTAGGAACCTGGGTTTGTTCATCATTGTTGTTTATTTTTTTAAAATAAATAAATATATATAGAGATGCTCTGCAACAAACACTATGACAGTATCCTTCAGTAGAGAAAGTTTCTTATTTGTGAGTACACTCTTTTAGAACATTTACGGGTGGCAGCAGCTTTGCTTTAGGGTTTAGAAGATACTAGAAGGAATGACTATTCATGTCCAAAGTGAATGGTTTTGCAGTGAACAACACATGGCGAGGTACTAACTGAGAAACTTTTTCATGCTTTATGCCTACCTCTTGTAGTTGTTGCAGAGCAAATATAAATTGTAATGAGATAGCTAGGCCTTGCAGAAACAAACAGAAAAACTTAAAAAAAAAAAAAAAGAGCTGGAGTCTAGTATTTATATGAATCTGTGAGAGATATTTTTTTTGGTCTCACTGCAATGAACCAAAAGCGGCTGAGTTTGGTTTTTAATTGTAGCCATGTATTGAAGGCATCTTTTTGACCAACTCTTGTTGGTTCTGTCTTGAACCATTGTTAATCACTGTGCTGTAATTAGTATAGCTAAATCTTTTCCTTCCTTGCTCCTCCCCCAGGCCACCCCATCTTCCCTTAATGTTTTTTCAGGGGGGATTGGGAGTGGTTTTGTTCTAGTGTGAGTGGACGTTTTGATAGTTGTAAGGAAAAAATGCATTTCAGACACATTTCACATGAGCTATTTTCTTACACAGTATGTCTTATTGTTAATAAGAATGTAATTTCATGATACAAGTATTTAATATCTTTTTAAAGTCAGTAAATATTCTAGCCATCAATAAATAAATTGCAGTAGAGTATTAAGAGGGGACAGGATGAGTTTACTCTTAAAATTAATCAGTATCAAACTAAGTCTACTGTGTGTTTTTTGTTTGTTTTTTTGTTTTTTGTTACTATTATAGTTAGTCTAGTCTTATTTAAATTGGATTTTTGTATTCCAGTTTATATGACAAAATAGGCTAGATCAGCGCTGGTTGTAAATGCATGCTGTACCTCACTGTTTAATCCCCATCATGCCGCTAAACTTGCTCGCCGGGTTGTGCTTAACTTGTGGTGAACTGGACTTGTTTTTGTTTTGTTTTGTTTTGTTTTAAAAAAACAAAAATGTAAGGGACAGTGCATAAGCCTTTTCTTTGTTTAGTAGTGGTGTTTTGCTTTTTCTTCAGGATTGGATGGCATGTTGTCCATAGGAATGCCTACTGCAGGGCTAACACTGGCAATATGGCAGCTTTAAATTCTGAGTTACTACAGTCTCCATGTCAAAGCATAATGTGTAGCATATCAGCAATAACTACATATTTATAGAAAACACTTTTTCACTTTACTGAGCCAATTCATTTAATTGTCAAATGTCTATATCCATGGTTTAAATGGCAACATATCTATAAGTATGTATACACATTATATTTAAGCTTTTCTCTGGGCCAAACTGCTTCATCCTTTTTTCTTTCTTTTTTTTTTTTTTAGCCTTATGATGAATTTGTTTGAAGGGCATTTTCTTTATGAACAAAGGCTTGGATGCATATTCCTTTCTTTCTGTGAATGGGTATTTTTCCCTGAGGAAAGTTGCACAGTGAAAACCAGTCTGGTTGTGACCCACTACATGTTTTGTTTTTAATCACTATTACCTGAGTTGAACTTTGCTCACCATGTTTGTACTTGTTGGTCTGTTTAATGAAGTTTGGTTGATGCCATCCTTTGCACTGCCGAAGTGTAATCTTGTGTATTACTTAGCTTTCTGCTGATCACAGTATGGACAGTGTAACAACAAAACCAAAATGGCTGGACAGACTTCTTGTGTTTTGTAAATATAAACTAGGACAGTTCTGTAGGTTTGTTCAGTGTGCTAGTGGAATATTTCCTTAATGTAAAGCTTCACTTAAACAGAGTGATTCTTTGTTTAGCAAGCTTGGAGTGATGATAAAATGGTAAGAAATAATATAAATGTTGAAGAAAGCATTACAACAGAACTATAGGAGTCTAAATTTAATAAATCTTTAAAAAAAACAGTGTCTAGAATATATACCATGTTTTATTATTTAAAATCATTGTCTTAAATTTTTGTTCAAAAAATAAAAATTTGAATACAATCAAAACATTAGCAAGAGCGTATTTTTTGTTCTTTTCTTCTATGTTTTTATAAGTAGCATGTTCCACCATTCACATCAGAATTATTAGAAGAGTTCTGTCAAGTATTCCTTTTGAAATCTTCCTTTTACCTGAGCCATAGGTAAAATAAATAAGGACATAGGCAGTCCTGTGACTTAAGTATGACTTTTCTACATTGGTTGCCTGTTAAAATCACCTGGAGAACTTGTAAAAAAAAAAAAAAAAAAAAAAAAAAAGAAATACACAACACACACCCTGGGCCCTGTATACAACACATAACACAACACACACATGCACACACACCCCCTGGGCCCTGCCCACATAGATTTTGGTGTAATCATTCTGGGTGAGGCCTGAGCTCTTCTACCCGTGATTCTACTGTGAGAATGACTGGCTCATAATGACCTTTAGAAAAGAGCCAGTGGTCCTTTGGGCCCCTCTCTCCAGGGCTCCCAGCTTGAACTCAGCCTTTTAGATCTTACCACTCCTAGAAAAGGTAAATCCAAAGGAAGGAATGGAATGGCATTATTACTTGAGACCCAGATGGGAGATGGACCTTACATACTTTCCAAGGCCAGGTCCCTCCCAAGCTGGAGGCCTTCACAGGCTGTTTTACCACCATCCCATGAGAAAAGAATGTTCTTAACGGGAGAACAAATCCAGGGTAGAAAGAATTTGCTATCAGCTGATACTTTTGTCTCTCCATAGTTCCTATGTTGAAACCTAATCCCCAATGTGAGGAGGGTCTTTCAAGGTGCGATCTTTGGTAGGTGATCAGAGCCCTCAGGATGGGATTGATGTTTATAAAGGAAACCCTAGAGATCTTTCTTGTCTCTTCCGCTATGTGAGGATATGGCGAAAAGGTGACCAGCTATGAACCAGAAAGTCAGCTTTTACTAGCCACTGAATCTGCCAGGTCCTTGATCTTAAAACTTTCCAGCCTCCAAAACTGAGAAAGTTTTGTTGTTTATAACCCACCCAGTCTATGGGTGTTCTGTTACAGGAGCCGTAAGAAACTAAGACACAGCCTAAAAGGGATCTGGCCCAGTAAACAAACATTCCTTCTCATTTGTGTACTTCTAACCCTACAGTTTAAGAAATGATCAACACAAAGTTGAGTATGTCTTAGAATTTCATAGCTAGGTGGATCTTGGAGATCCCTCACCCTTATTTTAGAGTGAAGAAGCTGAGACACCCACAGTGAGAGCTGTCATCATAGGGTTAGGTAGGCATGGTGCTGCTGGCAGAGCTGGGAGTAGCCCCTCTGTCTGCTTCCAGTGTGGTATATTTCTCCACTGGATCACAGTTAAATTTATGCCTACACTAGCTTTAAAATTTACCTAGACCTTAAGGAGGAAAAATATCACAGTTTTAATAACCATCTGTATCCTAACTTAGAGAATCAGATTCAAACCTGTAGAACAAGAATGTAAATTACTATAAAGCTCATTTAAAGTGAAATGCTTTACATACATGATTGATAAGATTGATACATACCACAAGACTCTTCATGAGAATGAAAATAGTTCAGACCTTTCCTTTTGAAGTTTATCAGGATCTAGTGCTTGAGTTATTTATTCATTTCAAGTTATAGTTTACGACCATATCAACTTCATTTCGGTGAAAGGAAAGCAAATATTGCAAAATGGTGAGACCTGTCTCTGCAGAGCTGCAAGGATATGTGTTTAGTTGGATAATTTGCTTTAAAAATATTGATACCTAGAAGAAAGTTTAAAATCACTATCTTAGTATTTTCTAAAAACAAAAATACGTATCTTTAAGAGATCCCTAAGCAGCTAGTTGCCTAAGAACCAAAATGTGCTAAGCCTTTCACATGGCCCCTCCTCAGTTCCGAGAGAAATTGGCAGAGACTGTGGGTGTCTGGAATGGTTTCATGTGGTTGTGCTGTTCAGACTAATCATCATTAAGACATCCATGCTAATAGCATGGACTTGTAATTATCTAATTTAAGCAATTTAGGGATATCATTTATTTCTCTACAGGACTGAGTATCTGCGCCTCTGCTTTGCTGCCTTCACACCTCCCATTGCAGTCATGCCACCTTTGTTTCCCAACCCTTGTCGCCAGCCATGAAACCTCTATCATTTCCCCTCATGACTGACCAACACCAGGCCAGCCTAAGGAACATGCTGGAGAAATCCAGCAGACTATTTACTGTGCAGCTCTGGAGCAGGGGAAAGGAATGGGTTAGAAGTGGTGACTTGGGAGTCATTTCCCCAGAGGTGATGGCTGAGACAGTGACCATAACCAAAGTCAAAGTGTCAGCAGGTGACAACTAAGGACAGAATCTTGGGGACCTATTTAGAGAGACAATGGAAGAAAAACATCTAGGAAAAGAGGCTGCCAAACCTGGGGTCCAAATGGGCTTTTTGGTAGCTATGGGACTTTAGGAAGCTTCCTTCATGTTTCTGAGCCAAGCTTTCTTACCATGTAGAATGGAGATATTAAAGCACCTTCTGAGGCAGTAGAGATGATTCGACGAGGTCATGTACATGAGCATAGGGACAGTTAGTGCTTTTTTTCCTCCCAAAGAAGAAAGAAATAGTGAAAGGAGTGCCACAGTAACCTTGAAAAGAGAGATTTCAAGAAGGAAGTGGTCACGGGAGGGGCCGTTGACCATAAAGGATGAGAAGAGGCTGGTGAACTCTGGGGCGGGAAACTCCCTGTAGAGTTGCCAGCGTGGGTCTCCGCCATAGTGAATTGTCTCGGATGTTGATAGATGAAATGTCTGCGTGGGAGGAATACAGCTTCTTTATGAATGATTTTTCTTGTTTTACACAGTGATACATTTTCTACAGTGAGAGACAAAGGGTGGGACTTTCAAAGCCAGAAATTGCTCCTGACTGAGAGCACCCATATGACTGTGATGCCAAGGAAACATTTGAAGAAAGGCAGCTCCCAGGAAGCCAGTTATCAGAGTGGAAGAAGCAGAAGTCAGATGCTTTAGGTTTGGCTGCGTGTGAAAAAGACATGAAAGTGATGGGCACAGATATTTGGAAACTGCAACAAAGATGCACTTCCACCCAAGGTCCCAGTAATACTAAGCCAAAAAACTAAGCCTGATTTGAATTTGTGAGAAATGTCCTAAGAAGTTGGGTCAGTAAGAGACGATGAAGGGCAATTGTCCATCCCCATCTTCCAGTCCCCTGACTTTATCCTAGACTGTCTCCCAACAGCATAATCGGCATCCCAGAAGCAGCTGTGGGCACCCTAGCCCTGCCCACAGTCTGCCCTTTTTCATTTTGTTCTGATTCGCTTATTTTTGGTTATATTGCTTGTTTTACTGCCTGCTTTGTCTCTACATTGACTTAGAGCTTGACTTCTAACTTCAGCTTCTTTCTCCGACCCCATGTTCCTCAGCCTTACTCCAAGCCCAGGAAAAGGTGGTCCTTAATTTTCTATTCTCGTTTCACATCACCGTCTCCAGCCTGAGCTCTCCACCCCCAACCCAATGACTCACTCTCACCAGCCGACTCTTTTCCACGTGGAACCAGAGCTTCCTTGCTCCCATGCTGTTTCCTTACCTGAAAGTTTCTCTCCCTTCATCCTAACTTTCCCTGCCTATGGGGATACTCTCCTTCTTTATTGTTGGTTTTTTTGTTTTTTGGGTTTTTTTGTTTTATTGTTTTTGGAGACAGAGTGTCACTCTGTCACCCAGGCTGGAGTGCAGTGGCGCAATCTCTGCTCACTGCAACCTCCAC
Organism: Hylobates moloch; assembly: GCF_009828535.3. NCBI lineage: Eukaryota > Metazoa > Chordata > Mammalia > Primates > Hylobatidae > Hylobates > Hylobates moloch. The sequence goes on from NW_026652285.1 coordinate 84,067,194, forward strand.
CTCCTGTGTTCAAGCGATTCTCGTGCCTCCGCCTCCTGAGTAGCTGGGATTACAGGCGTGCGCCACTACACCCAGCTAATTTTTGTATTTTTAAGGGGTTTCACCATGTTAGCCAGGCTGGTCTCAAACTCCTGTCCTCAAGTGATTCGCTTGCCTCAGCCTCCCAAAGGGCTGGGATTACAGGTGTGAGCCACCGCACCTGGTCAAGATACTCTCCTCCTTTAAACCTCAGCTCACATTCAATTCAGGACCTTTCCAGAGTTGTATGTGCCCACATTTTGTCCCTTTCATTTTGTCAGGCATTTCACTTAGGTGTCTGCGGTCATTTCCAGTTTTCAGGGGCCTGGACTTTGCATATCTTAGTAGTCCTTTTTTGTGCTTTTTTTCTCTTTGTACCCTTCCCTTCCCTCCAGTGCATTCATGTAATAGTTACTCGGGAAAGGTCTATTGTTGACAGTCAAACCAGAATCAAAACATTAATTCTGGCACAAATGTCATTTAATACCTTTTCACCCTCTGATTGGATTAGTAAGGTGTTTGCTATTTCATGCTCCCAACCCCTCACCCTCACCCTACACATGAGTAAAATACTAAAATTTTGTTTTCCCCTTCTGGAAACTTCTAGTTCTGGTTTTGGGTTTTTGTTTGTTTGTTTTTTGTTTGTTGAGACAGAGTCTGCCTCTGTTGCCCAGGCTGGAGTGTAGTGGCGCCATCTCGGCTCACTGCAACCTCTGCCTACCGGATTCAAGCGATTCTCCTGCCTCAGCCTCTGAGTAGCTGGGATTACAGGCGCACACCACCACGCCCGGCTAATTTTTGTATTTTTAGCAGAGACGGGGGTTTCACCACGATGGTCAGGCTGGTCTCGAACTCGTGACCTTGTGATCTGCCCTCCTCGACCTCCCAAAGTGCTGGGATTACAGGCCTGAGCCACTGTGCCCGGCTTGTTTTTTTTTTTTTCTTAAACTTTGAGAAGCTGGCAGTTTTTGGAAGGAATCAAGAGGTGACCCTGTCAAATCTATCTTACCAACATCCTACAAGCCCGTTGATTCTTGTTGTGTTTTGTTTTCTTTAAGTCACACGTTAGTTTTGGATCATAAAAATAGTACATATTTACTATAAACCTGAAACATAAGAAATGAACAAAAGCACTTCTAGGTAGATACTCAAGAGAATTGGAAACAAAGCATATCCACGTAAAAATCTGAATGTTCATAGCAGCATTATTCATACTAGCCAAAAGGTGGAAACAACCCAAATGTCCATCAACTGATGAATGGACAAACAAAACTTGATCATATACAGACAATGGGATATTATTTATCCCTAAAAAACAAATGAGGGGCCAGGTGTGGTGGCTCACGCATGTAATCCCAACACTTTGGGAGGCCGAGGCGGGCAGATCACTTGAGGTAAGGAGTTTGAGACCAGCCTGGCCAACATGGTAAAACTCTGTCTCTACTAAAAACACAAAAATTAGATGGACTAGTGGCACGTGCCTGTGATCCCAGCTACTCAGGAGTCTGAGGCATGGGAATCGCTTGAACCCAGGAGGTGGAGGTTGCAGTGAGCCGAGATCGCACCACTGCACTCCAGCCTGGGCAACAGAGTGAGACTCTGTCTCAAAAAAAAAAAAGAAAAAAGAAAAAGAAATGAAGTATTGATGCATGCCACAACATCGATGAACCTTGGAAATGTTACACTAAGTGAAAGAAGCTGGATACAAAAGGCCTCATAGTGTATGATTGTGTTTGTATGAAATGTCTAGACCAGGCAAATCCATAGAGACAGGAAGTAGATTAGTGGTTGCCATGGGCTAGGGGATGGGAGGAATGAGGCACGACTACTAACAGTAGTCATTACTAACAGGTTTTCTTTTGGGGTGATAAGAATGTTTGCAAAGGAAAAATAAATATCACTCTCAATGTATTATTTCCTTCCCACATTCTGGCACATACTGCTGAAGTGGTTTCCAGAGAAGGTGTGTGCATTTCTCATTACTTGTCATCCTTGTTAGGAGTCAGAATAGCTATTTTCTAAATCTTCCTAAATTTGACAGATGAAAAGTTACATCATTCTTTAAATATATGGCTTTTTAATGACTGGTGAGATTGAGTATTTTTGTATGTATGATTTTTAGTCATTGGATGTTCTTCCACTTCTTAATCTGATTTATTTATTTATTTATTTATTTAGAGACCGAGTCTTGCTCTGTTGCCCAATGTGGAGCCCCGTGGTGCGATCTCAGCTGACTGCAACCTCCACCTCCCAGGTTCAAGTGATTCTCTTGCCTCAGTCTCCCAAGTAGCTAGGATTACAGGCACCCACCACCATGCCCGTCTAATTTTCTATTTTTAGTGGAGATGGGGTTTCACCATGTTGGCCAGGCTGTTCTTGAACTCCTGACCTCAGGTGATCCGCCTGCCTTGGCCTCCCAAAGTGCTGGGATTACAGGCTTTAATCTCATTTAAATGAGGATCCAAATGTTTTCTTATTGCTTGTTCCACATCTTTTCCTTTTAGCAATATAAAATAGCTTTTATATTGCTCAGCTGAGTCCTTCACTCTTCTAGAACCTTTGCATTTAGGAAGGTGTTTCCTCAAGGTAAGATAGAGTAGGCATGGAAATAGTTGATTAGCATTTGGGCAACTAAATGGCCCGTGGAAGTTGTCCAGATCAAAGATTAGTCTTTCCAAATTTGCTTTCCCTCCCTCTTTTCAAATAAAACCATTTTCAGCTTTGAAGTAATAATATTTTCAGAGTCTGTATATATCTGCATTTGTGAAATAAAGCTGACTTGGCCTTTGAGTAGTGTTTTTTAGATACATTCCTGAACTTCATTTGTTATTATTTCATAATATATTTTCTAGTCTTCAGAGTTAGAATATGCTAACTATGCAAAGTCAGTTGGGCTATTTTTATTCCTATGCTCCAGAAAAAAACTACTTAGCTAGGAATTATCTGTTCCTTAAAAGTTTGAAAGAGGCTGGGTGCAGTGGCTCATGCCTGTAATCCCAGCATTTTGGGAGGCCGAGGCAGGCAGATCATTTGAGGTCAGGAGTTCAAAACCAGCCTGGCCGACATGATGAAACCCTGTCTCTACTAAAAATACAAACACTGGCCGGGCATGGTGGTGAGTGCCTGTAATCCCAGCTACTCAGGAGGCTGAAGCAGGAGAATCGCTTGAGCCCAGGAGGCAGAGGTTTCAGTGAGCAGAGATCACACCACTGCACTCCAGCCTGGGTGACAGAGCGAGACACTGTCTCCAAAAAAAAAAAAAAAAGTTTAAAAGAATGTATCCATAAAACTTTATAGGTCTGGCACTTTGATAATATTTTCAGTTTATTTCATTGATAATATTCATTTCTGTGTTTTAAAGTCAGTTTTAGTCATTTATACTTTAGAGACGCATGTAGCATGTTCATAATTCTCTTCAGATGTTTTCTTTTTCTGGTCATATATGCTATTGAGCAGGAGGTTTGCAGCCCCCGTGCCAGTTGAACTTGGGCCTCTGTGATCTAAGAGCAGAGCTGCAGGCAAGTTCATCCCTCCCGTGTGGATCAGCAGCTTCCTCCTCCTCTGTGAAGAAAAGCTGAGCCTGTTACTCCTCCTCTTAAAACACTCTAATGGCTTAATGTTGCCATCAGGATAAAGACCAAGCTTTTCTCACAGCAGAGAGACCATTTTAGGTTAGGCCCCAGCCAACCCCTCCTGCTTGTCTCTCAGTTCTTTTCCTAACCTGTTCATATAAACCCTCCTCAAAGTAAACTTCCTCCAGTTTCCTGATGCCTGGCCTTTCCCGCTCTGGGCCTTGGTGCATGTTGCTTTCACCGGGGTCCCCCAATTCCTCTAAGCCCTGCTCGGCCCTTGGGACTCAACTTAGAAGCCAACTCCCCCAGGAGGGCTTTTCTGACTGACACTCACATGGTTATGCACCCTGTGTCTGTGCCTCCCCAGCCTCACCCTTCTTCTCTGCTCTAGCACTTACACTAATTATTTTAATTGCCCCTTTAGTTCTTTGTGTTTGTCATTAGATTGGAAATGGCAAGGTCAGGGAGGGTTCATAAATTGCTTGACTTTGTGTCCCAAGCACCTGATGTAGAACCTTACACAAAGTCCTTTTTATTGAACAAATTAATGAACAAATACAGGTAAGCATGCCTGTCTAACTAGTATTAAGCCTACAGCTGATCACACAGTGGTGAGGTGTGTAGATTGTACAGCCAGACTTAGGTTCACTTTCCAGCATCACCATTTGTATCCTGTACCATGTCTCTATGCCTCAGTGGACACCAATGTCAGAAGTGAAGGGAATGATGCATATGAAAAGCTACATCCTCAATAGAAGTTTTGTGTTGCTATGATATGGATCTCAAGTACTAGACTCCGTCACTAAGCAAAATGAAAGCTTGGCTACCCAGTGGACAAAGTCACTTTTCTTTTCTTTTTTTTTTTTTTTTTGAGATGGAGTCTCACTCTGTCACTCAGGCTGGAGTGCGATAGTGCAATCACGGCTCACTGCAACCTCCACCTCCCGGGTTCAAGTGATTCTCCTGCCTCAGCCTCCCGAGTAGCTGGGATTACAGGCACCTGCCACCACGCCCAGCTAATTTTTGTGTTTTTAGTAGAGACGGGGTTTCACCATATTACCCAGGCTGGTCTCGAACTCCTGACCTCAAGTGAGGTCTCCCTCCTCGGCCTCCAAAAGTGCTGGGATTACAGATGTGAGCCACCACGCCTGGCCCAAAGTGACTTTTCTTTCCTCAATCCTTGAAGAATTGTTTATCCTCTGATGGAGAGGGTTGCATGATCTTTTTGAGGGGAATTGACCTTTTGCCCTTGATGATTCAGAGTAAATATTCTAGTGTTCAAGGAGAAAATCAATCTGATTCATTTGAACTATTATAAATAGTGCTGTGGTAGCCAGCAATAATATTGTCCAGAATGTTAGAGCTAATGGATTGATGTGCAAAGCTTAGGAAGCAACTACAAGACCTCATTGCGTAGACCTGTGTTCCTATAACAATAGCCCACAAAATCTGAAAGCTAAAGTGTCTGCAGCAGAGCATTGCACATATGACCTGGAATCAGATGCGCCCACATCATAGGCAACATACAAGGGGTTTTACCAGGTTGGAATGCTTCCAGCTGTTATTCATTTAGTGGACAACTGGTTCTATATAATTCGAAGACAATTTCCCAGGTGTTCTCTTCTCTGAGCACTGAGAGCAGTGAGCACGTGGATGCTTACGTCTCTCTAGGCCATGTGGAAGAGAATTTTCTTCCATGTGGCTTTGTAGGTTGTCAGATTGTAGCATGAATCAGAATCATCTTAAATGCCAGCAGCAGCGCCCCCCTCCCACGTGAGGAAAGCAAGGACTCTGCAACTTTATCAGCTTTCCTGAGGTTCCGATGCAGGCACTTCCAGCCACTCTTAAAGGAACATCTCGGTAGAGTTTTATCCCCAGGGGGATGCATGTTCCACAAGTCAAGGATGGTGGAGTGGAGGTGGGAGTCTTGCAGCCTAGAGGGTTGAGGCTCAGACTCTAGGAAGCCACTCTGTTGATCTCTAAGCAAAGCGTAATAGACCTGTAATCACCAGAGGTTACAACACACAGGACTCTGCAAGCCAGGCCCCACGGAATAGCAGATGTTGACTGGCAAGTAAGAGATCTAGCACCAGACAGAGAAAGTAAGGCAGAGGAAAACTTGTTGAAAAGTTAGCAGAAGGTTTTCTTTTCATACTTTTTCTCCTAAAAACTGGTAGTTTGAATTTTGTCACTAGGGCGGCTGGAACTTAAAATTTTTACTTTATTTTCATGGATTAGCCCAAGGGGCAAAAAATGAATGGAGGAGTACCATTGCTGTGACTACTGAGACTGAGCCAAAGCTGCCAAGTGGGGCTAGGAAACACTGTCCCGCAGAGTCCCACTGATTCGGGCCAACAGTGCTGTCTTTGCCTATCCTTGGGAAATTCTAGGAAAATGACAACCCGTATTGGCTGATCACTTTTGATTTTCAGTCCCTCCCAGCTAGGACAATTCAACCACCAAATGAAGAGTCTAGACACAGCTCAGAGCTCATAGTTTGGTATCTAGAGATGAGGATCCCAATCTGGCTGCCTTACTGCCTTGCTATGACCATCATCTGGGAGAAACTGATCAATTCCATCGATTTCAGTGGCACTAGAAAAAAAGGTTTCACTTCTTGCATCTGAGAACAGAGACCACACCCCCAAAAACCCCAACAGAAAGTCCCAGCTGCCTGTCTCATTACTGCTGGCCCATCCAGTGGCAGTCAGTTCACTATGGCTTGAGGAATTCCAACAGCTGACTTGCAAAGGAAACATGCAATTTCTTGGAGAAAGACCAAATTGCATGACCGGAAAATACGGCTAACATAGAGGCAGAATTAATAAGAGAAAGAGAAGTAAACTTCAGTTAAAACCTAATGAGGAGGAGAAACATAATAGGACATTTAAGAAGATACAATTGGAGCATAAAAAATGAAATTATGGAACTGAAAAGTATGACTCAATGTAGAAATTAAAAAGAATGATTACTTCTGAAAATCAAAATAGCATTTAGTGGGATCCCCGTAACCCAGTGCAAAACAAAACAAAATATACTAAATACTAAGAGAAATACACAAATACAAGACAGAGAGGACCATTTAGGTGGAGACTTAAATTGTCTAATAATAGGATTTCCAGAAGGAAAAAGGAAGAGAGAGAAGAAAACCAAAGACTTGCTTCTTTAGATTTAAACGACTTCCTAGACCCAGGTGGGTAAAATGAGTGGACGCGTTTGCAGACAAAGAAGTGTCCTAAAAGAAGAAAATGGGGAAAAATTAAACAGGGTTAAATTTTTTAACCCGAAGGATAAATTTAACGGTCATCAGCCAGAAAGAACAAGTTATTGACAAAGGAAAGGGAGTTAGACCATTGCTGGACTATCGGCAATACTGAAGGTTACTGGGGGGGAATGTGATAGGCAAATCTTAGATCCAGCCAAATCTTATTATATGAGGGCAAAACTAAGGTATTTAGGGGCTTGTAGGACCTCAGAAAGTATACTACCCATGTACTCAACCTGAGGAAATTAGTCAAGAAAGTACTTAAGAAAATAAGGATGCAAGGAGGCCAGGCTCAGTGCTTCACGCCTGTAATCCCAGCACTTTGGGAGGCCAAGGCGGTCGGATCACCTGAGGTCAGGAGTTCTAGACGAGCCTAGCCAGCATGGTGAAACCCTGCCTCTACAAAAGTACAAAAAAAAAAAAAAAATTAGCCGAGCATGATGGCGGGTGCCTGTAATCCCAGCTATTCAGGAGGCTGAGGCAGGAGAATCGCTTGAACCTGGGAGGCAGAGGTTGCAGTGAGCCGAAATTGTGCCATTGCACTCCAGCCTCAGCAACAAGAGTGAAACTCCACCTCAAAAAAATAAAAATAAAAAAAAAGGACGCAAAATTATAGCCAAATAAGAGGAATAAGTTCTAGTGTTCTATAGAATTCACAGTTCCTATAGTTCTAGTGTTCTATAGGATCCCTATAGTTAACAATAATATATGACACAGTTTCAAATAGAAAGAGGATATTAAATGTTTCCAACATGAAGAAATGATAAATGTTTGAGAGGATGGATATGCTAATTATCCTGATCTGATCACTTTACATTATATATATTAGAACATCACTTTGTACCCCATGAATATGTATAATTATTATTTGTCAATTTAAAATAATAATTTTTTTTTTTTAGATGGAGTCTCGCTCTGTCACCCAGGCTGGAGTGCACTGGCACGATCTTGGCTCATTTAAACCTACACCTCCCAGGATCAAGCAATTCTCCTGCCGCAGCCTCCCAAGAAGCTGGGATTACAGGCATACACCACCACACCTGGCTCATTTTTGTATTTTTAGTAGAGACAGGTTTTTGCCTTGTTGGCCAGGCTGGTTTTGAACTTCTGACCTCGGGTGATCCACCTGCCTTAGCCTCCCAAGGTGCTGGGATTACAGGCGTGAGTTACTGTGCCCAGCCTAAAATAATAGTTTGTTTAAAAAAACTTGGCAACAGGGAAAGACAAAGAATACAAGAAAACAACGGTGAATAATGAAACTTGTAATTGTCATACTCTAAATAGATGCTAACGTGACATGGAATAATGAGAATTTTAAATCAGATGAGACATTATGGAGGAAAATTTAATAGCCTTGGCTAAAATTCTAAATTTTCTCAAAACACAGGAGTAGGGGTGTGAAAGAAGAAAGTGGGGAAGTAAAAGTGCTTTCAAGCTTTGTTGAGGTTTATGAATTGTGAGGCAGGGGCTGCAACGCCATTCTACAGTGCACAACAAACAACTTTACAGTTGCTCCTGGCTGGGGCCAGTGGCTCACAACCGTAATCCCAGCACTTTGGGAGGCCGGCGGGCGGATTGCTTGAAGCCAGTAGCTCGAGACCAGCCTGGACAACATGGTGAAACGCCGTCTCTACTGAAAAAATAAAATACAAAAATTAGCCAGGCGTTGTGGTGCGTGCCTGTAATCCCAGCTACTTGGGAGGCTGAGGCAGGAGGATCGCTTGAACCCGGAGGCAGAGGTTGCAGTGAGCCTAGATCGCACCCCCGCACTCCAGCCTGGGCAGCAGAGTGAGAGCCTGTCTCAAAAACAAAAAAAAGAAAAAAAAGTTGCTCCTTAGACATGGCTGTTCTAAAAATCCTTGATCAAGGATTTCTTACTGGCAGTAGTATCCTTTCTCTCTCTCTCTCTTTGGCCTCGAAGTCTCTTTTCCCTACCTTCCAAGCTCCTCACCCTGTTTCTGTTCCTACCCGTATTTGTTTCACTTTTTACACAGGGAAAATTAACTACAGATTGCAAATTTAGGTTTTGTGCAGCTCCGGGGCACACAGAGCCTTCAAAGTCCGGTTCCAGAATGTGGGCTTTGTCGTGAAGGCAGTAGGAAGTAATCGAAGGTTTCGTGTGTTAGATTTCTTTGGCTGCTATGTGGAGGATGGATCAGAGAGAATGAGCTTGAAGGTACAGACATCCAGCAGGAAGGTTGTCGCTCTAATCCTAGTGAGGAATTCTGTTTCTCCCCCATTCCTATGACCTAAATGTGGCTGAAATATTTTCTTTTTAGTTTCGTACAGGTCAGTTGGGAACGTACCACTCTCACTTTCTACAATGGGAACTCTTTAATGTTTCAAACCAACCCTAAGCCTTCCTTAGGAGGGGCAGGCTGCCCAAAGTCCCAGGAGGCTAACACCTAAGAAAAGTCCGGTCCCCGCTCAGTGGCTCACGCCTGTAATCTCAGCACTTCAGGAAGCTGAGGCAGGTGGATCACTTGAGGTCAGGAGTTCAAGACCAGCCTGCCCAATATGGCGAAACCCCGTCTCTACTAAAAATACAAACAATTAGCTGGGTGTGGTGATGCATGCCTGTAATCATAGCTACTGAGGAGGCTCGGGCAGGAGAATCACTTGAACCCAGGAGGTAGAGGTTGCAGTGAGCTGAGATCATGCCACTGTACTCCAGTCTGGGTGACAGAGCAAGACTCTGTCTCAAAAAAAAAAAAAAAAAAAAAAAAAAGTCCATGTCAGGATCACAACCCACTTCATTTGACTTCCTGCCTTCACTTGACTCCTCCAGAACGTTCCTCTCCAATCTGTTCCTGCATATGACTGGCTCTCAGTCCTGCTGACTTTATCTCCCTGCTCCAGTTTCCCAACCACTCAGATTTGATGACCAGCTTGGTATTCCCTGCTGCTTCCTAACACTCAAAGTTTCATTCTGTAGTATGTTGAATTAAAACATTAGCTGAGTTCATAGCCTCATCAGATCTATTGCAAAAGTTATGGCATTGATCAGAAAGAAGAAGTCGGCCTAGAAGAATTGGTTTGGGGGAATTCATGTGACTCAGAGTATCCCAAGTCCCAGTGAGCCTCTCTTGCCAGCAAATGCAGCTCTCCCTCCTTTTCCTCTTCTGTCAGGGAACCCACCTTGCTATAGGGAGTTACCGTTGCCAATTCTCTTTATACCGGGCATTCTTACCATCTCTGATTGCCTCCAGATGACAGCCAGCATGCCCTTGAGGATCCAGAATGAAGAAGGAAGCTAAAACATCAAAAGGATGTTAAGCATTTGCTCATTTTTATTAGCAAAACCCTGGAGAATGCCTGTAAGCATAAGGGCTGGACCAAGGAAAGAGGGAAATAGATAAAGGTGAGGCAAATTTTTTTTTTTTTTTTTGAGAGGGAGTCTTGCCTTGTCACCCAGGCTGGAGTGCAGTTGCACGATCTCAGCTCACTGCAACCTCCGCCTCCCAGGTTCAAGCAATTCTCCTGCCTCATCCTCCTGAGTAGCTAGGACTATAGGTGCACGCCGCCACGCCAGACTAATTTTTGTATTTTTAGTAGAAACGGGGTTTTGCCATCTTGGCCAGGCTGGTCTTGAACTCCTGACCTCTGGTGATCCACTGTCTCTGCCTCCCAAAGTGCTAGGATTACAGGCATGAGCCACCTCACCTGGCAGGTTAGGCTAAATTTTTTAATACGGTATTCTTTCCAGAGATTTTGGATGAAAATGCCAGCTCCAGCAGCTAAGAGTGATTCTAATTGTTTTTCTCAGTTTGCTGACAGGAAACTGTGATTCAAAGATAGACCACACCAAATGAAGCCAAGAGGCCAGAAATTTCTGCCTACAATGTAGAGGAAGGAATGCAAAGACAGGAAGATGGGGACTTGGGAATGGATTTATCATATGTGATTCACCCACCTCAAAATTATGCCCCTCTAGGCCGGGCGTGGTGGCTCATGCCTGTAATCCCAGCACTTTGGGAGACTGAGGTGGGCGGATCACCTGAGGTTGGGAGTTCGAGACCAGCCTGGCCAACATGGCAAAACCCCATCTCTACTAAAATTACAAAAATTAGCCAGACATGGTGGCAGGCACCTGTAATCCCAGCTACTCAAGAGGCTGAGGCAGGAGAATCGCTTGAACCTGGGAGGCAGAGGTTGTAGTGAGCCAAGATTATGCCACTGCACTCCAGCCTGGGTGACAGAGCAAGACTCCATCTCAAAAAAAAAAAAAAAATCATGCCACTCCAATAAAGACTAACAATATACTCACATCACCAAACCATTGAGAAATGCATTGGTGCAAGGAGAGCTAGAATCTCTGTAAAGCAGTTGTGGGCCATGGATGCAAATGGGATGAAGTGCACTCCTTATGGGATGACACAGTCTCCCTAATTCCAGTAAGGGTTATGGAATTGGGAGTAGAACACACAAGCAAGGCCAAGCATCAGCACTTCATTTCGAAGGCATGGAATCTACAGTTGTCATAACTGCCAAAGATACTTACGTAGTCATCTGAATAGCCTGACTCTTTGGTGGTACCTAATTACCTAAACAGAAGATCCAGAATTGAAACAGACGGGTAGCCCACCACAAGGTTTTATTTGATGTATGAAACCAAAAAACTCCAAGTTTGGTGATAAGAGGCCTTACTTGAACCACCACCATAGAATCCTGCCTCCTCACTCAATTCCCAGGTCTGATTAATTTCAGAGACTCTGAGCCCCTTTAATAAAAGGAAAGGTGCATATCCTCAAAAAAAAGGCTGTGGTAACATGACAGGTATATACTCAGCCTCCTCCCCCTCAACTTCTCCAAAAAGACAGCTATTCATAGGGGTAGATGTACACGTAGGGAAGGAAAGTATCTAAACCTTCGGCTTTGAAACAATGGGAGACTAGAACGCTGTCACGGATTACCAGTCAGTGGCAGCCTCATGATAAGATTATAAAGCTTTGATTCCAATTAGTCTCTAATAAGACCCCAAACTCATCTTGTGGTTGAGTGTACAATTGGAAAAAGTAAGTTCAACAATTGGGATAATTTCCAAATTGACTCTCTAACCCAAGTCATGAGGGCTATTATGGTAAGAAAAGCAAATTAAGCCTTTAGAGCAGCACTGTCCAACAGAAAAATCATGTGAGTCACATGTTTAACTTTTTTTTTTTGAGACGGAGTCTCGCTCTGTTGCCCAGGCTGGAGTGCAGTGGCATGATCTCGGCTCACTGCAAGCTCCGCTTTCCGGGTTCACAGCATTCTCCTGCCTCAGCCTCCCGAGTAGCTGAGACTACAGCCCACCACCACGCCCGGCTAATTTTTTGTATTTTCAGTAGAGATGGGGTTTCACCGTGTTAGCCAGGAAGTTCTTGATCTCCTGACCTCATGATCTGCCTGCCTTGGCCTCCCAAAGTGCTGGGATTACAGACGTGAGCCACCGTGCCTGGCAGTAGCTGAATTTTTTTAAAGTAAAAAGAAACAGGTGAAATTAATTTTAAAAGCACAGTTTACTGAATCCATGATATCTAAAATAGTATCATTTCAATATGTAGTCAATATAAAACTTATTGAGGTACTTATTTTTATATGAAGTCTTCAAAATATCATCCAGGCGTGGTGGCTCACACCTGTAATCCCAGCACTTTGGGAGGCCGAGTCAGGCAGATCACTTGAGGCCAGGAGTTTGAGACCAGTCTGGCCAACATGGCAAAACCCCATCTCTACTAAAACTATAAAAATTAGCCAGGCGTGGTGGCACGTGCCTGTAGTCCCAGCTACTAGGGAGGCTCAGGCATGAGAATTGCTTGAACCTGGAAGTTGGAGGCTGCAGTGAGCCAAGATCACACCACTGCACTCCAGCCTGGGTGACAGAGCAAGACTCTGTCTCAAAAACAAAAAACAAAAAAAAATGCTACCAGGACTTGGAGGCCAGATGTACCAGGTATATTTTCGATGCCTTGGGTGAGACACACACGTGCCTGAAGTGAGAGTTGAGCCCAGGAGTCGAGGTTGCGGTGAGCTATGATTACACCATTGCACTCCAGCTTGGGTGACAGAGCAAGACCCTGTTTCAAAAAAGAAAAGAAATGAGTGTTAACATCGTTCATTATTACATCTAATAACCCACTTAGATAGTTTTTCATTCTCATTTCCTCAACTATGGGCTCTGCTGGTTTAGAGGTCTTAGTAACCAATCAAAGAATATTTCCATCAGGAGACACGAAAATGATAACACTGACATCTGGGCAGATTTGAATTTGATAATTCAGTCAAACCTCAGAAATTGACTGGTAGCCATAGAGGAAAATGAGGAATGGAGAATCTTTCTGGATAGAGTCATGGGCCTGGGACTCCCTTGCAGGAGGCTGATATTCCTGCAGGGTATCTTGCGTTATTCCTCGGGTTGCTTTAGGACTCTTAAAGCAAACCACTCTATTTTGTACTTAAAGCTTGCATCGCGTGCTTTCCCAAGCATCCAGGCCCAGGAATGGCACTATTGGGAAATGAGCTAATTAACCACATCCCTTCTTCCTAAGCCAACTCCAGGGCAACCGCAGCATCATCATAGAAGTTGCACAGGCCAATGGCCAGATGCAGTGGCTCATGCCTGTAATCCTAGCACTTTGGGAAGCCAAGGCAGGCAGATCAAGAGGTCAGGAGTTCGGGACCAGCCTGGCCAACATGGTGAAACCCCATCTCTACTAAAAATACAAAAAATTAGCCAGGCTTGGTGGCAGGCGCCTATAGGCCCAGCTACCCGGGAAACTGAGGCAGGAGAATGGCCTGAACCAGGAAGGCAGAGCTTGCAGTGAGCCGAGATCGTGCCACTGCACTCCAGCCTGGGTGACAGAGCAAGACTCCATCTAAAAAAAGAAGAAAAAAAAATTAGCTGGGCATGGTTGTATGTGCCTGTAATCCCAGCTACTCAGGAGGCTGAGGCAGGAGAATCGCTTGAACCCGGGAGGCAGAGCTTGCAGTGAGCCGAGATGGCACCACTGCACTCCAGCCTGGGCGACAGAGCAAGACTCCGTCTCAGAAAAAAAAAAATCAAAAGACTAGCTTTCCAACTGAGAAAAGAGACCATGGCTTGAACTCCCCAGGCTTCCTACTATTTATTGTCAAAATCGTAGTCCTCCTTTTTCTGAGAGTGAGACCATGTTCTGGTAAGTTCTCTGTGTGGAGGAGCACAGAATCTGAGTTTGCCGAGGGTAAGCTGAGAGCACGTCCACCCTCACTCTTCCAGTTAGTCACTCCTCCTCCCTCCGGAGGACTATGTGAAGGAAAAGAGGAAAATGGCGGTGAACATGTCTGCCCATACTTTCTCCCCTTCTCCATGACAGTATGAAGAATGGGGAACAAGCTTTCTTCCCTCTCCACACTGCCTTTCACATTGTAACATCCTCTGAGTCTACCAGGGGCCATCAGCTGATCCGGCAATGCAATCCATTCTGATAGGAAATGGGATAGAAGGGACCTTTTTTCCCTTTAAACATCATAGTTGACAGACAATGGTCTTTGCTGTCTTCTCTAGAATAGTAGGTAACATGGCAATCATACAGGAGGGAAGACAAGTAGCCTGAAAGAGCAGATAGGGTATTTGGGGACTGGCAGAATGAAATTAGATCAGCAGAGCCACAGAGGACCCCAGGGATCATTTGGGAATTTTAAAATAGGAGATATTGGGCATTGAACAATTGGTAAGAGGAGCAAAAGGTGAAAGACACACAGAAGAGGCAGTAAGACGACCTGAAGCTATGAGTGAGCAGACACTATAGGGTCAGATGGAGATAAAGAGCATTTTGCAGCTGGGCACAGTGGCTCACGCCTATAATCCCAGCAATTTGGGAGGCTGAGACAGGCGGACGGCTTGAGCTCAGGAGTTTGAGATCAGCGTGGGCAACATAGCAAAACCCTGTCTCTACAAAAATTACAAAAAGTTAGCCAGACATGGTGGTGTGTGCCTGTGGTCCCAGCTATTCATGAGGCTGAGGTGGGAGGATCACTTGAGCCAGGGAGGTGGAGGTTGCAGTGAGCCAAGATCACTCCACCACACTCCAACCTGGGTGACAGAGTAAGACTCTATCTCAAAAAAAAAAAAAAAAAAGGACATTTTGCAGGTAAAGATGTGAACAGCAGAGGAAAAGACGGAGAAGCTGAATCGAAAGGATGGTGAGGTGCTAAAGCAGCCATTGGCTCCTCCTGCTGCTGAGGGAAGGAGAGTGATCACCCAGTTGCTAGACCCACACTGAATCCTGTATAACAGCCATCCTCAACCTTGTTGGCACCAGGGACCAGTTTCGTGGAAGACAATTTTTCCACGGATGGGATGGTGAGTTGGGGCATGGTTTCAGGGAGATTCAAGGCATTCTGTTTATTGCGCACTTTCTTTTTTTTTTCTTTTTTTTTTTTTAGTGAGACGGAGTCTCTGTCATCCAAGCTGGAGTTCAGGGGCATGATCTCGGCTCACTGCAACTTCGACCTCCTGGGTTCAAGTGATTCTCCTGCCTCAGCCTCCCAAGTAGCTGGGATTACAGGAACCCACCACCATGCCCGGCTAATTTATGTATTTTTAGTAGAAACGGGTTTTCACCATGTTGGTCAGGCTGGTGTCGAACTCCTGACCTCAGGTGATCCACCTGCCTCGGCCTCCCAAATTGCTGGGATTACAAGTGTGAGCCACTGTGCCCAGCCTTTATTTCTATTATTATGACATTGTCATATATAATGAAATAATTATACAACTCACCATAATATAGACTCAGTGGGATCCCTGAGCTTGTTTTCCTACAACTAGACGGTCCCATCTGGGGGGTGATGGGAAAGAGTGGCAGATCATCAGGCATTAGATTCCCATGAGGAGCTCAACTTAGATCTCTCCCACGTGCAGTTCACAATAGGGTTTGCGCTCCTATGAGAATCTAATGCCGCCGCTGATCTGACAGAAGGCAGAGCTCAAGTGGTAATGTGAGTGATGGAGCAGGGCTGTAAATGCAGATGGAGCTTCATTTGCTCACCTGCTGCTCACCTCCTCCTGTGCTGCCCAGTTCCTAACAGGCCACAGACTGGTACTGGTTGGGGATCCCTGCTGTGTAATCTTCACATTTTCAAACTATGTTCTACGCCCGGGGGATGGGGGAGGATAGTTGTTGAGCTGCATAAAGGTTCACTAGAGACCTGGCTGTATGGCCAGCACTCTGCCTTATACATGTAGCTTCATAAACCATCAATGTTCAAAGCAATCTGGATAAACCTCTCTGTACCTTACAACCCAAAGAGCCTAACAGATTAGCTTTTCCTCTGGCAACTGCACACTGCACAAACCATATAAATTAGTACTAAAACTTTTGATCCACTAGTTTTTATCTCCCAGTTGTAAGACCTGAGGTCTTTTTGATTAGCCCAGAATTCACTGTGGTCATTTCTCCCATCCCAAATAATCAGTATTGCAGCATTAGAAGCCTCACTGTTTACCCTAACAACTCCCTCCACTTTTTTTCCCCCTGGCCCTCCTAGAAAGGACTTCTTGGGCAGAAGGTACATCCATGTCTAGTGTCTGTCTTGAGATCTGAGAATGTCATGAGCAGTCAAGATGCTTGAGCACCTACAACACAACTCTCTGCTCACAGGAAGTAAAACACCTGGGTAGAAAATGGGTGTGTTGATGGGTGGAGATAAGTCAAATGGAGAGAAAACAAGAACATACCTGATTAGCTGGGAACTATAACCTCTAGTTACACTCTGATTGCCCCAACCTACTTCTACTCTACTTCCTCACCCTCCTCACCCCTTTTCTTTTCTTTCTTTCTTTTTTCTTTTCTTTTTTTTTTTTTTTTTGAGGTGGAGTCGCGCTCTGTTGCCCAGGCTGGATTACAGTGGTGTGATCTCAGCTCACTGCAACCTCTGCCTCCTGGGTTCAAGCAATTCTCCTGCCTCAGCCTACTGAGTAGCTGGGATTACAGGCACATGCCACCATGCCTGGCTAATTTTTGTATTTTTAGTAGAGATGGTGTTTCCCCATGTTGGTCAGGCTGGTCTCGAACTCGTGACCTCGTGATCCACCCGCCTCGGCCTCCCAAAGTGCTGAGATTACAGGCATGAGCCACCATGCCCAGCTCCTCACCCCTTTTCTGCTCTCTGCTACTCCTTTCCTCTCTCCTTCTCCCTGATCTCCTTCCTCTCTTCTACCCCCATTTTTCTTTTCTTTTCTTTTCTTTTCTTTGCTTTTACTTTTGGAGAAAAATAAAAGAAGGCTTTTCACTCTGTCACCCAGGCTGGAGTACAGTGGTGCAATCTTAGTTCACTGCAACCTCTGCCTCCCAGGTTCAAGCAATTCTCATGCCTCAGCCTCCCCAGTAGCTGGAATTACAGGCGCCCACCACCGTGCCCGACTAATTTATGTATTTTTAGTAGAGACGGGGTTTTGCCATGTTTGCCAGACTGGTCTGGAACTCCTGACCTTAAGTGATCCGCCCACCTTGGCCTCCCAAAGTGCTGGGATTACAGGCATGAGCCACTGCGCCTGGCCTACCCCCATTTTTCTTCAGGACCCTGGGTGGTATGAGTAAACCCCAAGGAAACATTGGCAGGACCCAATCCTCTCTTCCAAAAAGTCTCCAGTGACAGAAGGATGAATTTTTCACAGTTAGGCACAAATGTATTTTTTCACCTATAAAGTTGGCAAAGTTTGAAAGCCCATTTTATTTACAAAAGTGTGGGAAAATAAGCACTCTCCTACATTTGCTGGTGGAAGCACAAATTGGCACAAACGCTGTATGAAAATTATAAATACACATGCCCACTTTGGGAGGCCAAGGCGGGTGGATCACGAGGTCAGGAGATCGAGACCATCCTGGCTAACGGTGAAACCCTGTCTCTACTAAAAATACAAAAAAAAAAAAAATTGGCCGGGCGTGGTGGCAGGCGCCTGTAGTCCCAGCTACTCGGGACGCTGAGGCAGGAGAATGGCATGAACCTGGGAGGCGGAGCTTGCAGTGAGCCGAGATCGTGCCACTGCACTCTAGCTTGGGTGACAGAGTGAGACTCCATCTCAAAAAAAATAAACAATAATAAATAAATAAATAAATACACATGCCTTTTGACCTAACAGTTCTACTTCTAGGAATTCATTCTACAGATGTACATGTAGCAAACTGAACTTTAATCTTTTTCTTTCAGGGAATATCCATTAAAGATGGCTCTAATGAGGAAGTGGCATTCTTTGGAATTCTCTGCAGCCCACGATATGAAATGTCTCCTGCTGTAGTCAATGACTGGGCACGGTGGCTCACACCTGTAATTCAGCACCTTGGGAGGCTGAGGTGCCTGGATCACTTAAAGCCAGAAGTTTAAGACCAGCCTGGCCAACAGGGTGAAACCCTGTCTCTACTAAAAATATAAAAATTAGCTGGATGTGGTGGCACATGCCTGTAATCCCAGCTACCTGGGAGGCTGAGTCAGGAAAATCACTTGAACCTGGTAGGTAGAGGTTGCAGTGAGCTGAGATTGTGCCACTGCACTCCAGCCTGAGCGACAGAGTGAGACTCTGTCTCAACAAAAACAAAAGGAAGGAAGGAAGGAAGGAAGGAAGGAAGGAAGGAAGGAAGAAAAGAAAGAAGAAAGAAAAAAAGAAAGAAAGAAGAAAGAAAGAAAGGGAAAGAAAGAAAGAAAGAAAGAGAAAGAAAGAGAGAAAGAAAATGATGTAGGTAGGTGACATCTCCCCCATCAAACCTTCCTCTGATTTCTCCAATAGAACGACACAAATACCACCTCACTATATCCCTTACAGATTGCAGTTGAAGAACTCAAGCTATTCACCAACTGTTCTGCTTTCTGATGAATGAGTATGAGAGGATTACGACTGTGTAATATGAGATATTGGGCAAGAAGTGATTAAAAAGCAGTATCTCAAGTTACTCTTGCTGCAGAAGCATGTAACACTGTTGCCCAGGAAATGCCAGAGCATTGTGCAAATGGAGGAGTCGTTTTCAGTTCCGATCTCAAGCAGGAAGGAACTCCTCCAGACAGAGGGGCTTTAAACCTCCTTTTCTTGGCCACCACATATATGAATACAGTCACTAGAGGAGAAAGATCCCAGCAGATTACATGCTCACAGCCCTCGGGTTAGAGATTCAGAGCATTCAGCCTCACTCAGCTATTCTCAGACTCAGCATCCAAACACTGCAGCTTCAGCTTATGCAGAAAGATGATGCTCAGTAATAAGATCCTATAGAAACAGGCAGACATCCCTGTGCAGGGTGTCCTGTGTGAGACCAGGAGACATAGGCTGCCTACAAAGAATTAGACCCAACCTGCCCCACTGGTTTAGGGTAATCAGCGGCATCATCTGAACAGGAGCAGGAGTTGGAGATCAGAACCCACTGTGGGTTTTTTGGGTTTTTTTGCTTTTTGAGACAGAATGTCACTCTTGTCGCCCAGGCTGGAGTGCAGCGTCACAGTCTTGGCTCACTGCGACCTCCACTTCCTGGGTTCAAGTGATTCTCCTGCCTCAGCCTTCTAAGTAGCTGGGATTACAGGCTTCTGCCATCATGCCAGGCTAATTTTTGTATTTTTAGTAGAGACGGGGTTTCACCACGTCGGCCAGGCTGGTCTCGAACTCCTTACCTCAGGTGATCCTCGTGCCTCAGCCTCCCAAAGTGCTGGGATTACAGACGTAAGCCACTGCGCCCGGCCTCACTGTGGGTTTTTTTAAACTAGTGTGTAGTACAGCCCTTTTTCAGTCACTTTCAGCATTTCATTATGATGTCTTTACAAAGTTTTGAGGTTGGTGAATTCCAAGACAATGTTAGAATCTTCTAGAAAAATAAAGATACGTACCGCCTTTTACCAATTTCTTGCCATTGTTTGTGCCACACATTACAACAGCTCTTCATTTAAAGTGGGGGAGGGTATGATATTGAGTTGAAACATCATGGCACTTTCTGTTTTATGTTGGACAAGCCTTCTGTGCATTGTCTTGTCTGTAGTGCCAATTTTCATGGTTCTATGGTGTATTTACAGACATGACAATAATGGTGGTGGTGGGATGGAACAGAATAATGTTGGGGTCTGGAGTGCCTGGATAGCAGGGAAATAATTCAGACAGAAAAATAGCAAGGCCAAAAATAAATTGTGCCCTTGAGAGGCTGAAAGAGAATGAGATATGAATCCCTGACTGTAATTGTAGTTGTGTTCACTGTGAGGACAAGTGTTTGCCCTCTGATAATAAGTAGACTTTAATCCTAGGTGTGAGTGCTAGCCACCGTCAACAGGGGTGGCTCCAGATAAATCCAAAGTAATTGCCCAAGACACGACATCAGCCCACAACCAAATTCTCACACTGGAGAGTTACATGACTGGTGGATACAGCTCATTAGGTAATAGTCAAGGCACTGGTTCTTCCCAGTCAACAAACATCCTCTAAATGCTTCAGGAGCCAGCCAGGCAAGCTGTTCCAGCCATGGAGAGGTGTGGCTCTGGTGCACGGTGACACATTGTGAACACCCAAGCTATGCAGTGCTGATTAGTTGGGTAATGGATGAATGAGTCAAAGGTCACGCTTCCCAGTTTGTCAGCCACTTGGTCGCTCCCAGGGCTCCAGTCTGTCACTGCCTCCATGCAAGCAAGCAATCCTGGGGCTGATTGTGAGCCACAGAGTCACTGTCGAGACCTGAGTGTCAGTGGAGTAGGTGGAGAGGCAGGATAAAGAGACATCTGACTCGCAACCTTTAATCTAGAGAGGAGGATTCGGTCAGAGGCTATGTTTTCCTGAGCATCTTCCTTTTCTTCAGGGCATTGTGAATTTGTGATGACAGCCCAAGGGAAGAAGCAAAGCAAGAATCTGGTCTCACGGACTAGGTATCCTAAGGCTAGGAGAGGAGGTCTTCAGCCTGAGTCATCAGCTCAGGAAATGTATGAAGTCTTGCCTATAAGACATGACCACCACTGTTGAGACTTGTCACATTGCCAACCAAAAGTTCCGGGATCAGGGGTTGGGGGGTGGTGAGGTTTCCTTCCAATCCCCAGTGTTCCAGGAAGAATAAAAGAATCATATACTCTCAGCTTTAAATCCTGGCTTAATTTCTTAATAATTGAATGTCTACAGGCAAAGAATTAATATCTGAGTCTCAATTTCTTATCTGTAAATATAATGTCCAGATTGTAGGGCTGTTCTGAATATTACATTAAATTAGATACATAAAGCACCCAACACAGTACCTAGTACAAGTAGAAGCTCCATAAATGACAGTTTCTATCTCTGGGATTAGTGAATCTCAGAGTTAGAAAAATGTAAAAAGTCATCCAAGAAAACCCTCCTTCAATTAGCCGGGCATGGTGGCACGTGTCTGTAGTCCCAGCTACTCAGGAGGCTGAGGCAAGAGAATGGCTTGAACCTGGGAGGCGGAGGTTGCAGTGAGCTGAGATTATGTCACTGCACTCCAGCCTGTGCGACAGTGAGACTCTGTCTCAAAAAACAAAACAAAACAAAACAAACAAAAAAACCCAAACCCAAAACCAAACCAAACAAAAAACCCTCCTTCTGATTTTCTGTTGTCAGAATCCCCTATGCCACCTCTAAGACATGGGCCATTCAGCCTCTGCTTTGAATCCATCCAAGGCAAGAGGGATCCTCTTCAGCAGTTCTGAGGGTCTTGCCGAAATTGAGCTGAAACATAATTCTCGGGGGCTCCTACTATTTGAAATAGTGACAACTTGCCATATGCAGGACGAGTGCTTCCGGTTGTACAGACGGCACATTGCTCAGCTGTGGGCGTCTGCTGCTTTTCACGTAGACTACTGTGTAAACAGTGTCCCTGGAGTTGGGCAGTGCGATGGCCCTATCGATGTGATAATCATTCAAATATTTGGTGTCAACCTCACACCCATTTGAGTCTTCTCCAATGAAAACACTCATAATTCCTCTGTCAAGCCTCATCTGGCAAGTTTTGGTTTTCTATCACTCTAGTGACTCTTCTCTGAATGCTCAACTGTGTGACACCTGGATCTGGACACAATGCATTAATCATCTTCTGGCCAGTTTGGAATAGTGAGATTCACTTTTGACACCGCATGCTGCTATGTTCTCCTACCTCTACCCCACCCTGTATTTTATAATTTGCTTTGTTATTTTAGTTCTCATTTAATCCAAGAACAGGACTTTACATTGGCAAAGATTACTCAAGACTCACAGGACCAAGGGCAGAGTTGTTTTTTTTTTTTTTCCAGTCTTAGAAAATTCCCTCCAACTTGACATTGATTCTTTTTTTTCTTTATTTCTTTTCTTTTTTTGTTTGTTGATTTTTAAAACTTTTATTGCACTAGCATGCAGCTAAGATGTCTCTATCTTGACCCCAATTTTATTACGGGACACTTTGTTTAGTTTTTTGGTCAAGTTATTTATTTTTTCAGCCAACATTCATTGAGCACCTGCTGTGTCTTGGCACTGTACCAGATACTTGCCGTAGACGCCGTGTTGTGGCAGTAAGTGTTTTAACAGCTGACTACCCAGAAGAAAAAAAAAGCCCTAGTTTGTTTGTAATGTTTGCTGATTTCCATGGCATAACTACTTCCTACCATGGCAGATTTCAAACTACCAAGGAGATGTCATTGAACAAAGAGTTGGAAAGAGATTTATATGCATAAACAGCTCTTGTGAGCCAGCCTGAGGCGACCCCAGCACACCACTGATAATTTACAGATGAGCCACATATGGTCTCTGCTTTAGGAAAGCTCCATGAGGTTCTTATAATCTGGTGATACACAGAGTCCACCTCTCCTCTAAATCTACCATGGAGAAACCATGTCAAAGGAGGAAATAACATTTGTCTGGCATGATTTGTTCTCAGAGCACCTATATTGTTTCATAATTGCAAAGGATTCTTTTAGGTGCTTGGGAACCATTCCTTTCATATTTCATTCGAAATTATTTTCAGGCCAGGCACGGTGGCTCATGCCTGTCATACCAGCACTTTGGGAGGCTGAGGTGGGTGGATTACCTGATGTCAGGAGTTCGAGGCCAGCCTGGCCAACATGGCAAAACCCCTTCTGTACTAAATATACAAAAATTAGCCAGGCGTGGTGGCGGGCGCCTGTAATCCCAGCTACTCGGGAGGCTGAGGCAGGAGAATCGCTTGAACCTGGGAGGGAGAGGTTGCAGTGAGCCAAGATCATGCCACTGTACTCCAGCCTGGGAGACTAGAAACAATGTCAGTCTCATTCACCTATAGTTTAGGATATCTACCTTCTCCCTTCAAAAAACTGTACAGTTTGCCCATTTCTAGTCTTCTAACACTTTGACTATTCTCCATACATCCTCAAAGCTCTCTATGAGCAACCTGGAAATCTCATTCCTAAATTCTTTCAGTATCTTGTGGCAAATTCTGTTCCAATACTGGAGCCCAGCACTCATTCATGTGGAGAGTTAATGTACTTCCCTCTTCACCTATCTTGAGCTTTGAGTCTAACCAATGTAGAGTCTTCTCTTTTGGATCCAAAGATCTTTCTACTTGATGAGAAAGATTGAAGGAAAATAAGGATAAGGGGTTTTTTTTCTTCATGTTTCCATGGCACAAAATCTTTGTTAACTGTAACAGTCAGAATGATGGCACCCTGAAGATGTCCACGTCCTGATCTCCTGGTCAGGAGTGATATGTTGTGTGACATGAGAATATGTTATGTTACACAGCGAGAAGGAATTAAGGTTGTACATGGTATTAAGCTTGCTAAACAGCAGACCTTAAGATAAGGAGGTCACACTGGGCTCTCCAAGTGAGCCCAATTTAATCACAAAGATCCCTTGAATGTAGAAGACAGAGGAAGAAAAGATGTAAAGATGCTATGCTGCTGACTTTGAAGATGGAAGAAGGGGCCAAGACACAAGGAATGCAGGCAGCCCCTAGAAGCTAAAAAGGCAAGAATATGACTTCTCTTCTAGAGCCTCCAGAAGGAATGCAAAACCAGGCATGGTGGCTCATGTCTGTAATCCAGCACTTTGGGAGGCCAAGGCGGGTGGATTGCTTGAGCCTAGGAATTTGAGACCTAGGAATTCGAGACAAAAAACACAAAACTTAGCCAGGCATGGTGGCACGTGCTGGCAGTCCCAGCTACTCAGGCGGCTGAGGCATGAGAATAACCTGAGCCCAGAGAGGTGGAGGCTGCAGTGAGCAGTGATCATACCACTGCACCCCAGTCTGGGCAACAGAGTGACACCCTGTCTCAAAAAACAACACAAAACAGGCCAGGCGTGGTGGCTCATGCCTGTAATCCCAGCACTCTGCGAGGCTGAGATGGGTGGATCATGAATTCAAGAGTTCGAGACCAAGCCTGGTCAACATGGTGAAACGCTGTCTTGACTAAAAATATAAAAAATTAGCCAGGTGTGGTAGCGGGTGCCTGTAATAACAGCTACTCAGGAGGCCGAGGCAGGAGAATTGCTTGAACCTGGGAGGCAGAGTTTGCAGTGAGCCAAGATTGCGCCATTGCACTCCAGCCTGGGCGACAGTGCGAGACTCCATCTCAAAAAACAAAAACAAAAACAAACAAAAAAACCACATAAACAAAAAACAGAAGGAAGGCAGCCCTGTCGACTCTTTGATTTTAACCCAGTGAGGCCCATTTTAGACTTCTGACCTCCAGGATTGTAAGATCACACATTTGTATTTTTAAGCTACCAAGTTTGTGGTGATTTGATACAGCAACAATAGAAAACTCATACACAAACCCGTTCCAGATCTCTTTCTCCCTTGCTGTCTTCCACTCTAGAAGCTGGAGAGCCTAATGCTTGCTGTGTCAGCAGGTCTGTGCTTTCCGAGTCCACATGATGGTCACCCAGATACCACTTTCACCAACATATGGTGTGCTGGAAATCCAGAGGACCTTGACTGTGGAACAAAGTGCTTTGGCTGTCAAGACACACCCAGTGGCAGAGGAGAAGATAATGCTTCTCCTCTATAGAGTTATGCTCAGCTGCAGCCATATCTAGTGGGGGAAATTTCTGCCACACAGCTCTATCTGTAGGTGACACATGGACACAGCCTCTTCCCAAAGTGTCTTCGTATAGGGCCAGA
Organism: Hylobates moloch; assembly: GCF_009828535.3. NCBI lineage: Eukaryota > Metazoa > Chordata > Mammalia > Primates > Hylobatidae > Hylobates > Hylobates moloch. The sequence continues at coordinate 84,092,102 of NW_026652285.1, forward strand.
GTGCTACATGCGGAGATATTTCTAAACATAGCCATACATTTTAGCTGTAACTCCCTTTCCCTACCATCTCAGTGTCCTAGCCCCTGAGAGCAGAAGTCCCATTGTATCCCAATTCCAAGATCCACCATGTCTTCTACCTCAAAATTAGTATTTCTGCCAGGTGCGGTGGCTCATGCCTGTAATCCCAGCACTTTGGGAGGCTGAGGTGGGTGGATCACCTGAGGTCAGGAATTCGAGACCAACCTGACTAACATGGTGAAACCCCATCTCTACCGAAACTACAAAATTAGCAAGGCGTGGTGGCACATGCCTATAATCCCAGCTACTTGGGTGACTGAGGCAGGAGAATTGCTTGAACTTGGGAGGTGGAGGTTGCAGTGAGCCGAGATTATGCCATTGCACTCCAGCCTGGGCAACAAGAGTGAAACTCCCTCTCAAAAAATAAAAATAAAAATAAAAATAAATTAGTGTTGTTTTCAGAGGAAAAAAAACCCACCTTATTACAGCAAAAGTGCATTTTTGCTTTCTAATCCCCATAAAGAAATTACCCCCTCAGTACCTCAAGCCATAGTTTCTTTCTCTTATGATTCTCATACATTTAAGTTCATTTTTTGATCAGTATTGCTTCTCTACCTTTCCTCTCACAACCACCATAAAGCTGTCGGCAAAGCAAAGCGAGGAGTTTGCCACAGGCTCTGGTTTTATGTGCATGAAAATTTCAGTGGAGTGTGGAGTGTTTACGTACTTCCATATCGTTCTTTACTTCCCTCCAGCTAGGAGTGTAGTGGTGCGATCTCGGCTCACCACAACCTCTGCCTTCCGGTTTCAGTCTATTCTCCTGCCTCAGCCTCCCGAGTAGTTGGGATTACAGGCACACGCCATCATGCCCGACTACTTTTTGTATTTTTAGCAGAGACGGAGTTTCACTATGTTGACCAGGCTGGTCTCGAACTCCTGACCTGATGATCCGCCCACCTCAGCTTCCCAAAGTGCTGGGATTACAGGCGTGAGCCACCGTGCCTGGCCAAGACTGCATTTCTCGACCACCAGGACAGTACTTGTGTTGTTCTTCCTTTTAGCCTTACTATATGCCCTCTGTATCTCTGGCCTAAGGTGATTGATTTCCATCCACCATAAATATTCCCTTGAAGGGTTCTGTTCTCTTCCATCTCTGTGTTCCATTCTTAAGTTTCATGCCTCAGAGTCTCAGCAACTGAGGTCACTCAGTTTGTTAATCATGCTCTGAACTTAGGTACACACTTTGTTACTCATTAATATGTTCTAGGTGCCATGGGGAAATCCAAGATGCTTCATGTGACAGGAATCCTGCCTTGTGGTTCACAGTCCAGTTGAAGAGTTGATTATTTAACCACTAGGAGAAAAAGAAGTAGTGCCTGCTCGAAGAAAGGGATTGATAAAATGCAATGGGCGGTCAGAGGGGGACAGAGGGCACTTCCAATTTAAAGACAGACCTCAAGGAGGAGGGACTTCTAAGCCAGACCCGGAGAAGTATAAACAACTTAAAGATGGCTGGGCGTGGTGGCTCACATTGTAATCCCAGCACTTTGGGAGGTGGAGGGGGGGCGGATCACTTGAGGTCAGGAGTTTGAGACCATCCTGGCCAACATGGTGAAACCCCGTCTCTACTAAAAATACAAAAATTAGCTGGTTGTGGTGGCACGTGCCTGTAATCCCAGCTACTCAGGAGGCTGAGGCAGGAGAATAGCTTGAACCAGGGAGTCAGAGGTTGAGGTGAGCTGAGATTGCGCCACTGCACTCCAGCCTGGTGACAGAGCAAGACTCTATCTCAAAAAAAAAAAAAAAATTAGCCGGCATGGTGGTGCGCACCTGTAATCCCAGCTACTCGGTTGAGCCAGGAGAATTACTTGAACCCGGGAGGCGGAGGTTGTAGTGAACCGAGATCGCACCACCGCACTCCAGCCTGGGTGACAGACTGAGACTCGTCTCAAAACAAACAAACAAACAAAAAACTTAGAGATATGAAGAAAGGGGTGGGTGTCATTGCAGGCAGAGGAGACTGTCATGTGTATGAAATGTGCAGAGGTGTGATAAGGCTGGTGTGTCCATGGAGAAGAATGAAGTTCAGCTTGGACAGGCACAGGTGTGTAGGGGTGGTGGTGGCGGGACTACTGTGAGATAAGACTAGAATGTTCTCTGGGGCCAGACCCTGGAGGGTTGTAAAGTCAGCAAACAGGACTTGCCTTTCAGCTGGAGCCACTGACAGTCTTAGAAGTTTGGTGGGCAAGGAGAAAAGTCATCTGTTTTTTTAAATGTGTAATAACCACTAATTTTAAGAAAGAAAGCCAGTATTCGATGATTTAACAAAGTGGTGTGGGTTGTCATCTAACTTCTGATCTCTTTCTCCCTTTAAAAAAAAAAAAAAAACTTGTAAACAAAATTTCCAAGTTAATAGGGGCAAGCAAAAATATGGTGACATAGGTGCTGAAAGGCCCTACCTAAGCATATCCCAGGGAAAACTGAGGCGAAAACGTTACTCAGATCCACCAGGCACTGACCTTTTCACAGCGGTGCAATCAGAAGAGATGAACAGGAAGACGCAGCTCTCAAATACGATGAAGGCTGTGGTGGAAATGGCCTTGGAATGGCATTTGGGAGCCCAGATTGTACTGTTCCCTCTGTCATTGACTCAGATCCCTTCCCTTTTCCGGGTCCCAGTTTCCCATCTGAGCACTGAGGGGGGGCCCATCAAGGTGGCATCTCAGGGTCCTAACCACCCTAGGCATGGGAAGTTCAGGGAACTCTGTTCTGTTTCCTTCTGAGGGGCCTCAGCCCCTCTGCTGCTGCCCCCAGCATGGGCATGAAATGAATGCATTCCACTATTCTTTCCTCATCCCTGGAACTTCTCTGGTCCTAAAATGCTGTACCCGGATCTCTGGATATAGAGAATACCAACCATAGTCCCCTTAATTCTGTTCCCCTTTCCAGGTAGATTTTGGCATTACTGGAGAGACGTTTCAGGTGGGAGTGATGCTGGGGTGGAAAAACTTTGAAGAAACTCAAAGACAAAACTCTCCAAGGAAGGCCTCTCCCAGAGCACTGTTTAGAAGGTGACTTTTAGAGAAAGCGTGGCTCTGCAGAATTAACTGTGTTATGTAGAGCTGTGAAGTGTGGAGTGGGGCGAGAATGAGGTCATGTTTTGGATGGAAGCAGAACTGATGAATGGCCCTTGAATTGGCATTCTGCCCCTCACAGATTCCCTGGTCACAATACCTGGAGTTGCAGATGGGCCTGGGGCAGATCTGACTGGTTTGGAAGTGCAACTCCTTGATCTTGGACTGTCAATACCTTGATCTTGGACTGCTAGACTGGACAACATAGTGAGACCCCATCTCTACCAAAACTGGTACTTTTTAAAACTGCCAGAAGCAGCTGGGTGTGGTAGCTCAAGCCTGAAATCCCAGCACTTTGGGAGGCTGGGGTCGGCGGATCACTTGGGGTCAGGAGATAGAGACCAGCCTGGCCAACGTGGTGAAACCCCATCTCTACTAAAAATACAAAAAATAGCCAGGTATGGTGGCTCATGCCTGTAGTCCCAGCTACTGGGAGGCTGAGGCAGGAGAATCGCTTGGACCCAGGAGGCAGAGGTTGCAGTGAGCCAAGATCGTGCCACTGCACTCCAGCCTGGGCAAAAGGCGTTACTCCATCTCAAACAAACAAACAAAAAAACTGCCAGCAGCTTGATCTTGGCATCACTTATCACCACTGATGGGCAAGAGAGAGCTGAGAAAATGGCAGTGGAGCCAAGAGTAGAGGCAGGAGTAAGGCTCAGAAGGGAAGGGGAGGTAGGGAGGTCCCCAAGATCTTGCAGCACAGCCTGGCTATGAGTGAGTCCCCCCACCTCCCGCAGCAGATCCTGCAGAGAAGACATCATCTCTTTCCTGGTGACAGTGTCTTATCTTCCAGGACACAGCTGCCTCTTCAAAGCTAAGGCAAATCTTGTGCTGGAACCAAAGCCACATCTGTTGGACTCCTCCACCCAGACCATTTGCCAAAATGATGGAATAGGGCCAGGCCTCCCAAGAGGTCCTCAGAGGGTATCTAGGTGGAGTCCCTCTCTCTACCAAAGAGGGAAGTTAGGCCTATGGATAGGGAGGGATTTGCCCAAGGTCATTTATCTAGCAAGTAGCTGCAGTAAAACTTGATGCCAGGCCTTCTTACACAAGATGTAGGTTAAGACAGCATTAGCCTTAAGCCAGACTACATGGGTCCAAATCCCGGCTGCTTCTCTGTCGGCTGAGAGGTTTGACCAACTTCGTTAATCTCTTTCAGATTCAGCTGCCCTTTTATTTTTTAATCTTTATTTTATTTTGTTTGTTTGTTTGTTGAGATAGAGTCTTGCTCTGTCACCCAGGCTGGAATGCAATGGCATGACCATGGCTGACTGCAGCCTTGACCCCCTGGACTCAAGTAATCCTCCTACCTCAGCCTCCAGAGTAGCTGGGAGTACAGGCACACGCCACCATGCCCGACTAATTTTTTAAAAATTGTGGTAGAGATGGGGTCTCACTATGTTGCCCAGTCTGGTCTTGAACTCCTGGGCTCAAGTGATCCTCCAGCCTCAACTTCCCAAAGCACTGTTTTCCAATTAAATGAAATAATAAATAAAAATCACTTAACATAATGACTGCATATAATAAGGGCTCAATATATGTTAGTGAAAAAAAATGCCTGATTACTTTTCTCTATCTTCTGCAATAAAGACCTCCCAGTCTCAGTTCTTTCCCCCAGAACAAACTACTAAGTAGATATTAGATTTCTCTAGAGCTGGTCATAGGTATCACTCCTTTGGTTGTGCTCAAAGCAGAGAGCATTCTTGTTTGATACCGTTATTAACACTAGGTGGGTATCTTTTTTTTTTTTTGAGATGGAGTCTCGCTCTGTCGCCTAGGCTGGAGTGCAGTGGTACCATATCAGCTCACTGCAACCTCTGTCTCCTGGGTTCAAGCAGTTCTCCTGCCTCAGCCTCCCAAGTAGGTGGGATTACAGGCACCCACCACCAGGCCTGGCTAATTTTTTTAAAAAATATTTTTGGTAGAGACAGGGTCTCACCATGTTGGCCAGGTTGGTCTCGAACTTCTGACCTCAGGTGATCCGCCTACCTTGGCCTCCCAAAGTGTTGGGATTACAGGCGTGAGCAACTGCGCCCAGCCATGGGTATCTTTTAATAGTGGTCCAGGCCGTCTTCCCACAGACACAGTGAACTGTAACTAACAGGATGTGCTTGTGTAAGTTGCATTATTGGCAGCAGAGGCAAAATTGTGGCCACACGAGAGAGGCGTCAGCTACTCTGCATTTTAACTTTCTTTTATCTTAGCTAATTTTAAAAGATTCCTTATTTCCATTAAGAAAGAAATTATGCTTATTATAATATATTCAAACAAAAATGCATAATTTAAAAGTTAAGCTGGGCGTGGTGGCTCACCCCTGTAATCCCAGCACTTTGGGAGGCCAAGGTGGGCAGATCACCCGAGGTCAGGAGTTGGAAACCATCCTGGCCAACATGGCATAATCCTGTCTCTACTAAAAATACAAAAATTAGCCAGGTGTGGTGGTGTGTGTCTGTAATCCCAGCTACTCGGGAGGCTGAGGCAGGAGAAACACTTGAACCTGGGAGGTGGAGGCTGCAGTGAGCCGAAATTTTGCCACTGCGCTCCAGCCTTAGAGACAGAGCGAGATATAATCGCTAAACAAACAAACGAGCAAACAAAAAACAAAAACAAAAAATTAAAAGTTAAGGCTGGGTATGGTGGTTTATGCCTGTAATCCCAGCATTTTGGGATGCCAAGACAGGCAAATCGCTTGAGCCCAGGAGTTTGAGACCAGCCTGGGGAAGATGGCAAGACCTCATCTCTACGAAAAACACAAAAATTAGTCAGGCATGGTAGCACATGCCTGCAGTCCCTTAGGAGGCTGAGATGGGAAAATCCCTTGAGCCCAGGAGGCGGAGGTTGTAGTGAGCTTTGATTGCGCCACTGCACTCCAGCCTGGGAACAGAGAGAGAGAATGACTTAAAAAAAAAAAAGTTAAAAGTCGCTTATATAGCCACCCATTCAGAAGTAACCTCAGCTAGAGTATGATGGATTTTCTTCCAGTTTTTAGCTGGGCCAGGTGGCTCACGCCTGCAGTCCCAGCTATTAAGGAGGCTGAGGCAGGAGGATTGCTTGAGCCCAGGAGTTCCAGACCCGTCTGAGCAATACGGTGAGACCCCCATCTCTTAAAAAAATTAAAAAATTACATATTTTCTTTGAGTTTTATTCTATTACATCCTATTTGCTAGGGCTGCCTTAACAAAATACCCCAGACCAGTTACTCCAAAAACAGGATTTATTTTCTCACAGATGTGGAGGCTGGCAGTGCAAGATCACGGCATTGAGAGGGCTGGTTTCTTCTCAGGCCTCTCTCCTTGGCTTTTGGGTGGCCGTGTCCTCTCCCTGTGTCCTCACATGGTCTTCCCTCTGTGTAAGTCTGTGTCCTAATCTCCTTTTCTTATAAAGACACCAGTCCTGTTAGATTAGGGCCCACTCTAGTGACCTCATTTAACCTTAATTACCTCTTTGAAGGCTCTGTTTCCAAATACAGTCACATCCTGAGAGGCTGAGGATTAGGGCTTCAACATACAAATTGGTCGGGGGTGGGCCAAGGCACAATTCAGCCTCTCTTTCACACACACACACACACACACACACGCACACACACACGCACACACAATTTTTTCTATACATCTCTGCAACTTGATTTTTCTTAAAGTAATTTCAACATGTTTTAATGTGAGAAGAAGACCTGCATCTTTCTGAGGAAGCTGAGGTATTGAATCTTTAGCTTTTTATCCTCCGTAGGAAATGCAGGCCCACTGGGTCATGACCAAGTCTCAGTTAGCAGGGCACATGGGCCTTTCACAGCCTCTCATCCTTCTTTTGATTGCTTTTATTTCTCCATCTTTTCCTCTGACATTTATGTGATATTTTATTTTATTTTATTTTGAGACAGAGTCTCACTCTGTTGCCCAGGCTGGAGTGTAGTGGCGCCATCTTGGCTCACTGCACCTTCCACCTCCCTGGTTCAAGTGATTCTTCTGCCTCAGCCTCCCAAGTAGCTGGGATCACAGGCGCCTGCCACTATGCCCAGCTAATTTTTGTCTTTTTAGTAGAGATGGGGTTTTGCCATGTTGGCCAGGTCTGGAACTCCTGACCTCAAGTGATCCACCCACCTCGGCCTCCCAAAGTGCTGGGATTACAGGCTTGAGCCACCACGCCCCGCCTGATTTTTCTTTTTTGGAGATGGGGTCTCGTTATGTTGCCCAGTCTGGTCTCAAACTCCTGGCCTCCCAAAGTGCTGGGATTACAGGCGTGTGCCACCATGCCTGGCTAATTTTTGTATTTTTGGTGGAGACAGGGTTTCGCCATGTTGGCCAGGCTGGTCTCAAACTCTTGGCCTCAAGTGATCTGCCCGCCTTGGCCTCCCAAAGTGCTGGGATTACAGGCATGAGCTGCTGCGCAGGGCCTTCATTCAGTTGATTCCTTTCTACATCTTTCCTCTCTTTGGCTTCTAGAGGTCACACGCACTTTCTTTTTTGTGTAAGTGCAAGGCATGTGTTATCTGAAAGTCCCTGCTGTTTTCACAAATGCTTTCTCCACCTGTGGGGGTGGCCATGAGCCTGTGGCTTCAGCTTCTGGGAAAGCTGAGGTGGGAAGATTGCTGAAGTCTAAGAGTTGGATTAATGTTTTCCTCAAGTCTTCTCTTTGACCCTCAAGGTGAATAGTTTCTCCCTGACCGCTCTCCTCCTTGTAGTTGGTATTTGTGAATTTTTCCTCTACTCTCTCCCTCTGGAATTCTGCCCTGATAGGTCAAGTTTGGTCCTGCAGGCGTATATACCCTCAGCTTTTAGATTCTTCTCATTTCCAGATGAGTCTTTGCAGGCTTATTAAGTTCCTATGGGTATTGCCTTGAAGTGGCAGTTAAATCTATTCTAGTGTCTTCAATGTCATGATTAGAGAATATTTTCTTACTTTGAGATAATATAGGTAGTTATGTGTCACTTAACGACAGATTCTGAGAAATGTGTAGCTAGAAGATTGCATCATTGTGCAAACATCACAGAGTGTACGTTTACAAACCCAGATGGTAGAGCCTACTACACACACAGGCTGTATGGGATAGCCTGCGGTACTGTATGCTGTAGGCAATTTAATATGATGGCATTTGTGTAGCTAAACACAGGGAAGGTAGTGTGCTGCCCTATGACATTATGATGGCTACAGCTACAACATGACTAGGTGATAGCAATTTTTCAGCTCCATTATACTCTTATGAGACCACCATCACACATGTATCCATTATTGAACAAAACATTGCTGTGTAACACATGACTGTATTCACTTATATATTCTTCTAGAAAGTACAAAGTGACTCCAACTTTTTTCCCAAATGACTAGCCAACTTTTCCAATGTCGTTTGTTCAACTATCCAAACTTTTCTCACTTACATGATATATGGAAGAGTATTTATATGTACAGTGTATATAATATAATAAATAATGTATAGATAACGCTTTTCTAGACTTTTCTTTCAGTCTTATTGATATAGCTCTTCTAGTTATATCTATTTTCAGAATAATAATATATATCCATAAACATACTACATTATATCATCATACATAATTTTTTTGGAGATGGAGATTTTCGCTCTTGTTGCCTAGGCTGGAGTGCAATGGTGCGATCTTGGCTCACTGCAACCTCTGCCTCCTGGGTTCAAGCAATTCTCCTGCTTCAGCCTCCCAAGTAGCTAGGATTACAGGAATGTGCCACCACGCCCGACTAATTTTGTATTCTTTTTGTAGAGGTGGGGTTTCACCATGTTGGTCAGGCTGATCTCAAACCTCTGACCTCAGTTGATCTACCCATCTCAGCCTCCCAAAATGCTGAGATTACAGGCGTGAGCCACCGTGCCCAGCCTCTCATACATAATATATATAAAAATTTACTTTTATACTACTGGTAACTCAAAAGTTGTATAAGTAATATAACAGTGCCCATTTTTCAGACTGGGCAACATGGTGAAACCCCCTCTTTACTAAAAATACGAAAATTAGCCGGGCATGGTGGCATGCACCTGTAGTCCCAAACTACTCAGGAAGCTGAGGCGGGAGGGTTGCTTGAGCCCAGGAGTTCAAGGCTGGAGTGAGCCATGATCGCACCACTGCATTCCAACCTGGGTGACAGAGTGAGACCATATATATATACATATTACATATATATATAATAAAAATTTTTTAAAAAGCCTATTTCCCTCTTCTCCTACTGAGACCCATATGTACAAGGCCTAGTCCTAACGCTGACTTGTCAAAGCACAATGACTATGCCCCAAATAAGAAAACTGAGACTACCTCTCTTCCTTCAAGGTTAGGCTGCCTAGCAGGGCCCGGGAACCCATGGTGAGCTATAAATTTGTCTGAAGTTATCAAATCTTTATTTTAATGTAAGAAAGGGGGGAAAGTCTTATGTAAATATGAAGTATTATCCCAACAGGTGGCCCTAAAGTTTATCTTTGGGAAGTAGCATTCTTGGTTCTACCAAAAAATACTTTCATAATTCTTCTAGACATATAAGGTTGGTTCTCAAGTTGTAAAGCCTGGTCGTGAAGTGTAGAAAGAGAGAAAACAGAAATGAGACAGGAAGAGAGAAAAGGTAGAGAGCAGTGATACAGTAAAATTCCCAATGATGAAAGAGCTAAAAGGACTTTTAAGAGGAATCTAGGCTAGGCACAGTGGCTCATGCCTGTAATCCCAGCACTTTGGGAGGCCGAGGTGGGCAGATCACGAGGTCAGGAAATGGAGATCATCCTGGCTAACAGGTGAAACCCTATCTCTACTAAAAATACAAAAATTAGCTGGGTGGTGCAAGCCTGTAATCCCAGCTACTCAGGAGTCTGAGGCAGGAGAATTGCTTGAACCCGGGAGGCAGAGGTTGCAGTGAGCCGAGATCGCACCACTGCACTCCAGTCTGGGCAACAGAGTGAGACTCCGTCTCCAAAAAAAAAAAAAAAAAAGAGGAATCTAATATTTAAAGCTGAATTCTTAGGGCTTGTATTGTATGGATATAAATTCCTTCATCTCTCCAAGTTTTCAGCATCATCTCCTCAAATGAAGGCCATGTTGGGTGGGGCAGGTGGGGGCCGTTGAGGAGAATGGGGACAATAGCTGTGTTCTGTATCTAGGTCCGTGGACTGTTGTGCGATGGCCCATGATCTAAACTTAGCAGCAGAAACACAATCTTAGAGCAGAAGCAACTGTGAGAAATGAAGTCCCCCAGACATTTGCAAAAACTTGGAGAGCATTGATTTCTACGAATTGTAGAATGGGGACTTTATTTTTCATTTCTTTATTTTTTTGAGGCAGAGTCTCACTCTGTCACCCAGGCTGGAGTGCAATGGCATGGTCTCGGCTCACTGCAACCTCCGCCTCCTAGGTTCAAGCAATTCTCCTGCCTCAGCCTCCCAAGTAGCTGGAATTACAGGCATGCACCACCACGCCTGGCTAATTCTTTTGTATTTTTAGTAGAGACGGGGTTTCACCATGTTGGCCAGGCTGGTCTCTAACTCCTGACCTCAAGCGAACCACCTGCCTCGGCCTCCCAAAGTGTTGGGATTACAGGCGTGAGCCACCACGCCCGGCCAAGGGGACTTTAAATTATACTAAATCTAGTGAACAGGGTGATCTCAGCTAACACCTTGCAGTTATCTAAAATGTCACTGGATCTGTGTTTGTCTTTCCAAGGAACTGGCTTCCTTCATATCTTTGAGGAAATGTCTCTCCATATTGTTCAATTCACCTTCCAGAAACTGGTGGGAAGAGACAAGAAACTCAGTTTCAAAGCCTCTGCCAGTTCTTCCAATGGTCCTTTTTTAAGCCAAGCAAATTAGATGTGATTAAGGCTTTTTTAATCTGTAAAATGTGTTTAATCACAATAGCTTTTTCACAGGATTGTGTTGAAGATTCAGCAATTAATATGCACACAGTACTTTAGAAGTGCCTGGCACAAAAGTAAATTCTCTGTGCCTTGCCACACAGTAATCTCACCTGGAGAAGCTCTGAAACTACTGATGCTAGGGTGGGGGTTGACGGGGGGCCCTGACCAATTAAGTCATAAACTCTGAAGTGGGGCTCAGATGTCAGCAGGCCCTTGACCAATTAAGTCATAAACTGTGGAGTGGGGCTGACATGTCAGCATTTTTCAAAGCCTCCTAGATAATTCTAATGTGCAGTCAGCATTAACAACCACTGCTTTACGGGCTATTATTTTACCAAAACGATACACTAAATGTTGATTTCTTAGGAACAAAACTCTTCACACAAGCTGTTTGTTAAGAGATTTGATATTCCCACATTCATCCCCTTAGGAGACCGGAGGTGGCAGGTACAATTTGCATTTAGATTTTCCCTAAGGAATGTTAATTGCTTAAGCTGTCATAAGAGTGGACGTTTTATGTTTCCCTGGTGGGAGAAAGAGAAGAGTCAGTACAGCGTGGCTGAACTCTGATCTGTATGTCTCTTTGGGAGGTTCTCCAAACCCAGCAAAGCAAGAGATCCTGCTTGCTTGCGGGACTTGTGTGCTGCTAGAAATGCAAGACTGAGTCAGCTAAGAGCAGTGCCAAAAAGTCACCAAGCCACCGCATGTAGCCTGAGATCACGAGGAAACCAAAAGTCTTTCTAAGGTCAAAAAGTTCTGCCTGTATTTCCAGATCTTCTTCTTGGTTTCTAAGCAGCCAGCCACCTGCTCTCAGCTTTCACCTAGGACTCAACAATTTCAGGAAGGAAAAAGATTATTCTAGGTCAGAAAGATTCTGGGAAATGTTAAATAACCTTGCCTCTGGAGAGTACATTTTTTTTTGGCCTCTTTCTGACCTTGGCAGACATGTCCACCTTCTGGGGGCCACAGAAGACAGCCCTTCATCTTTTCCTAGTCGGTGCCTTCTTCTAGACCTAAATTCCTGATCTCATGCTGAAACCCAGATTAACAACTTTTTGGTGGGGAGAGAAGTTGTTTGAGATTAGACCAGTAAAAATTAGCCTGGTGGGGAAGGGGGGATCGGTTTCTAGATTCATTCATTTATGTGTCCGCAGTGCCTGCCTGGTGCCGTTCTGTAAAAGGCCCATGGAAATATAAGTTATTGAGGTAGAAATATACAGAACATCTCAGGTAGGGGCCAGGGACGGTGGCTCATGCCTGTAATCCCAGTACTTTGGTAGGCTGAGGTAGGAGGACCACTTGAGCCCAGGAACTCAAGACCAGCCTAGACAACATACTGAGACTAAATTAAAAATCAGCCCAGTGTGGTGGCATGCACCTGTAGTCCTAGCTCCTTGGGAGGCTGAGGCAGGAGGACCGCTTGTGCCCAGGAGTTCAAGGTTGCAGTGAGCTATGATTGAGCCACTGTACTCCAGCATGGGCAACAGAATAAGACCAAAAAAACAAAAACAAAGAAAATCCCCAGAACGTCTCGTCTTTCTAGATTTGTATGAAGGCTACGCTTCAAGGACAAGGACAAGTTGCACATGCAGTGGTTTGATTGAGGAGTTTAAAGGAAGAACCTGTCTGCTGAATACGGACGACAATATCCTTGTTTACAGTGCCTATCACAGACCTCTGGGCTCCATGCAGAATTCGAGCAAATGCTAGGAAACCACACGCTATGCAGACTAAGCATTACACATAAAAGTACAGTTAGCGCAGGAAGCGTGGAAGGAAAAACTAAGAAGTCTCACTGTGGTCCAGGCCAGGGTGAGGACCCTCTCTCCTAGAGAGTGAACATCCCGGGGTACTGGGGTAAGAGTGAGCTCAGGCTGGCCCAGCTGGCTGTGTGGGAAGGGCAGAAGCCGCCCTGGCCTTTGGCGTCAGCCACATGCACTTTGTCAGACTGCCATCTGCTGAGCACTTGTTAGCAATTCCCTCTGCTTTTATGTCACACCCCTGAAGTCCCCTCTCGGTTAGAGATCTTCTGAGCCCCAAAGTGAGGCCTTTTTTAGGAAGCAAAAGGGATAGAAACGAGAAGCCCCAGAGCCTGTGACTGAGGACACTACTCTCTCTATATATTTTTTTTGTGAGACAGAATCCCACTCTGTCGCCCAGGCTGGAGTGTGGGGTCTTTATCTAGGCTAACTGCAACCTCCATCTCTCGGGTTCAAGCAATTCTTGTGCCTCAGCCTCCCGAGTAGCTGGGATTACAGGCACGCGCCACCACACCTGGCTAATTTTTGTATTTTTAGTAGAGACAGGGTTTCACCATGTTGGACAGGCTGGTCTCAAACTCCTGACCTCAAGTGATCTCCACCCACCTAGGCCTCCCAAAGTGCTAGGATTACAGGCATGAGCAACTGTGCCTGGCCGACACTACTCTTTTCTTCTCTGAACCTCATTCCTGTATTTTATAAAGGAGCGGAAGGCTCTAGATTTTCTTTCCTCCCATCTATGCACATTTACAGCACCCCATACCTCCCCCATCATAGCAACTATATAGTGACTGCTTCGTGTGTCTGCCTGACCAGATTGTGAGCTCAACATGAAAGGGGTTGTGTCTGTCATGTTCATCCTGTGTTCTCAATGGTATGTACACAGATACTCAAAAACGTATCTGTTGAATGAGAGAGGAAAGGAGAAAGGAAGCAAGCGAGGGAGGCAGGAAGGAAGGAATGGAGAGAAGGAGGGTAAGATATCCCAGCACGTCACTAGAGCCTATTTGCAAGAAAGCCGCTAGGAGCCTTGAAAGTCCCTGCAAATGAGGAAGGGAGAAAGCTATTTCTCTCCAATCCCCACGAAGAGAAAATAAACAAGGCAAGCTGCAAATGGCGAAACAAGATGTGGTCTAGATTTCCAACAGAAGACTCCGTACACCTGATAAAGCAAAGCTACTTGTGGGGACCCAAATTTTGTGAACGTACCAGGCTGGTCCTGGAGGGTGGGTAATAGAACAGGGGGTAGAAGGGTTTTCTTCCAATGGTATCAGAGAGGTCTGAAGCTTTGCAAGAGCCGGAAAATGGAACTTTGTTAAAGCTTTGCAGTTTACACACATTGTCTTATTGTCAAAAGAACGGTATAGAATAGAGAGGTCACGGGCCAGGCACGGTGGCTCACACCTGTAATCCCAGCACTTTGGGAGGGCAAAGCGGGTGGATCACCTGAGGTCAGGAGCTCGAGACCAGCCTGGCTAACATGGCGAGACCCTATTTCTACTAGAAATACCAAAAAAAAAAAAGATTAGCCAGGCATGGTGGTATGTGCCTGTAATGCCAGCTAAGTGGGAGGCTGAGGCAGGAGAATTGCTTGAACCCAGAAGGCAGAGGTTGCAGTGAGCTGAGACTGTGCCACTACACTCCAGCCTGGGTGACATGGCGAGACTACCTCTCCAAAAAAAAAAAAAAAAATCACCTGAGCACTGGGGAAGAACAGTGACATTAGCACAGGACTGGGCATGGAACTAGACCTCATAGCCCCAGAATTCTTCCCCTACCTGGAGTAACTTGGAGGAGACTCTAATGTGTGCCCTTAACTCATGTGGCCTCAGAGAACGAGGTGAAGGGAAAGCTGGTGGACTTGAAAGTTCAGGGGGTCTGGGTCATGACAAAAAGCTCTGAGTGTAAACTGGGCTCTTGATTTTTCTTAAAAAAAAAAAAAATTGAATACTGAGAGATAGATATTTCTCATTAGATTATTTTTTACGGTAACCCTGACTTCATGCTCAAAGCATGGAATCACGGAATCACAGGCCTTGCCCACCAGCCTATCTCAACTTCTATAGAAATCTCCCTGACCCCTGACTTTCTGTAACTCCAACATCAATAGCAGCTGCCATTTTATTCAGCTTCTTTCTGCCCACAAAGCCAGGACTAAGGGGAGGTAAGTGACACATCCCCTTGGGTGCAAAAGTCGAAAGGTGCCAAAAACCTCAATAATCATCATAAAGAACATTTCTAAAATTCAAAATTAATGCAATAAAAATCCATGGTGAATAAAATATCTTTTTTTTTTTTTTTTGAGACGGAGTCTTACTCTGTCGCCCAGGCTGGAGTGCAGTGGCACAATTTTGGCTCACTGCAATCTCTGCCTCCTGGGTTGGAGCGATTCTCCTGCCTCAGCCTCACAAGTAGCTGGGATTACAGGTGCGCACCACCACGCCTGGCTAATTTTTGTATTTTTAGTAGAGACGGGGTTTCGCCATGTTGGCCAGGCTGGTCTTGACATCCTGACCTCAGGTGATCCACCCACCTCAGCCTCCCAGAGTGTTGGGATTACAGGCGTGAGCCACCACGCCTGGCCCAAAATTTTAAATAAAGACACAATCTAACTTTGCTCCAGCTCCACCTTGAGAGCCAGCCCCATCTCAGCTCTGACCAAACTCTCTCATTTTAGGTCCTTTGTCCTTGCTATCCTCTCTGGAATATTCCTCTCAGATCCCTGCATACTGGGCTCCTCATTGTTTAGGTTTCTGTTCTAACGTTATCTTCTCAGGAAAGCCTTCTCTTATCTGACTTCACTATCTAAAATCCCCCATTCCCCATCCTCCCTATGCCTGTACAGGTCCTCCCTATTCTACTAATGCTTTGTGGTTTCAGAGCACTTACAACTGTAATAATATTCTGTTACTTGTTTATGTCTTTGCTGATATCTCTCCAGTGTTCAACACATAGTATGTGCTCAAAAAAATATTACTTGCGCAAATGAAGGGAATGAGTGAAGCACCTACCAGAGATGGTGCTCAGGGCTTTACATGTATTATCTCGTTTAATCCTCTCAATAATCCCCCGAGAGAGATTCAATCACCACAGTTTTACAAGTGAGTAATCTGAGGTTTAGAGGTTAAGAGACATCTTCAAGGTCACATAGCTAGTAAACGAGGGAAGGCTAAACTCATCCAGAATCCTGTTTCTTTCCGCCACCTCTGCTGTTGCCAGGCAGGTGCAAGCTTCATCAGCTCCCTCTCGAATGACTGCAGTGGCCTCCTGGTCAGTGTCCTGGCTTGCATCCTTGGCCCCCAGCAGTCCTTCTGCAACACAGCAACCTGTTTAAATGTTTTATTTTATTTTATTTTTATTATTTTTAGACAGAGTTTCACTCTTATTGCCCAGGCTGCAGTGTAATGGCATGATCTCGGCTCACTGCAACCTCCGCCTCCTGAGTTCAAGCGATTGTCCTTCCTCAGCCTCCTGAGCCCGACCTGTTTAAAGGTTTTCAATTGTTAAGTTAGCACACATCTCCCCTCAGCTTAACTCTCTCCGTTGCTGGCTGGGTGTGGTGGCTCACGCCTATAATCCCAGCACTTTGGGAGGCCGAGGTGGGCGGATCACTTGAGCTCAGGAGTTTGAGACCAGCCTGGCCAATATGGTGAAACTCTGTCTCTACTAAAAATACAAAAATTAGCTAGGCATGGTGGCAGGTGCCTGTAATCCCAGCTACTCAGGAGGCTGAGGCAGGAGAATCACTTGAACCTGGGAAGTGGAGGTTGCAGTGAGCCGAGTTGCACCACTGCACTCCAGGCTGGGTGGCAGAGCAAGACTCTGTCTCAAAAAAATAAAAAAAGAAGTCTCTCCAGTTCTGTCCCTTGCTCTCAGACCATAAGCCAGAAGCACCTCCTGGTTACTATGTGATCCATTCCCCATGACCTGTCACCCGGCTCACTCTGCTCGGCCACTCTGGCCTCCTTGCCATTCCTTGAACACACGGGGCATACTTCCACCTTGCTTGTCTCCCATTCTCAGACTGCTGTCCCTCAGGCAGCCACATGGCTCACTTGCTCACCTTCCAGCTTTTGTTGCAATGCTGTCATCTCTATAAATCCTGCCTTGAACTCAGCCAAGGACGGTGGCTCATATCTATAATCCCAGCACTTTGGAAGGCCAAGGCGGGAGGATTGCTTGAGGCCAGGAGTTCAAGACCAGCCTGGGCAACACAGTTAGACCCAGTCTCTACAAATAATAGTAATAATAATAATAATAATAATAATAATAATAATAATAATAAATACATAAAAATAGTTGGGCGTGGTGGCTTTAGCCCAGGAGTTTGAGACTGCGTGAGCCCTGATTGTGCCACTGCCCTCCAGCCTGGGTGACAGAGTGAGACCCTGTCTCTAAAAATAAATAAATAAAAGAAAAATAAAAACTAGAACCCAGCCTTGTACTACTGCTCCATCATGCCAGCCTTCCCCCTATATAGCATTTAGCTATCCCCTTCTAAGATATCTTGTCATTTGGCTTATTAATACTATTTGGAGGCCGGGCGCGGTGGCTCACGCTTGTAATCCCAGCACTTTGGGAGGCCGAGGCGGGCGGATCACCAGTTCAGGAGATCGAGACCACAGTGAAACCCCGTCTCTACTAAAAATACAAAAAAAAATTAGCCGGGCGTGGTGGCGGGCGCCTGTAGTCCCAGCTACTCGGAGAAGCTGAGGCAGGAGAATGGCGTGAACCCGGGAGGCGGAGCTTGCAGTGAGCCGAGATAGTGCCACTGCACTCCAGCCTGGGTGACAGAGCGAGACTCTGTCTCAAAAAAAAAAAAAAAATACTATTTGGTTTACTGACTGTCTTCCACCCACTCAAATGCAAGTTCTGTTAGGGCAGGGACCTATCTGTTTTGTTTGCTGGTGTGTCCTGCCACTACACAGATGCTCAATCAATATTTTCTGAGTGAATGAATAAGATAATCCTTGGAGCAAGGATTTGAAACCAGGTGAACATCCTTCAAATCTCATGCTCTTAACTAAATCAGGAAGTGTGTCTCTAAGGATGAGCGAGGCAGGGCTGTGTGGCTCAGAACTGCCTCTGGACCCCTGTCTGTGCTGTCATCCCCAAACCTGAAGGCCCAGCACTGCACAGCTGGCCTTTTGCTTGAAGGCATCTGACTCCATTGCATTTACTTCCCAGGCATCTGTCCTTTCACCCTTGGTTTTCTTATCTCTCTCGTCCAAAGGCAGATTTAACTCTTTTATCTCTAACGCTACCTCTGCCTCCTTCATGGGACCATTGTTGTGAAAACAGTGAAGTCTCAACACTTTCCTCTATAAAAGTCCTGCCAACTGTATGCCAAGGAGGCTCTGCTAGGATATGTGCAAGGAGGGGACCGTGCTTGCCAGGCAGCCTGAGGCTGGGGCGGCTTCCTCCCCACCTGTCCTGCCTGTAGCCAAGTAGAGTATAACTCAACTCATCATCCGTCTTCCACTTTCTTTACCCCACATCATTTGTGTGACTTTGAGGCTATGAACTGTCCAACTGTCCAATCAGGTTTCGTGAGAAAGTAGCAGCTCTGGAAAACAGATTCTACTTGTGTTTGGCATTATGTTCTCTTCGGCTTTGTGTAAAAGGTGCTATGCGGCCAGCTGGAGTGCAATGGCACGATTTTGGCTCACTGCGACCCTTGCCTCCTGGATTCAAGTGATTCTCCTGCCTCAGCCTCCCGAGCAACTTTTGTATTTTTTGTACAGAAAGTCTTTCACCGTGTTGGTCAGGCTGGTCTCAAACTTGAGACCTTAAGTGATCCACTTGCCTCGGCCTCCCAAAGTGCTGGGATTACAGGTGTGAGCCACCCACCGCATCCAGTGCCCCTACTTCTTTCATCTTCTCCTTTCCCCTCTCTTCCCTTTCTTTTCTCATCCTCCCCTCCTTTCCACTCCTCCCTGAGTTGATAGATGATTGGAATTGTGAAGCTGCTTTAGGGTTTTGGTAAAAAATGATGTTCACGCAGTGCTTAAGGGTGTTACTACCTCAGTGGAAGGACTTGACGTGTTTTAGAAATGAGCTCCAGAGACCTTGAACTGTTTTTCGTTTGTTTGTTTTTTGAGACGGAGTATCTCTCTGTAGCCCAGGCTGGAGTGCAGTGGCATAATCCCGACTCACTACAACCTCTGCCTCCTGGGTTCAAGCGATTCTCCTGCCTCAGCCTTCCAAGTAGCTAGGACTACAGGCGACTGCCACCATGCCCGGCTAATTTTTGTATTTTTAGTAGAGACGGAGTTTCACCATATAGGCCAGGCTGGTCTCGAACACGTGACCTCAAATGATCCACCTGCCTTGGCCTCCCAGAGTGCTAAGATTACAGGCATGAGCCACCGTGCCCCGCCTGAACTCAGTTTTGCTATTGCTGAGATGTTGCAAGACAGACTGTAAAATGTGTTTAATTTGATTTGTATAACCGAAGTCCCAGAGAGGTATTGATTGATTGTATTAATTTTTGTACTTTTTGTCAATTAATTAACTTGTTAATCTTTTTGTTAATTAAAAGATTTAGAGATTTCATATTGTAATCTGTGAATTTCCGACTTCTCTTGAAAAAAAATATCAGAAGATCTGGCAATTAGGGTTCATGCTTGCCAGGACAGGTGTGCTTCTGATGGCCTCAGTCCACATGGGTTTTCTCCTGCTCTGAAAATTAAGGTTGGTTTTTCTTCACTCGCACTCATATACACCACCTGCCTGGCCCCAAGGCACTTGAATCTGTGTCCCTTTGAAAGGTGACACTCAAAGATGATCATTCCTGGAGTGTACAAAAGTTTAACAATGGGATGAGTTGCTCAGAGATTGCAAGTGTCCACCTGGGGTGAGGGAACTATCATCTGCCTTCATTTCATCTTTATATCCACTGTAGGATATAGGTGCTAAGAAGAGCTGGGGGTCAGGAGTGGGCTGGTTCATCTTGGTCTTAACTTTCTGCTGGGGTCGAGAAAGGATAGATTTGGTTCCTTTCTATGCTTAAGAGCAGATGTCCTGCCAATGCTTTATCATTTAACGTGAGACCGACCATATATGGAAAGTGCTTGCCTTGGTGGCTGGCACAGTCACAGTAAGCACTCAATACACACTTGATGACAAGGATTATTGTTGTTGTTACCATCATTAACCCTTGATTTCCTGCCACTCAACCAGCTCCCAGGAAGATAGATTTCCAAAACCCATGCCTTTCTCTAATCCTGACCCATTAGTGGCCACCTCCCTTGCCCTCCTCCTCCCAACCCCTTCCTAATGTCTGGACCCATTTGTTTGCAGCCCTGAGCTCACTCCTTAACAAATGACACTGCCTCTTTGGCCCTGACTTCTGGCTTCCCCTCCTCTACCAAGACTAGCACATCCACCCCTGACTGCACTGCTTCTCGCTGTGCAGGTCGACCACTCAGACTGTCTATTCTTGCCTCTGCCCTAAAATGTGGGCTCTTGTAGGCACCGTCCTCAGCTCTTACATGGGACCAGGACTTCAGAGAGCACAAGTCGACAGGCTCCCATGATTGTGTCAAGAGAGTCAAGACCCGCTGGAGAGCAGGGACCATGTCTGCATCTGTCTTTTTCACTGCTGCATCCTCAGGGCTCAGGACACTCCCAGGTACAAAGCAGATGCTTAATAAATACTCATTGGATGGACAAATGAATAGATGGACAGATGAATGAATGAATGAATGAATGAAAGAAAGAATACACAAATGAATCGGATCAGGGATCAGAGAGGAAAAAACTGCTTATGTTTTTAACACTCCTAGATGTGTTGCTTTTCGTGATGTTTTCTACTTCTCTTTAGTGAGTAGCAATAAAATCAGTAAGGAGAAGAGGGTCTGTGTGTTGGTTTTCTGGAGGAGGAAGCTGGGAAGACTTCCCTCTGCCCTGTGATCAGGCTCTGAATGGGGAGAGTTGTCCCAGGACATAGAGCAAGTGGTGACAGCATGTGATGGAGGGAGGAAAGGAACACCTGTAGCATAGGGAGGAAAGGAACATATCGTTGGCTGGAGACTGAGAAACCACTACTTGTTGTGTGTCCTGAGAGAGAGAGGGGTTGAGGAGGAGAAAGGGCTGCTGGGGTTTCCCACCTGCAGACACCACTGCTGAAAGGCCTCCTGCCCAAGTCCTACCTCTGACTCAGTACCGACCTTAGGCAAGGCCCTTTCCCCATTTATGGCCGTGTCCGAAGATGTGGCCTGCTCTGAGGTTATCAAAAGGCAGAAGCCTCATGAATACACCTGGTTATTAGCTCTGGCAGTGTAAAACCAACAGCACCACCAACCACATGGTGTGAGCTTCCTCTTCCACTTCTCTGTTCAGTTTCTCTTCCTGCCTGTTTTCTCTGCTGGGTGGGCAGTTCAGAAGGCTTGGGTCTACCAAGCCCCAAACAGGAGAGGCTGCTTTCCTTCCCTTCTGAGCAGCCACAGCAGTGTGAGCCCAGGTGTGTATCTGTCACCTTTTCCTCACTCCCATCCCCAGCCCATGTGTCCCATGAAAATGAGCCATGAACCCCCCCTTTGGACAGTGGGAAACTTGATGACAGATCCAGGTCCCCGATTTGCAAAACAAATTGCCTCTTCTCTTTCTTCCAGCCCATGCGCCTCTCTTTGGGCAAAAGTTAATTCTCACCAACCTCTATCGACCTCCTGGGGTTGACTTCGCTATGTTTTTTCTGGAAATTTGTGCTTCCCCATTTCTTAGAGCACAGCAAACTTGGGGTGCCCTGAAGGCTGAGACAGGGGCAGAGTGTGAGCAGCACTGGGCCTCTGAGGATGCTCCTCCTTGTATATTCCTGCCACATTGTGGGGACACAATCCCCATCAGCGTGATGATGTCATAATTGGGGTGGGCAAGATAGGGAAGTTCATTGCCTGTTGCATCCTTCCCGGCACCATCTTGGGACTCTTCCCACTCATTTGCTACTCAGGATCCAGGATTTTCCTAGACCAAGACACAGCGGATTGGATGTTCGGCCATACCTACTCCCTTGTGGAGGTGCCAATCATAACTGAGGTGTATTGAGCATTGACTTTGTTTAGCCAGGCATTGTATCAAACACTTTATCTTCATTAACTGATTTGATGCTCATAACAATCCTACAAGGCTTGTCACATTATTCTTTTCACCTTTAAAATGAAAAAAAAAAAAAACCAAAAAAAACAAGCTTAGGAAGGTAACTTGTCCAAAGTTACCCAGCCACTAAGTGGTAGAGGCCCCACACTCTTCCCACCATGGCCACATCTTCTTTTTTTTTTTTTGACAGAGTCTCACTCTCACTCTGTCACCCACGCTGGAGTGCAGTGGTGTGATCTCGGCTCACTGCAACCTCTGCCTGCCGGGTTCAAGTGATTCTCCTGCCTTGGCCTCCTGAGTAGCTGAGATTACAGGAATGCACAACCACGCCTGGCTAATTTTTGTATTTTTAGTAGAGACAGAGTTTCACCATGTTGGCCAGGCTGGTCTCGAACTCCCAACCTCAGGTGATCCACCCACCTCAGCCTCCCAAAGTGCTGGGATTACAGGTGCGAGCCACCGTGACCAGCCGGCCACATCCTCTTATAAAGTGGAGGGGTGGAGGAAGGAGGGAGGTCTCTGCAAGGGTTTCCTTCTGGGTCTAACCATTAGTGAGCCCTCTCTAAGGAAGGAAAACCAACATCTGTGCAGAACTTCAGGCAATTCCCAGCTGGTGAGGAAGATGTTGATCCCAATTAGAATCTGGCATCTGGCACTTGCAATAAATACCAGGGCACCTGCTTGTGTCCACAGAATCACCCCAGCCTTTGAGTCAGAAAGAAAACACTCTTCACTGGATCCTCAAAGGAGTCCAGTCTCTGGCCCAGCTCCCACGGAGCTCATGGTCTGGTGGAGGTAATGAACTCCTCTCCCTCACTCCGCGTCTCCCTAACTCACACCTCCTTCCTCTGAAAAGACTCCCTTCCGGGCCTTGACTAAAAGGGTCCCTGTCCTGAAGAACAACCGCTGAGCTACAGACTCAAGAAACAAGTCCTCATGACCCATCAGTCCCCTATCCACCCGTCAGCCTTGATACCATATGACCTCAACCGCTCTGCCTCCAGGGAACTCACAGGTCACCTGAAACTCATACCACCTGGCTGAACTCTGCCCTCCAGTTTATGGGCCTGTATGATTTAACTGCAACAAGCCTTTTGACTAAGATTGGGATGTATATGTGCTCAGACTGCACATATCAATTCTCAGAAGTTTTTTTTTTTTTTCTCTCGGCTGGGCGAGGTGGCTCACACCTGTAATCCCAGCACGTTGCAAGACTGAGGCGGGTGGATCACTTGAGGTCAGGAGTTCAAGACCAGCCTGGTCAACATGATGAAACCCCGTCTCTACTAAAATACAAAAATGAGCTGGGTGTGGTGGTGGGTGCCTGTAATCCCAGCTACTCGGGAGGCTGAAGCAGGAGAATCACTTGAACCCGGGAAGCAGAGGTTGCAATGAGCCAAGATCTCACCATTGCACTCCAGCCTGGGCACAGAGTGAGACTCCATCTCAAAAAAAAAAAAAAAAAAAAAGAAGTTTTTTTCTTGTGGCAGAGCAAGAGTGGAAAATATAGTGTATTTTAAAAGTCAGCTTTTTTCCCCGTTTTAAAATCCTGAGACCTAAATTTTTGTTCCTATGCAGTCAAACCTTTAACCTCCATTTCCTGTGTTCTTTAGCCTTCTTCAATAGAAAAGCTGCTAGCAAATTGCCTCCATGCACTACACACAGGTTTATTTTTTCTATGTAAAGTATGTCCTTGTGGTTTGAGATGCCTTATGAAGATGGAACTGACTGACTTCACTGATGGCCTGAATGTGGAGAGTGAGAGAGAGGGAGGAATCAGGAATGATACTGAGATTTTTGGCCTGAGCTTATGGATATAAAAAGGATTAATGGAAGGGAGTTCCCAGTAAGCAACTCACAATTCTACTTCCTGAAAAAGGAGTACTCTATCCAAGAAACTGTAAGAGGGAAACTTGGGAAGGTTTCCCCATCTCCTTAATATGGAGGAGAGGTCAGGAGGCAGAGGCAGGCTGTGGGGCTCTTGGGACCCGCTATGTTGTGTCACTTTTTTTTTTTTTTTTTTTTTTTTTTTTTGAGACAGAGTCTGGCTCTGTTGCGGAGGCTGGAGTGCAGTGGCACGATCTCGGCTCATTGCAACCTCCATCTCCTGGGTTCAAGTGATTCTCCTGCCTCAACCTCCCGAGTAGCTGGGACTACAGGCACCTGCCACCACACCAAGCTAATTTTTCTTGTATTTTTGGTAGAGATGGGGCTTCACTATGTTGGCCAGGCTGGTCTCAAACTCCTGACCTCAGGAGATCCGCCAGCCTAGGCCTCCCGAAGTGTTGGGATTACAGGAGTGAGCCACGGCGCCTGACCTTGTGTCACCTTTTGCTGATGCAGATCAACAGTGGTCAGGAGCAGTTTCCGTGGTAGGAAAAGATTCTGGGGTGCAGAGGAGGCAGAGGCCCCCGGAAGGAAGCTGCACACCACCACACCGTGTGCTTTGAGGCGCAGTTAAGCCAAAACTGGCCTCTGATGTGGTTGTTTTACCAAATGCAGAAAAGAGACCACAAAGAACGATGTTTCCTAATTAGGACTGCTCTTGGTCCAGCTCCTTGCAGTCTGCCATACCAGTCAGGTCATGGGTGTTAAAGGTTTCCTCTTACTAAGGAAATACCCGAAGTACAGGAATAATGCTAATGACAAAAATGCCAGGCACAGATGAGGTGGTAGGGGAGCTACGTGGGGGCAGTGGGAACCTTCTATTGGGTTCTACAAGTTAGACCACAGAGCTCCCCCTTCTGAACACCTGAACATGGGCAGTTTTTAGAAACCAGCATAACTGATGTGAGTTTTACTGCACTGTACTCAGGTTAAAAAATGTCACATTTATTTCTACAAGTAAGAGAAATGTAGCCAGGTGTGGTGGCTCACGCCTGTAATCCCAGCACTGGGGAAGCCAAGGCAGGTGGGTCATTTGAAGTCAGGCGTTCAAGACCAGCCTGCCCAACACAGTGAAACCCTATCTCTACTAAAAATACAAAAATTAGCCGGCGGACGCCTGTAAACCCAGCAACTCAGGAGGCTGAGGCAAGATAATCGCTTGAATGTGGGAGGTGGAGGTTGCACTCCAGCCTGGGCGACAGAGAGAGACTCTGTCTCAAAAAAAAAGAGAGATAAATTTGCACAGAGCCCTCACCCACTTGGTGAGTGGACTATTCCGTCTCAGTCATAATTCTGTTGCCCTTTCTTTCTTTTCTTTTCTTTTTTTTTTTTTTAAATGGAGTTTCACTGTTTTTGCCCAGACTGGAGTGCAATGGCACGATCTAGGCTCACTGGCAAACTCTGCCTCCCGAGCTCCAGTGATTCTCCTGCCTCAGCCTGCTGAGTAGCTGGGATTGCGGGCATGTATTACTACGCCTGACTAATTTTTTATATTTTTAGTAGAGACAGGATTTTGCCATGTTGGCCAGGCTAGTCTCAAACTCCTGACCTCGAGTGATCAGCCCACCTTGGCCTCCCAAAGTGCTGGGATTACAGGTGTAAGCCACCGCACCTGGCCAATGATGAATCACTTAGCTATAGAAACTCAAGGCCCTTCACAATGGAAGGCATGGCAGAAGCTCTCAATCACATAGCACGTGAAAGAGGCCCCGCTCAGAACGGCCTCACCCTGCTCCTTCACGAACCTAGTGTCACCCTTCTAGCTTCTGAAGAGAAGGCCAGAAACCCTCAGGAATATTCATCCAGTTCTGGCCCCAAAATGGCTTGTGCCAAACTTTAGTATGCTTGAGAGATGGCAGTTCTAACCAGGCCACTGAACGCTCAGCCACAAGAGAGATGAACTCTCCACCACCATCATCTATCACTCCTCTCTTTACCTCCATCCTCTTTCTACTCTGTGCCCCTACCCACCCTCAGTCTGGACCTAAGACTTCCTAAGGCTCTTCAGTAAGCCCTGGAGATCTCTCGTTTAGCGAAAAGACTGACCCCAGCCTTGGGTTGACTAGGTCCCCAGTTCAGGCAGCTGAGTGACACAAGATCATGAAGGAAGAGCCATCTGGCTCAGGCCTGCTTTCCCGTTGCCACCAACTGTCCCACACATTTCACAGTTCCCATTTGGCAGCCACCGGTACCAAACAAATGTGAGAAAAAAAAGACCCTGGTCCACACAAAACCCACAGTATCTTATTTTCAGGCCACAGCTGAGGCCTGTTAAGCCTAAGTAGCAAAACCTGCTATGTCTCATATCCTTATATTTATTTATTTATTTATTTATTTATTTATTTTTTGAGACAGAGTTTCGCTCACCCAGGCTGGAGTGCAATGGCACCATCTTGGCTCACTGCCTCCCAGGTTCAAGCAATTCTCCTGCCTCAAACTCCCAAGTAGCTAGGATCACAGGCATGCGCCACCACACCAGGCTAATTTTGTATTTTTTTAGTAGAGACAGGGTTTCTCTATGTTCGTCAGGCTGTTCTGGAACTCCCTACCTCAGGTGATCCACCCACCTCGGCCTCCCAAAGTGCTGGGATTACAGGCATGAGCCACCGTGCCTGGCCTCATATCCTTATTTTTATCTCTTCTTTTCCATTGCTGCCAGACAATATGGCCTAGAAGATTTTTTGCTTTGGGGAATGTATGATCATATTTTTCTGGCCAAATAATTGGTGTCTTTAATATTTCATGGGCAAGAGATTCCAATTAATAAAGCAGATTGAATGCATAAATTTATCACTCTTCATTTTTTAAAAAAACACTAAAATGATCTTAAGGAAAGTTTTTCAAAAGGCATAAACCAACAAAGAAAATAAGAGAAAAGTATAGTAGATTCAGATGATAGTAATATTTTTTAAAATGGAAAGCAGATAGAAGAGGGGTAACTGACCTAGAAGATAAAAGAAGGAAGAAACTGGCCAGGCATAGTGGCTCACACCTGTAATCCCAGCACTTTGGGAGGCCAAGGTGGGAGGACCACCAGGTCAGGAGTTCGAGACCAGCTTGGCCAACATGGTGAAATCCCGTCTCTATTAAAAATACAAAAATTAGCTGGGCGTGGTGGTGCATGCCTGTAGTCCCAGCTACTCAGGAGGCTGAGGCAGGAGAATCGCTTGAACCAGGGAGGTAGAGGCTGCAGTCTGCCAGTATTCCTCCACTGCACTCCAGCCTGGCGACAGAGCAAGACTCCATCTCAAAAAAAAAAAAAAGTTTCAGTTAGACTAGATGAATACATTCTACAGAGCTATTGTATAGCATGATGACTAAAGTTAATAATAATGTATTGTTTACTTGAAAATTGCTAAGAGTAATTTTTTTTTTTTTTTTTGAGATGGAGTCTCACTCTGTTGCCAGGCTGGAGTGCAGTGGCGTGATCTTGGCTCACTGAAACCTCCGCCACCAGGGTTCAAGGGATTCTCTTCCTTCAGCCTCCTGAGTAGCTGGGATCATAGGCATCCGCCACCATACCTGGCTAATTTTTGGATTTTTAGTAGAGATGGGGTTTCACCATGTTGGCCAAGCTGGTCTCGAACTCATGACCTCATGATCTGCCTGCCTCGGCCTCTCAAAGTGCTGGGATTCCAGGTGTGAGCCACTGCGAATGGCCAATTTTTAAAATTCTCATACAAAAAATTAGTATATGAAGTGATGGATATGTTAACTAGATGGACTTAATCAGTTCACAATATATACATATATCAAAACATCAAGTTGTACACCATAAATATATGCAAGTTTTATTTGTCAACTATACCTTTAATAAAGCTTTGGGGATGTGGAGAGGGAAAATAGAAAGGAAAAGAAATAAGAGAAATGTTCCTTCCTGCTAAATGTGTTAAATACTGTTTCCATAGAAGGAAGCACATTACTTGTATTTCCCTTAAGATTGTGAGGGAATTGTGTATACAGAATGAGCCCACATTTTCTCACTAGTAAATAGGCCTGCGATAAATTATTTCAGTAGCTTTAAAATATTTTCTCCAGATTTTGGTAGGAAGTTGGTTTCTGATAACCTCTTTTAGTACTGGAAGTAAATGCTACATTATAAATTAATGTTGATATGAATTTACAAATAGGTAGAGTATTGGGTACACATTTTAATGCTAAGTTTAAACTGAATGTCCATGTAATGGATTTTTTTTAAATAGATTTGTAAGTTTTTTGGTTTTTTATTTTGTTTTGAGACAGGGTCTTACTCTGTCACCCAGGCTGGAGTGGGTGACAGAATAGTTGCTGCAGCCTCAATCTCTCAGGCTCAGGTGATGCTCCCACCTCAGTCTCTTGGGTAGGTGAGACTACAGGTGTGCACTGCCTTGCCTGGCTAACTTTTTGTATTTTTTGTAAAGACAGCATTTCACCATGTTGCCCAGGCTGGTCTCAAACTCCTGGGCTCGAGTGATCCACCCGCCTCAACCTTACAAAGTGCTGGAATTACAGGCATGAGCCACCGTGCCCGGCCTGGAAGTATTTTTAAATAGGTTTTTAACCTTATGTAAAATTACTTTTATACTTCTGTTAATGTTTCATCTGTGCCTTTGGGTAATTTATTTTTTATTATTAATTTCTAATACCCCAAAGCTAGCTAACATCTGAAAGCTGACTTCAGGTGAATATATTGTTTCCAAAAATGCACCAGTGACACTTTTCTATCCTCATACTTTCAATATTGTGTCTTCTCTGTTCTTTTTGGATGTAACTTCAATGATTGTGTTATTCATGAAGATTTTAAAATTTCAACACCTCCAACACTCCTTGACTTCTAACTTTATAGCTGTAGGTATTTTTGAATGCCAGTTGTCTGGCCTATTTGATGTAGATAAAATTTATTTATAAGATATTAAGGGTAAATAAATAACAGAACTTTAAAATTTAATCTATTTGTCTTTTAATAGGATAATTTTACCCATTTACATTTATTGTCAGAATTGATTAATTTGACCTCTGGTCTTTACTTTTATGTTTTGAATTTTTTCTTATGCTTTCTTTTTTTCCTTTTGTTTTCTATTTTCTGCTATGTAGCTTAAAGTTTTATTACTTAGACCTTTAGTAGTGTTTGAAAAATAAATGATTCTAACTCTATTAGTACTTGTCTTTATTTCTTTGCATAATGAAAAAAAGGTTTTTAAAATTTTGACTAGCCTACCTTTTTTTCCCTTCACTGTTCAATATTGGTTACTGAGCAACTAGTGTGTGTAAGACATGGAGTGCACAATGGTAAAAAAAAGAGACACTCTCTTCCCTCATAAAGCCTACAGGTTAGCAGAGAAGACAATGACAGAAAAAGAGTAAAATAGTGCAAGTCTAGGTTTTTTTTGTTGGTTCATTTTGTTTGTTTGTTTGTTTTGATGGAGTCTCGCTCTGTTGCCAGGCTGGAGTGCAGTGGTGCAATTTTGGCTCACTGCAACCTCTGACTCCCGGTTTCCAGTGATTCTCCTGCCTCAGCCTCCCGAGTAGCTGAGATTACAAGCCCGTGCCTCCACGCCTGGTTAATTTTTGTATTTTTAGTAGAGACAGGGTTTCATCGTGTTGGCCAGGATGGTCTCAATCACCAGACCTCATGATCTGCCTGCCTTGGCCTCCCAAAGTGCTGGGATTACAGGGGTGAGCCACCATGCCCAGCCGCAAATATAGGTTTTACACTCAGGTTATTTTTGTACACGTTTGGAATACTATCAATTTCTTTTTTTTTTTTTCCCCTGGAAATGGAGTCTCGCTCTATTCCCCAGGCTGGGGTGCAGTGGCACAATCTTGATCTTGGCTCTCTGCAACCTCTGCCTCCCAGATTTAAGAGATTCTCCTGCCTCAGCCTCCCAAATAGCTGGGATTAAAGGCATGTGCCACCACGCCTGGCTAATTTTCGTATTTTTAGTAGAGACAGGGTTTCACCATGTGGCCAGGCTGGTCTCGACCTCCTGACCTCAGGTGATCCACCTGCCTTGGCCTCCCAAAGTGCTGGAATTACACGCGTGAGCCACTGTGCCTGGCCCATACTATCAACTTCAAGGATAATCTTTGATTTTTGCAGTCACTTTAGAACTACATTTCCAGTTATTGTATATAATAAGTAAGTGAGTTTCAGTGCTGCCACGATGTTCCCATTCCTGAGTTCTTTCTCTAGCTCACCTAGGCTATTATACATCTTTCAGGGAGCTGGGTAAAGGCATTCTTCGATGGGCTTTTCAAGAGCCAGATAGCAAGGCAGAACACCTCAGTACTATGCAAAACTGACACATTGATGATTCACCACCAACAGGAGAACATGACACATGGAACAAGGCTGTGGTTTAAAAATATAAAACTTTTGCCAGGTTAGAGAGAGCACTGCTAGGTTTTAAAAGAGGCATGTTTCTAAGAGTGATTAGAGGTGTTTTTTAATATAGCTCTGCAGAAAACTCTAGGGAAAATTATAGAGTGGCTGAATAAGGATGATTTCTGCATTCCCATATTCCTGGATATAAATATTACTATTACTGAGAGGTGTTATAAAAATTCCATCTTGATTTCTAATATCAACCAATTGGAAACTAGAAAAGACTTCACACCTCCCCCCACCAAGTTAAAATACTATTGCAAATTATTGATAAAATACAACTTATAAATATTAATGGAATACTGTCATTTAATAATGCTTTGATTACAAAACACAGAATAACAAAAATGTTTAACATTTAATGACAGGGATTTAGACAAAATTCATCCTAAAAAAACCAAGAAGATTAAAATGATACAGATGAAAGTGAAAGCTTACTAATTAGGAAACAAAACTGGATAGAACAGATAAATCAACTCAAGAGCTGTTTCTCTGGGCAAACAAAAACCAGTTAAAGAGATAAATCTCTGGCAAACCTAATTATTAAATAAATAAAGCAACGGAAATAACTATATTTATCCTGAGTTTCAAAAGAACGTAATTACTGACATGAAGATTTAGAAAATGTTAACAAATACTATAAACTGCTTGATATGAAAATCTCTAATACACAGTTCTCCATTTCTACCAAGAGCTCTACTAACCCAATACACTTCAAAGCTTCACTCCTCACTGCAGCAGCCCTAAAGCAAAAAAATTACCTTACAACAAGGCCATAGGTCAACTCTTCAGATGTGGCAGGGCTGTTTGACCCCTTTCTCTACCTAAAAATGCAAAAAGTTCAGGTTATACTGCAAACCTCATAACACATGCCCTTTCCTTTCAATTAATGTAAGCTTGTCTCTTTTCAAGCTAAACTGCAGTCCCATACTCAGTCCTGTAAGAAATCTAAGTGAAAAATAAGCTTAGAGAATGTGGAGACTAGAGGGCAGAGAACCCAGAGTTTGACCTCGTAAAATACTAAACTAAGGACTTTGTTATAGGAGAAAGCAAATGGGGGAGTGGGTTGGGTCAGGAGGGGATGACAAATACTTCATGTAAAAAGTTAAACAACTTTGTACCAGGTGAATCAGTTCAACTTCTGATCAAGTCCTGTCACATGGAAGTTTTGGTTGTACAACTTCTGATTTTATCTTTTCTGTAAATTGGAGATGATCACCACTTTTCTCAGATAAATGTTAGGAGGAAATAAGGTAACATATGTGGAAGTGTTTTGCAAAGAGCAAGACTTGATATGACGGTAGTGCAGGGAGAGAGGGGCTCACTGCTCATTCGGGGATGAAATAGGCCAACACCTGTCTCATATCTGTTCTAGAGCAGTCATGACATTCAGCGTCCCAATGCAACAGTCATCGCTTTTCTCTCCAGATAAACCTGGAGCTACCAGTGTATTATTTAGAAAATACAACTTATAAATACTAATGGAATACCATCATTTAATAATACTTTTATTACTAAACAAATGATAACAAAAATGATTAAAATTTAATGACAGGGATTTAAACAAAATTCACCCTAAAAAAAATCAACAAGATCAGGCCAGATGCAGTGGCTCAAGCCTCTAATTCCAGGCATATCAGGAGATCTTTGGGAGATCGAGGCAGTTGGACCACTTGAGGTCAGGAGTTTGAGACCAGGCCAACATGGCAAAACTCTGTCTCTACTAAGAATACAAAAATTAGCTGGGTGCGGTGGCACACACCTGTAATCCCAGCTACTCAGGAGGCTGAGGCACAAGAATCACTTGAACTTGGGAGGCAGAGTTTGCAGTGAGTCGAGATCTTACCACTGCCCTCCAGCCTGGGAGATAGAGTGATACTCTGTCTCTAAAAATAATAATAATAAAAAATATCCCAAGAAGCTCAAAATAATAAAAATAAAAGTGAAAGCCACGGTGTGGCTGAAGTCCAGTTGTCCCAGCCAAGGTGGAAGCATATAATAACTCCAGAGCCCAGTAATCTCTCCAGGATGCAATAAAGACAACACAAGACCCTGTCTCCTCAGACATCCAGATTTCTGGACAGCTGAGACATTTGGGCAAGCTGGTCTACAAAGCTTGAGTTGGGGTATAGATGGATAATTGACCTTTAACTATGAAACAAATATGTGAAAACCTCATCAGGACTTAGACTTATATAGGGAAGCATAGACCAAAAAAAAAAGGCTTTATTGCTAAAAAATGATAACGACAATCTGACCCTCCAACAAGTCAGAATCTTTTTGCTGGTGGAGTCTTGCCCCAGTGTTGATGGCTGCTGACTGATCAGGGTGGTAGTTGCTGAAGTTTGGGGTGCCTGTGTCAATTTCTCAAAATGAAACGATAATGAAGATTGCTGCATTGATTGACTCTTCTTTTGGCTAAAGATTTTTCTGTAGCATGCCATGCTGTCTGATAGCATTTTATCCATAGTAGAACTCCTTTGAAAATTGGAGTCAATCCTCTCAAACCCTGCCGCTACTTTATCAACTAAGTTTATGGAATATTCTAAATCCTTTGTTGCTATGTCAACAATGTTTCTAGCATCTTCTTCAGGAGTAGATTTCATCTCAAGAAACCACTTTCTTTGCTCATCCATAAGAAGCAGCACCTCATCTGTTCAAGTTTTATCATGAGATTGCAGCAATTCAATCACATCTTCAGGCTCCACTTCTAGTTCTCTTGCTATTTCCACCACATCTGCAGTGACTTAAACCCCTCAAAGTCATTCACAAGGTTTGGAATCAACTTCTTTCAAACTCTTGTTAATGTTGATATTTTGACCTCCTCCCATAAACCACAGATGTTCTTCCTAAAAGCATCTAGAATATTGAATCCTTTCAATATTTTCAATATTGAGAGTTTCAATTTATTATACCTTACCCAGATCTATCAGAGAAATCACTGTCTATCACAGATCTTGCCTTTTGAAATGTATTTCTTAAATAAGACTAGAAAGTAGAAATGACTTCTTGATCCATGGGCTGCAGAATAGATGTTGTGATAGCAGGCAAAAAAACAACCTTAATTTCCATGTACATCTCCATTATAGCTCTTGGGTGACCAGGTGCATTGTCAATGAGTAGTAATATTTTGAAAGGAATCTTTTCTTCTGAGCAGTAGATCTCAACAGTGGGCTTAAAATATTCAGTAAACCATGCTATAAGTAGATGTGCTGTCATTCAGGCTTTGTTGTTCCATTTATAGAGCACAGGCAGAGTAGATTTAGTGTAATTTTTTTTTTTTTTTTTGGACAGAGTCTCGCTCTGTTGCCAGGCTGGAGTGCAGTGGCGTGGTCTTGGGTCACTGCAACCTCCACCTCCTGGGTTCAAGCAATCCTCCTGCCTCAGCCTCCCGAGTAGCTGGGACTACAGGCACACACCGCCACGCCTGGCTAATTTTTTTGTATTTTAGTAGAGACGTGGTTTCACTGTGTTGCCCAGGCTGGTCTCGAACTCCTGAGCTCAGGCAATCACCCCACATTGCCCTCCCAAAGTGCTGGGATTGCAGGCATGAGATTTAGTGTAATTCTTAAGGGCCCTAGGATTTTGGGAATGGTAAATGAGCATTGGCTTCAACTTAAACTTACCAGCTGCATTTGCCTCTAAAAAGACAGTCGACCTGTCCTTTGAAGCTTTGAAGGAAGACACTGACTTCTAACTATCAAAGTCCTAGATGGCATCTTCTTCTACCAGAAGGCTATTTCATTTACATTGGAAATCTGTTGTTTACTGTAGCCATCTTCATCAATCACCTTAACTAAATCCTCTGGATAACTTGTAGCTTCTACATCAGAACTTGCCACTTCATTGTGTACTTTTATGTTATAGAGATGGCTTCTTTCCTTAAACTTCATGAACCAATCTTTCCTGGCTTCAAACTTTCCTTCTGCAGCTTCCTCACTTCTCTCTTCCTTCATAGAAGTGAAAAGAGTTAGGGCCTTGCTCTGGATTACGCTTTGGCTTCAGAGAATGTTGTGGCTGTTTTGATCTTGTATCTAGACCACTAAAATTTTTCCATATCAGCAATAAGGCTGCTTTGCTTTCTGATCATTTGTATGTTCACTGGAGTAGCTCTCTTAATTTCTTTCAAGAACTCTTCCTTTGCATTCATGACTTGGCTGTTTGGCATGAGAAGCCTAGCTTTGAAAGCTTGTCTTGGCTTTCATCTGGCTTCCTCACTAAGCTTAATCATTTCTAGTTTTTGAGTTAAAGTGAGAAACATGTGACTCTTCCTTTCACTTGAACACTTAGAGGCCATTGTAGGGTTATTCATTGACCTGATTTCAATATTATTGTGTCTCAGGGAATAGAAAGGCTCAAGGAGAGGAAGCCAGATAAGGAACAGCCAGCTAGTGGAGCAGTCAGAACGCACACAGCATTTATCAATTAAGTTTGTTGTCTTCGCAGGTGCGGGGGCTCATGCCTGTAATCCCAGCGTTTTGGGAGGCCGAGGCAGGTGGATCGTTTGAGGTCAGAAGTTTGAGACCAGCCTGGCCAACATGGTGAAACCCCGTCTCTACTAAAAATACAGAAATTAGCCGTGTGTGGTGGCATGCACCTGTAGTCCCAGCTACTCGGGAGGCTGAGGCAGGAGGCAGGAAAATCACCTGAACCCGGGAAGCGAGATTACAGTGAGCCGATATTGTGCCACTGCACTCCAGCCTGGGTGACAGAGTGAAACCCTTCTCAGAAACATAAAAAAATAAGTTTGCTGTCTTATATTGGCATGATCCATAGCACCCCAAAACATCAACGATCACTGATCACAGATCACCATAATGATGGAAAAGTTTAAAATATTACATGAGTTATCAAAATGTGACACAGAGACACAAAGTGAGCACATACTGTTAAGAAAAAGGCACCAAGAGATTTGCTACATGCAGGGTTGCCACAAACCTCCAATTTGGAAAAAATGCAGTATCTGTGAAGTACAATAAAGTGAAGTGTAACAAAACAAGGTG
Source organism: Hylobates moloch (assembly GCF_009828535.3). NCBI lineage: Eukaryota > Metazoa > Chordata > Mammalia > Primates > Hylobatidae > Hylobates > Hylobates moloch. Next base: position 84,127,218 of record NW_026652285.1, read on the forward strand.
TGCCTGTATGTAGGTGAATATTCATATAATATTGGCATGTGAAAAACCTTTAGAGGCTGGGCATGGTGGCTCATGCCTGTAATCCCAGCACTTTGGGAGCCCGAGGGGGGTGGCTCACCTGAGGTCAGGAGTCCGAGACCAGCCTGGCCAACATGGTGAAACTCCGTCTCTACTAAAAATGGAAGAATCAGCCTGGCGTGGTGGCAGGTGCCTGTAATCTCAGCTACTCGGGCGGCTAAGGCAGGAAAATTGCTTGAACCTGGGAGGCGGAGGTTGCAGTGAGCCGAGATCCTGCCATTGCACTCCAGCCTGGGCGACAGGGCGAGACTCCCAACTCAAAAAAAATAAAAGAAAGAAAAGCCCTTAGAAGCATAGCATAAAAGTCAGAAACTACAAAGGAAAATATTAATAAGACTAAAGGTCACATAAAAGTAAATACTCCTGTAAAGCAGCAACAATAAAAACAATAACAAAGAATAAATAAAAGACAAACATAAAACTGGAAAAATAGTGACAGCACAAATATTTTTCAAATACCAAATATATTTTGAAAATATATATGTATTTTTATATTTCTTATAAATTAAAAATGAAAAAAATTCCAACAGAAAAGTGGACAAAGGACCAAAACAGATATTTTTTAAATAAATTTTTTTAATTTAAATTTTTATTTCAATAGTTTTTGGGGTACAGGTAGTTTTGGGTAACATGGATAAGTTCTTTAGTGGTGAGTTTTGAGATTGTAGCATACCCATCACCCAAGCATTGCACACTGTACCCAATATTTAGTCTTTTATCCTCCACTCCCCATTCAACCTTCACCCCCAGTCCCGAAAGTTCATTGTATCATTCTTATGAAAATATGGAACTCTTCACAAATTTGCATGTCATCTTATACAGGAGTCATGGTAATTTTCTCTGTATTATTCCAATTTTTGTATATGTGCCGCCAAAGCAAGCACCAAAACACACATTTTACTAATGAAATTATACAAATAGCCACGAATTTGGGTTGAAAAAAGATTCATTTCACAACGATCAAACAAATGCAAATTAAAACAAAGGGGTGTCATTTTGTTTACTAGATTGACAAAGATACAAAATAATTACAATTTCTAATGTTGTTGACCGTATAAGGAAATTACTGGCATTCTCCAAGAATGACAATGTAAATTGGCACACATTTTCTAAAATAATTTGGTTATACAAATTAAAAGTATTCCAAATTGCATTTACTTTGCCCAGCAATGTGACTTTCAGGAATTTTTCTATCCTAAAAAAGAAGTAGAAGTTTTTAATAATAGAGAAAAATATTAAACACTCTAAATGGCCAAAAATAAGAAGTAGGTTAAAGAAATGATAGTACATATATACATTATTATATTGTTAATAATAAATAATATTTATTGTCTTTGAAAAATGTTCATAGTTTCTTACAAAATGGTTTATAGAGTATGGTCCTATTTTTATCACGTTATATATTCGCACATATCCACAGATAGAGAAAATCTGAAAGAATTTAAGAGTTAAACTTTTTGTTTTTAAGAAACCAAGGCTGATCTAGCCAACTTAAAGAAAAAAGAGGGAATGAATTTATTGCAAAAACGCTGGAATATCTCATGAAATTGCAGGAAATGTTATACTTTTTTTTTTTTTTTTTGAGACAGAGTCTAGCTCTGTCGCCCAGGCTGGAGTGCAGTGGCACAATCTCGGCTCACTGCAACCTCTGCCTCTCAGGTTCACACGATTCTTCTGCCTCAGCCTCCTGAGTAGCTGGGATACAGGCGCGTGCCACCATGTCTGGCTAATTTTTGTATTTTTAGTACAGATAGGGGTTTCACCATGTTTGTCAGGCTGGTCTTGAGCTCCTGACCTTGTGATCTGCCTGCTTTGGCCTCCCAAAGTGATGGGATTACAGGCGTAAGCCACCGCACCTGGCCAGGAAGTGTTATACTTTTAAGATATGATCAAATAAGGAACAATAATGCCAGGATTCTTCTCAACAGATGAATTTGAGGAACTTCTCCCTCTACAATTCTGATGAACTGATTCCCATCTAGTCCCTGTGTCTTTATAGTCCAAAGGTAAAATTTTAGGAATTTTTCTGATAGTCCCAATATGGGCTAGAAGTGAATGTCTGGATTAATAAACTATGGCCAGATGAGTAGGAATAAGTGTATTCACATGGCACCTGGAGGTCACTGTCTGTGAATTGGGGCCATGATCAGGATGACGGACCCAGACAGGTGCTTTAAGCGATGCTATTGGGAGAATATACACCACGATGTGAAGATGGTGATCTCTGAGGGTGGGATAGTGGGTGCCTGTTTGCTTTGTCCGTATCATTCAAGGATGATTTGGCTGCAAGTGACAGAAACACAACTCTAACCATTAGGCAGAAAGTGGAAATTATTAAAAGGTTAACAGAAATGCAGCAAGAGTAGGGTGCACTGGCCTGGGGACAGCTGGAAACAGCATCTAGAACACTGTTGCCAGGCTCCTCTCTGCATCTCTCACTTCCGACTTTCTCTAAATGTCAGGCTTACTTTCCTCTGAACTTCTCCACATGACAGGAAACACAACGGCAAGAGGCTCCCTCGTCTTGCATATCCGTTTCACTACCAAAAGGAGACGGATATTTCCTCTATCTGATTCCAAATTGTACAACCCCAGCAGGGTGCAGCGGCTCTTTGCACTGTAATTCCAGCACTTTGGGAGGCCAAGGTGGGCAGATCACTTGAGGTCAGGAGTTCAAAACCAGCCTGGCCAACATGGTGAAACCCTGTCTCTACTAAAAACACAAAAATTAGCCAGGCATGGTGGTGAGCTCCTGTAATCCCGGCTGCTTGGGAGGCTGAGGCAGGAGAATTGCTTGAACCCGAGAGCCAGAGGTCGCAGTGAGCTGAGATCATGCCACTGCACTCCAGTCTGGGCAACAGAGCGAGACTCCATCTCAATAAATAAATACAAATTGTACAACCCCAGAGAAGACTCTCATTGCCTTAACTTGGGCAGGAATTTTTACTGTGTTATTTGCCATTGTACCCATACTACCTGGCACATGGCAGAGCCTCAACAAACACATTAAATGGATGTGAGAGGAATGAAGACTAGTCAAGATGACTCCTGAGTTTGGGGACCAGTGAGTGGTAACATCATTAACTCAACCAGTCTTCAGAGCAGTAACAGTAGGCTTGAGGGCCCAGAAGCATTGCTTAGCCTTAGGAAGGTAACTATTAGAGTCAGACTGTTTGTATTTGAATTCCAGTTCCACCACTTACCAGCTGTGTAACTGTGAACAACTTACGTCAACCCTCAAAGCTTCAGTTTCCCGATCCACAAAAATGGAGATAATAGTAATACCCAGTTTGTAGGGCTCATTGTGAAAATTAACTAAAATACGTTGTGCAAAGTGCTCAATAATCATTGATTGATATTATTATATTCCTCTTTCAACCATGCTGCACTATGCTTTCAAACTCATTTTCACCACCTTTGCAGTTAGGACTAATGTTTTTCGAATGGTAGTGTAAGTTTCATGTTTCAACATTTCATGCCAGTTGATCAGTCTGTTTCTCCAGTAAACAGAGCAAGGATATGTGCTCAATTATACTTGCCTCACTGGGAAGAAATAACTTTGCAGTGCCTACCTTTGCTCTGGTCCATGTCATAGCAGAGCCTGTGCTATAAGAAGAGTTTGTAGGTTGCACAAGATGTCACCAGGAATGCTCTTGGCAGGCTTTCAGAGGGCAGTAGCCGGAAGATAGGAACTGCCATGTTACCAAATATTCAGAGAGCACAGGTCCGGCCCAGCAGATGCTGGGAGTGTATGGGGACAAGTATACAGACATGCTCCCTCATTACTGCTACCCACCCGAAGATGGGATACCCAAAAAGGTTTGGCCTCTCTAAATCATAAGATTGAAGCTAATTTTCCCCTTCTCTAAGTTTTTAAGTATCAGGTAAAGGATTGAAATACATTTTTTAATGTAGAGAGTATGTAAGTTTGAAAGCAGAAACTACTTCTATGGTCTTTTTAATTTCTCTGTATATAAGAACTACGGCTTTGGAGCCACCTGCTCGAGATAGGTGATGCTTGGAAGGTGTAAGTGGAACCCAGATAAGAAGGAAATTTTGTGAGTAAATTTTACTTTCTTTTTATTGGTAGAACATATTTTAAAATCTTATATAAAGGTCCTAATTTCTGTAACATCTTCAAATATGTTGGAGCGAATTATATTTTCCAACGATGGCCTCACTAATGTATAGCATGACTCACGAGCTCTGATTATAGATATACGCAAATAACAATGTGTTGATTATATCCCAGTAGCTATTGACCTTTGAGTTATGACCCAAAATTCAGACCCTAACACTTGACTGAAAGTCTTTTCCTATACTCTATTCTGCCCTAATGCAACGTTAAAAGCCTAGGAGGTAGAGTTAAATACCCTGGGTTTGATTCTCGGTTTACCACTAACCAGTTGTATGACCTTGAATGAGTGATTTGACCTTTCAGTGCCTCTGTTTCTTTATTTGTAAGATAGAGAAATAATTGTCTCAAATTCATGGAGTTGTTGCTAATTGAGTTAATACAGTTAATACCCTAAATATCCTAGAACAGTTCTAAAAACACAGCGTATGTTTAATATATGCTAGCTGATATTCTTCTTCTTTTTTTTTTTTTTGAGACAATCTCACTCTGTTGCCCAGGCTGGAGTGCAGTGACGTGATCTCGGCTCATTGCAACCTCTGCCTCCCAGGTTCAAGCAATTCTCATACCTCAGCCTCCCCAGTAGCAGGGATTACAGGTATGCACCACCACACCCGGCTAATTTTTGTATTTATAGTAAAGATGAAGTTTTGCCATGTTGTCCAGGCCGGTCTCGATCTCCCAACCTCAGGTGATCCACCCACCTTGGCCTCCCAAAGTACTGGGATTACAGGCATGAGCCATTTCACTTGGCCTGATATTATTCTGGGTGGTATCATTCAGATGGCTGATACAGAAGGAAATATAGAAGGAAACTGAGAAATATTGTAATCCAAGTACCAAGCTGATTTCGTTATTCTGGTTAATAAGTGAAGCGAGGAATTATCTGTTGACTCACTCTACTGATACCCGCTCCACTGGTCATTTCTTGAGCAACTGAGAACATGCTGTGGTGGGACTGAGGCTACCGCTGGAGGGAGCTGGCCTGATTCACACACTTTCTGGAAGCCGAGGGTTGGGAATGGGTGCGTGTGTGTGGAGGGGACTGTGGAAAGGAGAGATCAGGGTACTTCGGGGGAAAGCTTACCCTAAGGAGAGAAAGGACTAAATTCAGTATATTAGTTGCACCAAGAGCAAACCACATATTTTACCATTTTTCCCAATTTTAGGCCCCACACACTTACAGCAAGCCATGCCAACCTTCGGCCTTGGTGCAGGAGAGGGGGCAAAGCCTATGAAGTAAGGGGCTGGGTTGAAGGTGCTGGGCCAGGAGTGAGCTCTGGAAGAGAGAAGAAGAAAGGCAGAGTCCTGAAAGCTTCCTGCTTCACTCAAGGAGGAAGAAGCAGGGCCCTGCCTCCCCCTATTTCCAGCTGAACCACACTTTTTTTTTTTTTTGATCCAGAGTCTCGCTCTGTCACGCAGGCCGAAGGGCAGTGGCATGATCTTAGCTCACTGCAATCTCCACCTTCTGGGTTCAAGCGACTGTCCTGCCTCAGCCTCCCAAATAGCTGGGATTACAGGAGCCCACCACCACGCTCAGCTCATTTTTGTATTTTTAGTAGAGACGGGGTTTCATCTTGTTGGCCAGGCTGGTTTCAAACCCCTGACCTCAAGTGATCCACCTGCCTCTGCCTCCCAAAGTGCTGAGATTATAGGCATGAGCCACCGCGCCCAGACTGAACCCCACATTCTTAATAAGTTACTACATTTATCCCATCCTGTTCACCACGAGCACCGTCATATATTGAATCTTTTCCAATTATTTTATTTAGGCCTCATGAATTACTCTGATATATATGCACGTGTGTGTGTGTGTGTGTGTGTGTGTGTGTGTGTGTGTATGTATATATATATATATATTTTTTTTGAGACGGAGTCTCGCTTTGTCACCCAGGCTGGAGTGCAGTGGCATGATCTTGGCTCACTGCAACCTCTGCCTCCCTGGTTCAAGGGATTCTCCTGCCTCAGCCTCCCAAATAGCTAGGACTACAAGCCCGCACCACCATGCCTAGCTAATTTTTGTAGTTTTAGTAGAGACTTGATTTCACCATGCTGACCAGGCTGGTCTTGAACTCCTGACCTTAGGTGATCCACCCACTTCAGCCTCCGAAAGCACTGGGATTACAGGTGTGAGCCACCGTGCCTGGCCTGAGTTCAATATTTTTCCGTCCAGGTAAGGATGGGAAATTCAGTTTCCTGTTAGAACTAGAATTTAAATCTGGCCCCAGTTCCAAGACTCATGAATTACACCACACTGACTCCCACAGTGAAAAGTTGAATTCTTTTTTGAGACAGAGTCTCACTCTATCGCCCAGGCTGGAATGTAGTAGCATGATCATGGCTTAACTGCAGCCTCATCCTCCCAGGCTCAAGCAATCCTCATACCTCAACCTCCCAAATAGCTGGGACTACAGGCATGCTCTACCACACCCAGCTAATTTTTGCATTTTTTGTACAGATGAGGTTTCATCATGTTGCCCAGGCTGGAAAATTTAAATTTTTATCCCCATAAATCCAATCCCTCCCCTAACTATAGTTCCAGGAAAAGGAGGGAAAATTGGACGGTAGATATCAAAGCAGACTGGAGGCCTATAATAACAGGATATGCTGAGCACAGCAGAGCTCTTGGGTTATCATAAGTGCCAGTCACCTGCTCTCATCCTGTCTGTTTACAAGTCAGGAAACGAAGTGAGGGGGAAATTGACAAGTAAGCAAACTCCAGAAGTTTTGTTCATCCGAGAGACTGAACATCAAGGTTCCAGACAGGGTGAGCATGTAGCCCACATCTCCTGCAGCCACGCCAGACTGGAGGCCCAGTAAGATAAATGCCATCACGAATGCTGCTCGCACCCACAAGCAGAACCCCTAGGGCACCAGCAGCTTCTTCTCCTGGCCAGTTCTGATTGACGGACTCACGTAGGCTCACAGACTCATAAATACTTAGTTCAGATCCCAGTTCTCTCGTGTCCCCTCATAGGGTTGTTGTGAGAAATACAATGAGACAACATCTGTTAAGGACTCACACAGTGCAGTGTTCGCTCACCTCACTTGTCAAGGGTAATTCTAGACTTCTCCAAAAGGTGACAGAGTCCTGACAGTTCAAGGCCTTAGATATTTCAAATTAGCTTTCTTCCTCGGCCTCAGTTCAGGCTATCAGAACGCTCCACCAAAACGTTAAATCTGACCTCATCATAGTCACATAAATACCAATTTGAAAGAAAAAATTAGTTTATAAAACAACTGGCCGGGCGTGGTGACTCACACCTGTAATCCTAGCACTTGGGGAGGCTGAGGCAAGTGGATCACCTGAGGTCAAGAGTTCCAGACCAGCCTGGCCCACGTGGTGAAGCCACATCTCTACTAAAAATACAAAAATTAGCTGGACGTGGTGACGCATGCCTGCAATCCCAGCTACTCAGGAGGCTGAAGCAGGAGAATCGCTTGAACCTAATAAGCTGAGGTTTCAGTGAGCCAAGATTGTGCCACTGGCACTCCAGCCTGGGCAACAGAGCAAGACTATGTCTCAAAAACAAAAACAAAAAGCAACTGTAAGCGTGTATTCTATGGTCATACCACACAGTGCACTGTTAATTAATATAATTTAGAAGTCCTCTTATGGCTATCTTATGGAATAGCACATTCTGTATTATGGGAAAGTGTGGTTTCCAATTGTTTTGGTGGGAAGAGTCATTTCCATGTTAGAGTTCCTTATCTCCTCATCATGGTTGACCTTGACTGCATTGCTGGTCTAGGTGGCTTAATTCAGCAGTGGTGGTTCCTCTTCAGGGGTAAACCCCAGATGATTTTTTTTTTTTTTTTGAGACGGAGTTTCAATCTTTTTGCCCAGGCTGGAGTGCAATGGCGCAATTTTGGCTCACTGCAACCTCCACCTCCCAGGTTCAAGCCATTCACCTGCCTCAGCCTCCCAAGTAGCTGGGATTACAGGCATGCACCACCACGCCCAGCTAATTTTGTAGTTTTAGTAGAGACGGGGTTTCGCCATATTGACCAGGCTCGTTTCAAACCCCTGACATCAGGAGATCCACCCACCTCAGCCACCCAAAGTGCTGGGATTACAGGTGTGAGCCACCACACCTGGTCATGATTTTGTTTTTTAGCCATTAGTAACACTTGGTACATTCACAGTGCTGTATAACCATCACTTCTATTTTGTTGCAGAAATTTTCATTACCTTGAAAGGAAACTTCATACCCATTAAGCAGTCATTTCCCACTCTCTCTTCCAGACCTTGGAAACCACTGATTTGCTTTCTATCTCTATGATTTGCCTACTCTCGATATTTCATGTAAATGGAATCATTCAGATCATTTTTTAAGAGGTGGGGTCTTAGTATGTTGCCCAGGCTGCAGTGCAGTGGTCCATGGGTGCAATCGTAGTACACGATAGCCCAGAAATTCCTGGGCTCAAGCAATCCTCCTGCCTCAGCCTTTCAAGTAGCTGAGGCTACAGGTATGCACCACCGCTCCTGGGCAAATAATGTATTCTGAGAGCCAAAGCTAACCCATCTGACTGAGAGATCCCCACTTGGGAGGCCCTGGGCCAATCAAGGATCCCCAGTTCACCGGCCCCATCACAGTCTGTCCCCCTTCGACAGCCCCCAATGGGTGGCTTTCTCAGATGAGAAAAGAGTGTTGGTTGAGCTGCTTCTTCAGCGATTCCCATGGGCTGAAAACCCAGTTTTCCTCTTCCCTGGGCTTATCCTGACCCAACCTGGCCTTACACGTCAGAGCCAACTGCTCCCACACTGCAAAGGGCCATTCTGTTATAAGGAGTGTGCTCTCTGATGGCATTTAAAGCCAAGGAATTAGAGACTAAGAAAAAGTGGCCAGAGAAGTAAGAGAAAAACCCAGGATTGTGAGATGCCATGGGGGCCAAAGGAAAGCAGACTACAAAAACAAGAGAGGAATCAACAGTGACCAAATAAGGTGAGAACCACAAGAAAGCAAGCTTCAGGAGAGAAGTTGTGATGGCAAGAAGCCTCAGCTAGAAACCACACTGCTATGGGTTGCAGGTGGAATAGGAGGCCTGGGAGTGGAGGCAGTGAGGGTAACTGACACTCTCAAGAAGTTTGGCTGAAAAGGAGAATAGAGAAAGTGAGTCACATCCAAAGAGGAGCATTGGCCGGGCACGGTGGCTCACACCTGTAATCCCAGCACTTTGGGGGGCCAAGGCGGGCGGATCACCTGAGGTCAGGAGTTCGAGACCAGCCTGGCCAACATGGTGAAACCCTGTCTCTAATAAAAATACAAAAATTAGCCAGGGTGATGGTGGGCAGCTGTAATCCCAGCTACTCTGGAGGCTGAGACAGGAGAATCGCTTGAACCTGGGAGGCGGAGGTTGCAGTGAGCAGAGATCACGCCACTGCACTCCAGCCTGGGTGACAAGAGTGAGACTCTGTCTCAAAAAAAAAAAAAAAAAAAAAAGAGCATGGACTCTAAGGAGGGTTCTTTGAGTTTTTGTCTTGTTTTATTCCATTTTTAGAAGGGGTCTCACTCTGTTGCCCAGGCTGGAGTGCAGGGGCACAATCATAGCTCACTGCAGCCTCAACCTCCCCAGGATCAAGAGATCCTCTCACCTCAGCCTCCCGAGTAGCTGGGACCCCAGGCATGCACCACCACACCCAGCTAATGTTTTTGTATTTCTGTAGAGATGGGTTTCGCCAAGTTGCCCAGGGTGGTCTTTAACTCCTGGGCTCAAGCAATTCTCCCGCCTCAGCTTCCCAAAGTGCTGGGATTACAGGCATGAGCCACTGCACTCAGCCTATTTTGGGTTTTTATGTGTTTGTTTTTGGACCTGGAAGCAGAGAGCATGTTTTCATGTTGATAAAAATGCTCTCGTGGAGGAGAGATTTCAGGTGCAGGAGACAGGATAACCACCTATTGTGCCTCAGAAGGCAGAGGATGGATCCACTACAAAGATCCTTTAAAGGGGGACCTGCCCCAGCCATGAAGGCCTCACGGGATGACTCCACCAGGCATACAGTCTGTCTAACATGTCTGGAAGCAGGGAGACCCCTGGCAGAGGCTGTGATGGAGAAGCAAATGGCAGTGCAAGGTGCAGGCTGGGGCTCCAGGGTGAACTCAGCCTCTTCCCCAAAGTAGCCTGTTCTCACGTCAAAACGACTTCCTCTAAGTGTCTTAGATGAGGAATTGGTACAAGGTCAGCCTGGCTCCTGTCAACGTACCTCCCCAGGGACTTCCTCACAGCAATCTTAGAGGCGGACAATGCCTCTATTTCAGTCTTTCATTGTGGAAAAGGAACAGAAAAGAGTATAAAAGCAGGATTAGGGCAAAGCCAGAAAACAAGATTTCTGACTCCCAGCCTCTGATCCTGCCCCATCTGATGGAGGCGACATCCGTCTGAAGGAGCTGGTTCAGAGAGGGGAAGCAGCTAAGTGGTTGAAGGAAGTAATCAAAGTAACTGCACAGAGCACATTTCACGGGAAGAAGTACAAATAATATCTCCTTTTTAAAAAAAATAAATAAACGTGGAGGGTTGTGAATCATAAATTAGCCTGTCTCTGCAGGATGTACATCCTGAGATTTGTTTGGCCTCTCAAGGATAATTGGCTCTCTTTCCAATGAGATTACACAAAAGCCAGGGCCAAGCAGGAGCAGAGAGGCAATTGTCACATCTCACGCAAAGCCACATTATCAGCCATGGCACTGGTGGCTGGGTGGCCGATATCAGCGCACTCCAAAAGGGTTGGGGGCTCCGAGTGTGCGTTAACTTGCAGCATGAGTGGAAGCATCGGTCAGCTCCGCTCCTCTTCCTGGCCTTGGGACCTCTCCAGGCCGCCTCCCCACTCTGACATCTGATCCCATTCAAACTCTCCCTCCGCTGTTCTCTTGGGTGTTCCCATCACAGCTATGATCATGAGATTATGCTGTGTTTGTTAGAGGCACAGTGGGAGGGCAGGGGAATGGTATTAATTCTCAGAACTAGTTACAACCCTCCAAAGAATGGGAAAATGCATGGGGCAAAGTGTTTTTTCCAAAGCCAGGGCCTTATCTTGCCCACAGTGTGGTAGCCACAGACAGGAGTGTCAGCAATTTTGTATGCCTCCTGCGTTGGACTGCAAAGGAGACAGAGGTGGTCCTAAAATGCACTTTCAGGCACTATCTCATTTAATTCTTACACTACTGGAGGCATAGGGATTGTTGCTGGAATTTTGCAGATGAGGAAACAAAGGCTTGAAAATGTTAATGATCGGCAGTGGTCATACAGCCAGTGGAAGAACCAGAGTTCGAACCTGGGTCGTGCTGATTCTTGTCCAGTATGGCTCACCTACCTGAGATTCAGTCCCTGAACTCCAGAAACTCACAAGAAATGTACAAGTGTATCTCATTCTATTGTGCTTTGCTTGAGTGTACTTTACAGATATTGTGTTTTTTACAAATTGAAGTCTTGTGGCAACCCTGAGTCCAGCAGGCTATTGGTGCCAGTTTTCCAACGGCGTGTGCTCACTTCATGTCTCAGTGTCACAGTTTGATAATTTTGAAACATTTCAAACTTTTTCATTATTATGTCTGTTACAGTGATCTATGATCTGTGATCTTTGACGTTACTATTGTAACTGTTTTGGGGTGCCACAAACCATGCCCATATAAGATGGCAAACATACTTGATAAATGTTGTGTGTGTACTGACTGCCCCACCAACTGGCCATCTCTCTGTCTCTCTCACTCTCCTTGGCCTTCATAGGGAATAGTGATCCCCTGAGAGACAACGATACTGAAATTAAATCAGTTAATAACCCCACATCGGTCTGTAAGTGTTCAAGTCAAAGGAAGAGTCACACGTTTCTCACTTTGAATAAACAATAGAAATGATTAAGCTTAGTGAGGAGGGCATGTCAAAAACCAAGACAGGCTCATAGCTAAGCCTCATGTGCCAGACAACCAAGTTGTGAAGGCAAAGGAAAAGTTCTTCAAAGAAATTAAAAGTGCTACTCAGTGAACACGCGAATGATAAGAAAGCAAAACAGCCTTATTGCTGATACAGAGAAAGTTCAAACGGTCTGTATAGAAGATCAAACCAGCCACAACATTCCCTTAAGCCACAGGCTAATCTAGAACAAGGGCCTAACACTTTTCAGTTCTATGAGGCTAAGAGAGGTGAGGAAGCTTCAGAAGAAAAGCTTGAAACAAGCAGAGTTTGGTTCATGAAGTTTAAGGAAAGAAGCTGGCCAAGCACAGTGGCTCATGCCTGTAACCCTAGCACTTTGATAGGCCAAGGTGGGAGGATCACTTGCACTCAAAAGTTCAAGACCAGCCTAGGCAATATAACGAGACCTCATCTCTGTGAAAAATGATTTTTAAAAAATTGGCTGGGCATGGTGGTGCTCACGTGTAGTCCCAGCTGCTTGAGAGGCTGAAATAGGAAAATCACTTGAGTCTGGGAGGTCAAGGCTGTGGTGAGCCATGATCATGCCACTGCACTTCAGCCTAGGTGACAGAGCAAACACCTGTCTAAAAAAAAAAATCAAAAAAAAAAAAAAAAAACAAGGAAAGAGGCTGTCTCCATAACATAAAAAAGTACAAGGTGAGGCAGTGCTGATACAGAAGCTATAGCAAGTTATCCAGAAGATGTAGAAGATGTAGCTAAGATCATTGATGAAAGTGGCTACACTAAACAACAGATTTTGTTGATGAAACAACCTTCTATTGGAAGAAGATGCCATCTAGGACTTTCACAGCTAGAGAGAAGTCAATGCCTGACTTCAAAGCTCCAGAAGACAGGTTGACTCTCTCGTTAGGCGCTAATACAGCTGTTGACTTTAAGTTAAAACCGATGCTCATTTACCATTCCCCAAATTCTAGGGTCTTAAGAATTATACAAAATCTACTCTGCCTGTAGAGAGTGCTAGATCACAAAACATCTGTTTACGGACTGGTTTGCTGAATGTTTTAAGCCCACTCTTGAGACCTATTGCTCAGGAAAAAAGATCCCTTTCAAACTGCCCATTGACAATGTAACTAGTCACCCAAGAGTTCCTAAGAGTTCTGATTGAGATATAAAAGGAAATTAATGTCATTTTTATGCCTACTAACACAACATCCTTTCTGCAGCCCATGGATCAAGAAGTCATTCTGACTTTCAAATCTTATTATTTAAGAAATACATTTCATAAGGTTGGATCTGTCATACATTTCACAAGGCCAGTGATTCCTCTGATGGATCTGGGCAAAGAAAACCTTAGGGTAAGGATTCATCATTCTAAATGCCTTTAAGAGCATTTGTGGGCTGGGTGCGGTGGCTCACGCCTGTAATCCCAGCACTTTGGGAGGCTAAGGTGGGTGGATCACCTGAGGTCAGGAGTTTTGAGACCAGCCTGGCCAACGTGGTGAAACCCTGCGTCTACTAAAAATACAAAAATTACCTGGGCGTGGTGGCAGGTACATGTAATGCCAGCTACTCAAGAGGTTGAGGCAGGAGAATTGCTTGACCCCGGGAGGTAGAGGTTGCAGTGAGCCCAGATTGCTTCATTGCACTCCAGTCTGGGCAACAAGAGCGAAACTCTGTCTCAATTAAGAAGAAGAAAAAAAAAAGCATTTGTGATTCACAGGAAGAGGTCAAAATATCAATATTAACAGGAGTTTGGAATAAACTGATTCTAACCCTCATGGATGACTTTGAGGGGTTCAATACGTTAGTGGGGGGAAGTCACTGCAGATGTGGTGGAAATAACAAGAGAACTAGAATTAGAAGTGGCACCGGAAGATGTGACTGAATTACTGCAATCTCATGATAAAACTTGAATATATGAGAAATTGCTTCCTATGTATGAGTAAAGAAAGTGGTTTCTTGAGATGAAATCGACATGTGGTGAATTTTCTGTGAACACTGTCGAAATGATAACAGGATTTAGAATATTACATAAACTTAGTTGAAGAAGTAGTGGCAGGGTTTCCAAGGATTGATTCCATTTTTGAAAGAAGCTCTACTGTTAGTAAAATGCTATTAAACAGCATTGCATGCTACCAAGAAATCTCTCATGAAAGGAAGAATCAACCAATGCAACAAACTTCATTGTTGTCTTATTTAAGAAATTGTCCCAGCCACCCCAACCTTTAGCAATCCCCACCCTGATCGGCCAGCAGTCAGCAACATTGAGGCAAGACCCCCTCACCAGCAAAAATATTATGACTTGCTAAATGGCTCAAATGATCACTAGCATTTTTAGCAATAAGGTATTTTTAAATTAAGGTAAGTCCATATTTTAGACATAATGTGATAGCACACTTAATAGACTGCAGTACAGTGTAAACATAACTCATAACTTTTTTTTTATTTTAGAGGCAGGGTCTTGCTCTGTCACCCAGACTGGAGGGAAGTCATGCAATCGTCCTGCACTGCAGCCTCAAAGTCCAAGGCTCAAGCGATCCTCCAGCCTCAGCCTCCCAAGTAACCAGGACCAGGGGCATGCACCACCACACCCAGCTAATTTTTAAAATTTCATCACCTGGAGGAAATGCCAATGCAGAAAAACGACACTTTTTTTTTTTTTTTTTCAAGAGATGGGGGTCTCACCATATTGTCAGGCTGGTCCTGAACTCCTGATCTCAAGTGATCTTCCCTCCTTGGCCTCCCAAAGTGCTAGAATTACAGATAATGAGCCACCACACCCTTGTAAACATAACTTTTATATGCACTAAGAAACCGAAAACTTGTATGGCTCACTTTATTGCCATATTTGCCTTATTGTAGTGGTATGGAATTGAACTGCAGTATCTCTGAGGTATGCCTGTAAACGAATTACCATAATGTGATGTGGGCAACAGAATCCAGGGAAGATTCAGAGGGTGGAGAAATCCCATCAAAACTTTCTAATTTGGGAGAAATTGTCCAAGAGTCTGAGGAAAACCAGTCATGATATTTGAAAGTAAGTTTATACCGAAAAATCTTAGGCAGAGCTGCAAATCGAAAAAGCAGGTCAAGACTACTAGGGGCAGAGAGGAGGAAGAATGTTTAAGTTGGGCTCTAATGGTAGGATTTGGACACGCTGAGATGGAGGAGACCTAAGGGTGTTACTTCCAAAATGGAACCAGTAAAACAAAAGCCATGATTGTCTAATAGAAAGTCTTTGCCAAGGAGGCTTATGAGATAAAGCGTGATAGGAATCAATTTGCAACACAAACCTGAATGTTCCAGAAATTTCACATGGCTTTACTTACTTTAAATTATGGTAGGAATGACACTGAGCTTCTTTTCTGCTCAGCTAGTGGGAAATTTAATTTCAGAGACTGAGAGGATTGCCTTCTCTTTCCCACCTCCAATTCCCATGCCCAGTCCCAGAGCTAATGGCCAGGAGTGTTTATGTGAAGCCAAACAGTCATGCGGCATCTCTGGTCACTGGTTTACATCAGAGATCCACAAACTTTTTCTGTAGAGAACAGATAGTCAATATTTTAGGCTTTGCAATCTGAGCAGTTCTCTGTCACAATCATTCAACGCTGCCATTGTTGTTTAAAAGCAGCCGTAGACAGTAGGAAAATGAATGAACTTGACTGTATCCCAGGAAGACTTTATTTATGGACACTGAAATTTGAATTTCATATAATTGCATGGGTCATAAAATATGATTTTTTTTTTCCAAACACTTTAAAATGGCACCATTCTAAGCTCAGAGGTTATACAAAAACAGACGACGGCCCAGATTTGATCTATGGGCTAACCCCTTATCTACGTGGTTTCCCCCAAGTTGCCTGCTGGCCAAGCTTACAGAGTGAAGTTGGACATCCCTGTTGTCCCCCTGGAGATCTTTGCCAGAGCTGAGAGCCTCCATACCCAGAGTCAGAAAGACCTTTCTAGGCTCAACATGCAGTCATGGCTCCCGGACACCCTGTCATCTTCCTGAGATTCTATGGAGAGTGGGCCACAGAGCCCCATTATTTTAAAAACTGTGCATATCCTTTCCTTCCCTTGGGGAACAGTCTTAGCTTTCTTGATACTAAGGACTGTGCCTCTCAAAAACACTCTACCACTTCTTTTCGTAGCGCAGCATGCTCAAATCCCTCATTGTGAAGGAGGAAAAAGTCAGGACGGGAAGTGACATGCAGGCTCCTTCTTTGGGCCCTGAAAGCTCAAAGTCCTGGCTACCTGCCCTAAAGGCTGAGTAATGTACAAAGAAAACAAAGACAAATAACTCAGTAAATTATCCAGCCTAGGATCACAGCTTTCTAGCCCCAGAGCAAGCTCAGGCCTCAACATTCTAAGCTTAAGAGGTCAGGCTGTCCCTCCATATTTCAAATGGTACAGGTCTTGAGTTTCCTCAGAAAACCTCTGAAGGGAGGTCACAGTTATGGGGACAAAGAAGGAAAGTGCTGGATTCAGGACACCAGGCTCCACTGAAGGTGACTCATGGTTTTGGCTCGCAAGCAACCTTGCTGATCACTTTGACCAGCCACAGGTCCCTGCCAGCTGCCCTCTGCAGGAGCACTCCTATTTTTATATCTGTGGTACAAAGAACTCCTACTAGCTAATTTCCACTTCCCCCACAAAAGCCTGTTTTACTTCTGCTTTGAGTAAAAAGCTTTCCTCTTCCTGGTATCAAAGCACACACTCAACAGTGCCTGTAATTCACAGTCTTCTGGTACCCTTGGCCTATCTCAGGCCCCTGTAGTAACAACTGGCTCCAAGCATGTCTCCTACAGCCACAAGCTCCAGTGGGGTAGCCAGGCTCACCGGAAGAGAATGTTCCCTACACAAGGCAATCTGAGACAGAAAAAGTCATCCTCAGAAGGTAGGGATTGGTGGACATGTGAGCCTGGGAAACGAGAACAACTTGTGCTGGGAAGTTGCTCACGTAAAGAGTTCACAGAGCAGGTATCTGCTGCCCAGGCTTAAACTCTCAAGTGGAAAATGGAAACCATCATTCCAGATTGACTTCTCACCCTGTATCTGTGCATTCATCAACCTTTGGCAATAAGATCATTTTTTAGCCCCACACATAGCATATAGGAGAGATTTATCCAAGCCCTGCTATTATAGATGAATAAATGAAACACATTCAGGAGGTTGCCCATACAGTATTTGCCTCATTTTCCCCACAGCTCTAGAGAAAGGACATTTTATAAGTTCTATCATTCCACAGAGCTGTACAAACTGCCTGGCTTAACTGACTTAAATTTTTTTTTTTTTTTTAATAGAGACAGGATCTTGCTCTGTCACCCAGGCTGGAGTGCAATGGTGCAGTCACAACTCACTCCAGCCTGCAGCTCCTGGGCTCCAGCAATCCTTCCACCCTGGCCTCCCAAAGCACTAGGATTACAGGTACGAGCCACCATACCCGGCCTTCACTTTTTTTTTAACTTGACAAAATGGTTCTTAAGTTCAAGATGGTTAGCATACATCTGCTTTCAAGACAGAAACGGGGAAAAAAGAAGGAACAGCCACAATCGTTCACTTTATCAGCAAAGTAAAAACTTTCCCAGAAGCTCCCCTAGTAGATCTCACTTCTGCTTAATTAACTAGAACTGTACTTTCTGTCTGCCCAGAGCAACAAAGGAGATTGGGAACTTGAGTGTTCAGCTTCTTCAGCCCCTAGTGAGGAGGAGGAGAGGGATTTGGATGGTATAGAAGGAGTCAGTCTGAATTCTGCTTCAAATAGCTAAACAATTTTGAAAACTAAAAGCCCAACAGGGAAAACTAGCTCTGCTCTCTATTAAAATTATAAAATTATAGAACTATGGGATATAGTTTCATGTAATATCATAAAACTATAAGAATAAAATCAAAGTTGAACACACAGGATTTGGCAGAGATTAATAGGACAGACGAATTAGCCCGGAAACAGATCCTAATACTCAATATAAGGCTTTTTTTTTTTTTTTTTTTTTTTTGAGACAGAGCCTCACTCTGTTGCCCAGACTGGAGTGCAGTGGCGCAATCTCGGCTCACTGCAACCTCTGCCTTCTGGGTTCCAGCGATTCTCCCGCCTCAGCCTCCCAACTAGCTGGGATTACAGGTGCCTGCCATCACATCCGGCTAATTTTTGTATTTCTAGTGGAGATAGGGTTTCGCCACATTGGCCAGGTTGGTCTCAAACTCCTAACCTCTGGTGATCCACCCACCTCAGCCTCCCAAAGTGCTGGGATTACAGGCAGGAGCCACCACGCCCGACCAATGTAAGACTTCTTTAAAAGCTATCACAGATTTCCCAGGAAGAAAACTACCATTCACTACCATTCAATATAACGAACATTGGTGCTATTGTTCTGGAATAATTGGGAGGAGAATATATTCTCACCATATCAACCGTTCTTACCATGACATATATCAAAACTAAATCCATAAAGAATAAAATAAAGGAGAATAATTTTGTACTCTTCAGACAAAAGACAAGAACTGAGCAGAAAGCTTGGCAGGTAGGAGGGAAGGACTGGATATGGTTATGAGACCACCAGAGCTGTGGCCCCCACAAGTAGAATACTGAAAAAGGTCAGCAAGGCAGGACCAAACACCGCTTAGTGATGTGGCTGTATCTGTGTCAGTGAACAAACAGCCTATGGGCCAATTCCAGTTTGCCGGCTGTTTTGGTGTGCTCACAAGCTAAGAATGGTTTTGATACTTTTTCATGATTGAGGAGAAAATCAGCAGAATAATATTTCATGACATGAAAATTATATGAAATTCACATTTCAGTGTCCATAAATAAAGTTATTGGGACACAGCCACACTCATTCATTTAGGTATCGTCTGTGGCTACTTTTGTGCAACGTGGCAGAGTTGAGGACTTAAAACAGAGAACACCTGGCCTACAAAATCTAAAATATTTATTATCTGGCTCTTGCCAGAAGAAGTTTGCCAATTCCTCAGCTCCATGATGAAGTGAGCTTGCTGCGTAAGAAACTTGTGAGACTGAATCAGCCATGGCTGTTGTTGGAGGGAAAATTAACCCAGAGGGGAATTCATCATCTACCCCTACTGATGGGCCAGGGTCCCTTCGTCTCTTTGAAGCTGATGATCTGAGAAGAGGATGCCTGCACTAGCAGTCAGGTGAAGTTAAATTTGCATTCTGAAGTTCCAAGGGGCACAAATTCTATCTCCCTTAGAACGAGGCTGAGTTTTCCAGGAAATTTGAAGTGAGAACTGGGAAATGCGGAGACTTCTGAGAGGGCTGTAGAAAGAAGAGGGACGATGAGCTATAGAGAGATTAGGGAAAGAGGGCTCTGCACGGAGCACCTTATTTCTGGAGGTGGTTAGAACTTGACCTTTATGATATATAAGGGGAATGAGTAAACAGAACAAAGTCTCAGTTTCCACTGTGTTGATAATACACGTACTCTTCATTAACTGATCTGTGATTGTCCTATTATTAGCTAGCGTGTGTTTGGTCTGTGGAAACATTGTGAGCAGAAAGTTCTAGGGCAGGAGAGAGCAAACATTCTTATGCCACTTTGTTGGGCTCTGGCAGAAATGATTCTATAAATTCATCAATCCCCTTTCATAGATGATGATGATGATGATGATGATAAAAATAAAAAGAGCAGTTAGCATTTAATGAGCATTTACTATGTGTCAGGAGTATGGATTATATAATTTAAACCTCAAAATCATCCTTTGGAATTATGCTATTGCCATCCCAATTTATTCAGATGAGGAAGCAAAACATGTTAGGTGAATCATCCAAAGCCACCCAACTGGTAAGTGATGAAGTCAGGGTGCAAACCTTAGTGGAGGGACCCCAGAAATCATGCTCTTAACCCCTATCTTGTCCCGTCTTCTTTGCCAAAGAGTCACAAATCTTCCAGACTGGTTGCTACAGTGAGAGACCTGAGACCAATAGCAGTAAAGATGCTTCTCCCTGGAACGAGAGAGCATGCAGCTAAGTAGCCTAATTTCCTGCCCTCCTTCCACCTTGTAGATTAATAAGAAACACCTTCATACCACAAAAATGAAGACCACTGCCACATGCAGGGTTCATCCAGAATTGCTGTTTCAAATGCTCTTTCAAAAGCAAAGGGAGCAAGTGTTTTCTAAATGCCTCATATTAAATAAGGAAAGCAAATTCTCCTTTTTATTTATATTTATTTTTATTTTGGAGATGGAGTCTCGCTCTTGTTGCCCAGGCTGAAGTGCAGTGGTGCGTGCAATCTTGGCTCATCACAACCTCTGCTTCCTGGGTTCAAGCAATTCTCCTGCCTCAGCCTCCAGAGTAGCTGGGATTACAGGCACCCGCCACCACGCCCAGCTAATATTTTGTATTTTTAGTATAGACAGGGTTTTACCATGTTGGTCAGGCTGGTCTCCAACTCTTGACCTCAGGTGATCCGCCTGCCTCAGCCTCCCAAAATGCTGGGATTACAGGCATGAGCCACAGCACCCAGCCACAAATTCTTTTAAATCCCATCATTGACAAATAGAGAATTATAACTTAAATAATGCTTTTAAAAATCTTAAAGGAAACCATAAGTAGAATTTAAAATGTGGTTGATTACATAAGAACATAAAAGTGGCACAGAATAATAAAAAGATGGACAGATATATATGAGGCAAATGCAAACTAAAAAGTGAGGATTGTGGTTGTTATTTTAGATGAATTCAAGGAAAATAATTAAATTTTTATAAGACACATACTTTATAATTGATACGTAAGAGCTGTTATCTTTTATGCATCAAATAACATGACATCAACATATAGAAAATAAAAACTTCTGGAAATAAGGGGGAAATGACAAAAATATAATCAAAGAGAGATTTTGAAATATTCATATCACTATTGCAAACATACAATAAGAGAAAAAGAAGCAAGGACAAAGAGGAGCTGATTAACAAATAATAAGACAAGGATCAACTTAGAAAAGAGTATGTTGTCTGTAAGGGTTTTCTCTGGACCCAGCTCCCCAAATCTAAATGACAGACCCCATGCACAGTTCTCTCTGACATTTCAGACAAGCATAGTTGCAGTAAAGATCCTTGTACATGTATGCTTACACACTGGTATTGTTATGTTCTTGATGGTTGATTATCAAGTGAGATTTCAAGGCCAAAGCTAAGTATGCTTTTGATTTTCATAGATGATGAGATTGATTGCATTTCTAAAGACTGTAAAAATTCATATTCCTACCACATCATCAGTGCTGTTTTACGTTTTGCCAAATGTAAATGGCATTTCATAATTACCTTAATTTTTATTCCCCCCTCTTCCACATTTATTGGAGAGTTGTATTTCCTTTTCTATAAATTGTCTATTTATATCTCTGCCCCCTTCCCCCCTTTTTTTTTGTCTATTTATATCTCTGTCCCCTTTGCCCCTTTTTTTGAAACCTCTGTCGCCCAGGCTGGAGTGCAGTGGCATGATCACAGCTCACTGCAGCCTCAGCCTCCCAGGCTCAAGTGATCCTCCTACCTCAGCCTCCTGAGTAGCTGAGACTACAGGCATAAACCACCATACCTGGCTGATTTTTTTTTTTTTTTTTTTTTGTAGAGACAGGGTTTTGCCATGTTGCCCAGGCTAGTCTTGAACTCCTGGGATCAAGCGATTCACCTCCCTCAGCCTCCCAAAGTGCTGGGATTACAGGCCTGAGCCACTCTTTCTATTATACTTGGTACTAATATTTTTCCCTATCATTTGTCTTTCGATATCTGTTGGTGTTTTTCAATAGGTACACACAAACTTTATTGTAGCCAATTATATCTATATTTTCCTTTATAAATTCTGGCTTTCCTGACTTGCTTATGAATTCCCTTCTTACCCAAGTTGGTGCCCATATTCTCCTAAATTTTCTTCTTTTTTTTACATTATATCTTTAATCCATTCGAGATTTACTTTTTGTAGGTGATACATGAGGAAAAGATCCCACTTCATTTTCTTAATTTTCTTCTCCAGCACTAGTGATGAAATAGAAGATGCTTTGCCTACTTACAGTTCACCTTTATCGTATATTAATTACCCACATAGATCCAAGATTATTTCTGGACACAATTATGTTTCTCTGATCTATATATCCTTGTGTCCAGATCGAATTGTTTTTATTACCATTGCTTCATATAATTTTATTTTACTTATTTATTGAGATGGGATCTCATTCTGTCACCCTGGAGTACAGTGGTATGATCTCAGCTCACTGCGACCTCTGCTTCCCAGGCTCAAGTGATCCTCCCACCTCAGCTTCCCAAGCAGTCGGAACCACAGCCTCTTGCCTTATATCTGGCTAATTTTTGTATTTTTTGTAGAGGCAGGGTTTCACCATGTTGTCCAGGCTGGTCTCAAACTCCTGGGCTCAAGCAGTTCTCCCACCTCAGCCTCCCAAAGTGCTGGGATTATAGGCATGAGCTACTGCATCTGGCCTCATAGAATTTTATTTTATTTTATTTATTTTTTGAGATGGAATCTCACTTTGTCACTCAGGCTAGAGTGCAATGGGGTGATCTCGGCTCACTGCAACCTCTACCTCCCAGGTTCAAATGATTCTCCTGCCTCAACCTCCCTAATAGCTGGGATTACAGGCACACACCACCACGCCCAGCTAATTTTTGTATTTTTAGTAGAGATGAGGTCTCACCAAGTTGACCAAGCTGGTCTCAAACTCCTGACCTCAAGTGATCCACCCGCCTTGGCCTCCCAAAGTGCTGGGATTATAGGCATGAGCCATAGCACCTGGCCTGAATTTTAAATGGTGTTGAATAACTAGTAAAATGAAGTGAGAAACTATTGGATTTTGTTAGTAGGAAACCATTCATCACCTTTGAGGGTATAGTTTCCATGGGTCCATAGAGATGGAAGCTAGATTTGGGGCTGTTTGGTGATGAGTGGAAGGTACAGATTGTTCTCTTGAAGAATTTAGCAGTGAGACAGTGGAAGGTGAGATGGTGGGTTGAGTGGGAAGCAGGAAAAAGGAAAATATTTTAAAGCCCAGGCGAGATGTGCACGTGTGTGGCCTAAGATAAAGGAGTCAATTGAAAGCAAATAAACGACAACTAAAGACCCACATCCCATAAAAGAGTTCTAAGCACCCATAATCTTCTTCCCAATATAACTAAAATGATGTGATTGTCATAAAATAGTGTTACTTAGTGACAGGCTGTACATAACGAGAATTGCCATTAAAGCTTGGCATAGTCTCAATTCAACATTAAGGGCTGGATTAAAAAAAATAAAATTGGCCAGGTGTGGTGGTTCTCACCAGTAATCTCAGCACTTTGGGAGGCCAAGGCAGGTGAATCAGAAGAATCCTTTGAGCCCAGGAGGTTGAGGCAGTGAGCCGGGATTGTACTACTGCACTCCAGCCTGGGTGAGAGAGAGAGACCTTGTCTCAATAATAATAAAAATAATAAAATCAACTACATCCTCTCCATTGGTAAAAACAATGATGAGGTTTCTCTGGCAAGTATGATGACCCTGGGAGACAGACACCAAGAAAGAAGACTGGTGGAAGCTACCATCACTGGGTTCCAAGGACTCCAGGGGATGCACTTCCTGAGACCCAAGGTAGTCACCATGGTTTTGCCTGGAATGAACATTTTCCCTTTTGCTCTACTCCCAACAGGACCATGGCTAAACTTGCACCTGGGACTGTGAGGCAGTGGTTTCCAAATTTGGCTGCACATCAAAATTACCTGCGGAGGTTTTTTAAAATCTCAATGCCCATGTGGCACTCCAGACCAATGAAATCAGAATCTCTGCTTGTGACACCTGAGCATCAGTAGTTTTTAATGCTTCCCAGGTGATTATAATGTGCACTGATTTTGGGCGTCTGAATCAGTTGACAACGTAATACAGCTTTTTGAAACTGGGACACGTGGTAGCTCACACCTGTAATCCCAGCACTTTGGGAGGCCGAGGTGGGTGGATCACGAGGTCAGGAGATCGAGACCATCCTGGCTAACACGGTGAAACCCCGTCTCTACTAAAAAAAAAACACAAAAAAATTAGCCAGGCGCGGTGGCTGCCGCCTGTAATCCCAGCTACTCTGGAGGCTGAGGCGGGAGAATGACGTGAACCCGAGAGGCGGAGCTTACAGTGAGCCGAGATCGTGCCACTACACTCCAGCCAGGGCCACAGAGCGAGACTCTGTCTCGAAAAAAAAAAAAAAAAACAGAAACTGGGACATGTGCATTTTGACCAGGTCTGGTGTGAAGAAATGTTAGGGACAGGCAACAAAGATGCCTTCAGATGACAGAGCGTATTCTCTGTGAGCCAGTTCACTTAGAATGTCCTTTCAGGAAAATGCCATTGATACCTTGAAGTGGGGTATTTTCCAGTCTGCTAAAGGATACCCAGGGGGTTTCTAACATGGCCAAGAATTAGTAAAGCACAAGAGTGCAGAGTGGGGTTCTTTAGTAGCTGTGCAGAAAAAAATGAAAATAAAAATTTAAATATCACAAGACATGAAAGAGAAGCTACTTCCAGTATGGAGTCGAGTGTGAAAATTCAATTACAAGAAGCAAGAAAGTAAGCCAGCGGCTCACGCCTGTAATCCCAGCACTTTGGGAGGTTGAGGCAGCAGGATGGTTTGAGGCCAGGAGTTCAAGACCAGCCTGGGCAACATAGCAAGTCCCTGTCTCTACAAAAAAAAATTTTTTTTTAAAGAAAAATACAAAAAAGAAAGAAAGTAGTCATTCATGTAGTACTTTCCTAGGAGGCAAAATTATTTACTTCTCAGCTCTGCCAGTAGTTATAATAATGTTTAAACCGGCTGCCAGGAGGCATTTAAAAATTAACTATCCTACAAATTGTTTTGACATACAGGCACCTACGGCACATATTCTCATCCACCCTAAAATCAAAGTTTGCAAGACTGGGAATATGGTTAGCAGGAAACAAAGTGAATCATACTGAAACTTGAAAAATAGCACACTAATGTGTCACCTTTACATTGAGAAGCAAAATGAATCATTTGCTAGTGTTTGATTTTTAGTACCAGAAGCCAGGTGATTTTTATCTGAGGTCAGTCTTTTTTTGATCTCTTAACTAGAAAATAGGAAGTTGAGTTTACCACCCAGAGGATCTTTTAATAATGAAGCAGATGTCTGCCTTCACATAATTTTTTTTTTTTTTTAGAGACAGAGTTTCACTCTTGTTGCCCAGGCTGGAGTACAATGGCATGATCTTGGCTCACTGCAACCTCCGCCACCCAGGTTCAAGCAATTCTCCTGCCTCAGCCTCCCGAGTAGCTGGTATTACAGACGTGCATCACCATGCCCAGCTACTTTTTGTATTTTTAGTAGAGACAGGGTTTCTTTCACCATGTTGGCCAGGCTGGTCTAACTCCTGACCTCAGGTGATCCACCCGCCTCGGCCTCCCAAAGTGCTGGGATTACAGGCACGAGCCATGGAGCCCAGCCCCATATAATGTTGTATACACAAAAAATTTCCGAGCTCAGGTTGTAGGGCACAAAGTCTTAGGTTAGAAGCCCTGGGTTGGGATCCCAGCTCTGCTAGGTACTTGTAGGTGACCCTGGATAATGACTTAACCTCCCTACACCTCAGTTTTATCAACTTTAATATAGGATTGATGGTGGTGGTGGTGATGATGATGATGATGATGAAGATAATTGTTTCCAAAGTACTTAGCTCTATTCCTGCCATAGGTAAACATTCAATAGATGATAATCATTCCTCTAGCCATATTCTCCTTATAAATTGCCTAAAAGACTCAAAGAAAGGGCAGGCACGTTGGCTTATGCCTGTAACCTCAGCACTTTGGGAGGCAAGGGGATCCCCTGAGCCCAGGAATTTGAGGCCAGCCTGGGCAACACGGAGAAACCCCGTCTCTACAAAAAATACAAAAATTAGCTGGATATGGTGGTGTGTGCCTGTAGTCCCAGCTACTCAGGAGGCTGAAGTGAGAGGATTATCTAAGCCTGGGAGGTTGAGGCTGCCGCGAGCCATGATCACGCCTCTGCACTCTACCCTGGGTGACAGACCAAGAACCTGTCTCAAAAAAAAGACCCAAAGAAATATCCCTGCTTATGATCACTTGTTATGTAAAGATTGCATAGAAATAGATTAAATGTTTGGGCATTAATTTAAAAACATGTGGTTTCATTTAGAAATGCACTATTCTGAATCTTAATTCTTGATTTTGATCCCTCAGCTGGGCCTGCTCGCCTTCCAAAGTTGGACTCCTCTCTCTCAGTTACTCTCGTGCCCTTTCTCTGGTAAAAAATTAAAAATACACTGAGTAAACAGAGTACAAATTATTGGTTTATTTTTAAACTTTACAGGTTCCCTCGGAGACATAATCATTTCCTGTAAGCATGTCAGCTCAAGCTTGCTTTTCCTGGCTCTCTGCTGCCACCACCATTCCCACAATCCAAGCTCCTTGGAACCTCACACTTCCCCATTTTCAGTGCTATCAGGGGCTGCCCTCTGGGACAGTCATTATTTCAGTTCCATTTCTCAGTCTTTCTGTCTACCGCCTACTCCTCCATCTATTCGTGGTGCCGACATTTCAAATAGTTTTGTACATATCCAAATACAGGGAGGCCCCCTCGTTGGTAAATTTTATTTTATGGTTTTTTGTTTTGTTTCGTTTTGTTTTGTTTTTGAGACGGAGTCTTGCTCTGTCGCCCAGGCTGGAGTGCAGTGGCGCGATCTCCACTCACTGCAAGCTCCACCTCCTGGGTTCATGCCATTCTCCTGCCTCAGCCTCCCGAGTAGGTGGGACTACAGGCGCCTGCCACCACGCCTGGCTAATTTTTTTGTATTTTTAGTAGAGATGGGGTCTCACTGTGTTAGCCAGGATGGTCTCCATCTCCTGACCTCGTGATCCGCTCACCTCGGCCTCCCAAAGTGCTGGGATTACAGGCGTGAGCCACGCGCCCGGCTTATTTTATGTTTTAATTTATTTTTTTGAGATAGAGTCTTACTTTGTTGCCCAGGCTGGAGTGCAGTGGCCACGATCTCGACTCACTGCAATCTTTGCCTCCTGCATTCGAGCGATCCTCCAGCCTCAGCCTCCCAAGTAGCTGGGATTACAAGCATGTGCCATCACGCCCAGCTGATTTTTATATTTTTATTAGAGATGGGGTTTCACCATGTTGCCCAGGCTGGTCTTGAACTCCTGACCTCAAGTGATCCACCTGCCTCAGCCTCCCAAAGTGCTGGGATTACAGGCATGAGCCACCGCGTCTGGCCTCATTACTAAATTTTAATCACTCTCTCATACACTAGAAGAGACATACCTAGGACTTTATAAACACTTAAATCTCAAAGTTTTCAAATATTGCCTTTCCTCATTTCTCCCTGTTCTCTTTTCTGAAATCCTAATTATATGTATTTCTAATTTTCACCTTCTATCCTCCATATCTCAACCTCTCTTTTATGTTTTGCACAATCTTCTCTGTTTACTCTTCATTGTGGGTAATTTGCTAATTTCTTTAGATCTGTCTTCCTAGTTTATAAATTCTCTCTCCATCTAACACTAGGTCTTATTTCCATCAAACTGTGTATTTGCACTCACTGATCAACTTGAGAAAGGTTTTGTAAAAAGTATTTGTGTTTGGGCCAGGCACGATGGCTCATGCCCGTAATCCCAGCACTTTGGAAGGCTGAGGCAGGCGGATCACTTGAGGTCAGGAGCTTCAGACCAGCCTGGCCAACATGGTGAAACCCTGTCTCTACTAAAAATACAAAAATTAGCCGGGTGTGGTGACACATGCCTGTAGTCCCAGCTACTTGGGAAGCTGAGGCAGGAGAATCACTTGAAACTGAGAGGCAGAGGTTGCAGTGAGCCAGGATCATGTCACTGCACTCCAGCCTAGGCAACGGAATGAGACCCTTAAGAAAAGTATTTGTGCTTCATTTCAGTAAATTCTATTTGATTCTTTTTAAATTATAGTTTTTGAGCAGATAATAAAGCCACATTCAAAAATTATGTGGCTTTATTATCTGCTCAAAACTAAATGCATATGTTTAAAAGGTATAAATTGAGAAGTTTTATTCCTACTCCATCCCTGCCCAGCCCCCATAGATAATCAGTTTAATTAGTTTCTTGTATATGCTTCCAGTGTTTCCTCATGCAGGAAACACATATGCATTTTTATCTTTCTCTTTTGCTTGCACAAAAGTTAGCACAATATATATGCTGTTATCCATTTAATTTTTTTTTCACTTTAAAAGTATAACTAGGAGATGATTCAATTTGGTTATTTTTAAATCTTCCCAGTCACAGACAATACTGTCTGATTACTTATCCATTTTTTAATTCAGTCTTTTTTTTTTTTTTTTTTTTTTTTGATAGAGTATTTTTCTTCTTCCCAGGCGGGAGTGTAGGGGGGGGGTGTCGGCTCAGTGCGACCTTTGCCTCCTGGGCTCAAGTGATTCTCCTGCCTCAGCCCCCAGAGTAGCTGGGATTATAGGTGCCCACCACCGCACCTGGCTAATTTTCGCATTTTTTAGTAGAGACAGGGTTTCACCGTGTTGGCCGGGCTGGTCTCAAACTCCTGACCTCAGGTGATCCACCCGCCTCGGCTTCCCAAAGTGTTGGGATTATAGGCATGAGCCACTGTGGCCAGGCTTTTTTTTTGTTTTTCAATCTTATTTATATAAATAGCCCATGCATAGTTATTTTATATTCTGTGTCCAGTAATTCCAGTATCTGAAGTCCCTGGAGTTTCCACATGATTAATTATAGATTCAGCTAACTCTCACAGTGACTCATTTCCTTGAATGTTTGGTGGTCTTTGAGATCTAGTTCATAATAATTAATGGGATCCTGATGATCCAAATTAAAGATGTTTTCTTCCAGAAAGAATTTGCATTGGTTTCTGCCAGGAGCTAGGGACAAGGGGTGTTACTAACCTGCAATAAGCAAACACCGTTCAAGGGTCTTCTGCTTAATCTCAGTCTCTCATTTAGTATCCCCTGTTCCACCCACTGGGGACTGCATAATTACAAAATTTAGGCCTTCGTTGAAACGTTGACACCAGTGTTTGCCTGGTGTACTTTCATTTCATTTGTACTTTTATTTAATTGTTCTATTTCAGCACCAGTACCAAGTTATTTACTGCAAGCCTTATGGTACAGTTTAATATCTGATAGGGAAAGTCTTTTCGTTTTCAAAATTTACTAGGTTCTCATAATTTATTTTCCCAAATGATCTTATAAATTATTTGCTCATTGATACAGTTTTGATATTTGTCCCCACTCAAGTCTCATGTTGAAATATAATCCCCAATGTTGGGGGTGGGGCCTGGTGGGAGATGTTTGGATCGTGGGGACAGATCCCTCATGAATGGCTTGGGCCATCCCCTTGGTGATAAGTGAGCTCTCGCTCTGAGTTCACATGCGATCTGGTTGTTTAAAAGTGTGTGGTATCTCCCCCTCACTCTCTCTCTCCTTCTCACTTGCTCTTGCTTTTGCCACATGACATGCCTGCTCCCCCTCTGCCTTCTGCCATGATTGTAAGCTTCCTGAGGCCTCTCTAGAAGCCAAGCAGGTGCCAACACCATGCTTCCTATAAAGCCAGCAGAACTGTTAGCCAGTTAAAACCTCTTTTCTTCATAATTTATCCAGTCCTGTGTATTTCTCTATAGCAATGCAAGAGTGGCCTAATACACTCATGGACTTTTCCAAAGTGAAACAATCTGTGAGGACTTACAAGGAAAATGATAGCAGAAGCGTATGTTAACCTCCAAACCCTATGTCAACGCAAACAAGAATGAATAAAAAGAACCGAAAATTAAGAAAAGGACTCTATGTTGCAGTGAGGAAAGCCCCCAACATTATACCACACACTCTGAAGATGAAGAATGCCAAATATAATGTCATGTGGAGCAAGTTGACAGAGTCCCATGATCAAACACAAATCTCCATCCAGTTCATGAGCACAGTGCAGTATGGCAGGTCCTAAGTGTAAGAAATTCCAAAAGATCCCACCAATATAAGTGCTAGGGGCATGAGCAAGCTGCTGGAAGAATAAGGAACACTCTTCCGTGGAGCCCACTGACCCATTACTGATTACTAAGGAATGTGGTGTTGCAAGACATTCTGCCCTGCTGAGTGCAGTTTTTTCTCCATCATCATTTTCTATCAGATTGGGGCAGTATCTGGAGGCAAAGTCTACTTCACGATCACAGGGAGCATTGAACAATCCCATGATGACACAATTGGAAAACGAAATGAAAGAAGATAAATAATTTCTTTTTTTTATTATTATAATTCTGGGATACATGTGCAGAACGTGCAGGTTTGTTACATAGATATATGTGTGCCATGGTGGTTTGCTGCACCCATCAACTCATCAACTAGGTTTTAATCCCCGCGTACATTAGTTATTTGTCCTAATGCTCTCCCTCTTTTTGCCCCCATCCCCCCAACAGGCCCCAGCGTGTGATGTTCCCCTCCCTGTGTCCATGTGTTCTCGTTGTTCAACTCCCACTTATGAGTGAGAACATGCAGTGTTTGATTTTCTGTTCCTGTGTTAGTTTGCTGAGAATGATGGTTTCCAGGGGATAAATAATTTCTATACTAAACTGTTCTAGGGCAGAGAAAGAAGAAATTCTTGCCAATTAACAAAAACCAATGTAAGACTGTTTTATATAGATAATGCACAGGAGAAAGCTAGAGATATCTCAGAATTGATTTTTAAAAATTCTTAATAAAGTATCAGCAAATATAATCTAGGAGCAGATTTGGTTAAAGAGCAATACACCATGACTGCAACTTTTATTCCAAGAATGCATAGGTGGCTAAATATTAAGAAATCTATTAATACTGATGAAAAGAAGATAAAAGTATATGATCCTATGGTAGGTATCAACAAAACGTTTCATAAAACTTAGTGTCCATACCTGATAAATGCTCTTTGTAAAATGGGATTCGGTGAATATTTCTTTACATCAAAACATCTCTTAAACCAAAAGTTGAGATCATGTTTAGTGATTTTCATCTTATAATCTACATAAGATTATGTGATAGACATTGCAAATAGACAAGAGAACAAAATAAGAAATTTAAAAATTAGAATGAAGAAGACAAAATTATCATTATTTGTAGATAATGGAAAGTCTAAGAGATTCAGCTGAAAGCTATTAAAAAGTAAAAGAGTAAAAGAGAGCTCAGAAAATTTTCAGGATATAATGTTAATATTCAAAAATCAAACATCTTATAATGCATTAAAACATAATCCAAAATAAATCCATTTGTGAAAGTATAAAATACATACAAATAAATTTGAATTATATGGAAAAAAAACAGAAAAAAATGTGATTAAGTGAAAAGGCATACCCTGTGAGGGAACAGAAATATTTAGTATGGTGTAAAATATAAATTCTTCCAAAATAGTCTGGAAAATCATCATCATTCTGGTCAAAATTCTAACATGATATTGTGGAAGGGAGCATTTTTTATTTATTTATTTTTTTTTGAGACAGAGTCTTACTCTGTCGCCCAGGCTGGAGTGCAGTGGCGTGATCTTGGCTCACTGCAAGCTCCGCCTCCTGGGTTCATGGCATTCTCCTGCCTCAGCCTCCCGAGTAGCTGGGACTACAGGCGCCCGCCACCACACCCGGCTAATTTTTTGTATTTTTAGTAGAGACGGGGTTTCACTGTGTTAGCCAGGATGGTCTCGATCTCCTGACCTCATGATCCGCCTGCCTCGGCCTCCCAAAGTGCTGGGATTAAAGGCATGAGCCACCGCTCCCGGCCCTGGAGCATTTTAAAAAATATTTAAATTGCATGATACAAAGGTGGCATCTCAATGGTGATTGGGTAAAGATAATCACATAAATAATTGTGCTATTATAATTATGATGAATGGTATTAAGAAAAAATACAGATTGGTGTGAAGTGTTTTAAATACAGTGTGAGTTCTTGTTTCATTCATTACACCAAATACATTCCAAATGCAACAAATGTTTTAAAGCACAGCTGAAATTGCATGAGAGCTAGGAAAAAAATGGATAAATATTTTTAAATCTTGGGTGGAAAGTCTTTCTGAGCACATCATGAAATTCAGTAATCACAGACAGAAGATCGGTAGCCTGGACTAAGTAACAATGAAAACTTTCCCATGACACAAACAAGCAAAAGTCTTAAATAAAGTTGCAAGACAAAGAGAAAATATGGAGAAATATGTGCAATATAGATGACAAGCAGCTTGTGGCTTCCATAATATAGAAGAGTTGTGTAGTTATTTAGAATAAACCACCCCTCTTCCCAAATAAAAAGGTATAGGTCTTCAGCTGAGGAAACGTTTTCTCGTGTCTCTACTGAACTACGCTCCCATACTCTGAAGTTGAAGGAAGGAGGTATGACCAATGGCAGTTGCTATTACTCACTCTTACCAGGATCCTGCCAGTGCCCTTCACACACACCCCCCACACACACAACACACACAAATGTACACACAAACATAGACACAATGCACTCAGCTCTCACACACACACCACATACACACCACACACACATGCACACACGTGTATATACAAACATGCACCCAATGCACTCAACTCAAATACACACAACACATATACGACACATATCTTGGGCAGTTTATTGTGGGGTCATACCTGCCTGCACGGTATGATCTGTACCTGTACCCCCTCTGTGTACCACTCAGCTGTTTCTAAGCTTTGCACTCTATCTGGATCCAGAATGATGCCAGTGAACGTGGTCACGAGGAGGACATGTTCTGCCTGCTCCCCAAGATGGAATCAGTGCATAGAGTCCCATGGCTGCCAATTTTCTGGTTCAGGTCATGGGAAAGTCCCTTCCTCCCTTTGCAAAAGGGTACTGTTTTTGTGAAATGAAGGCAGGGTACGCTGTGTGCATATCTGAAGTCAGATCCTTCTGAGGTTCTGCCATTAGCTTGTCCATCTTCATTGTCGACGGTATCAGGAAATTCCCCTCCTTTCCCCAGCTTTGTTGGGTCTTCAAGGGTGACTGAAGGAGAGGTTCTTTTTTTTTTTTTTTTTTTTTTTTTTTTTTTCTTTTTTTTTTTTTTTTTTTTTTTTTTTAGACGGAGTCTTGCTCTGTCGCCCAGGCTGGAGTGCAGTGGCGCGATCTCGGCTCACTGCAAGCTCTGCCTCCTGGGTTCACGCCATTCTCTTGCCTCAGCCTCTCCGAGTAGCTGGGACTACAGGCACCCGCCACCACGCCCGGCTAATTTTTTTTATTTTTTTTTATTTTTAGTAGAGACGGGGTTTCACCGTGGTCTCGATCTCCTGACCTCGTGATCCGCCTGCCTCGGCCTCCCAAAGTGCTGGGATTACAAGCGTGAGCCACCGCGCCCGGCCGGAGAGGTTCTTATGAGTCATTGCATTGCAGGCCACCAGCCAGACATCATGTGAGCCATAAACTGTCATATAACAGCTTTTCCAACCACAATAACAAAAAAAAATATTCTCAGAACATAGATATACACAGAATACGGTCCTTGTGTCAACAGTCACTTGTGTGGGCTCAGCGCTGACAACAGTGCTGTGGCTACTCCAGGTATGCCTGCAATCCCTCTTTGAAGCTTGCCATCAGGGCTGGAAACACATATTTTTGGTATTCTGAGTCCACAAGTGTAGTATTTTTACATTGTGTTTGATTTTCGGAAATGGTTAAAAGTCATTCGCCACAGACTTCAATTTATAAAAGAAATGTCCAACTGGCTGGAAAGGATGGTGGAAGGAGAGAGGGGTGGGAATGGTTAATGGGTACAAAGAATATAGAAAGACTGAATAAGACCTAGTATTTGATAGCACAACAGGGTGACTATAGTCTATCATAATTGAATTGTACATTAAAAAATAACTAAAAGAGTATAATTAGATTGTTTATAATACAAAGCATAAATGCTTGAGGGGATAGATACCCCATTCTCCATGTTGTGATTATCACATATTGCACACCTTATCAAAACATCTCATGCATTCCATGAATATGTACACCATGTACCCACAAAAGTTAAAATTAAAAATAAAAAAAGAAATGTCCAACCGGCTAAGTTTTAATGATATATATTTTATATGGATATATAATGTTTTTACCCTACATAGACAGAGAAAACTGTAAAGTAATAAGACTAACTGATGTTCTTTTGCAGCTCATAAACACTCCGCAGGCAATTCCCAAAGGTAACTTCTTAGAAAAAAATGTTAATACTAATAGTGTCACTGGAATATGCATTTAGTCTTTCAAAGAAACTACTTAGAAGGACAATTATAATTCAGTTGAATATCTAGAATGTTTTGGGGAAGTCTCATTAGAGTTACACTTTGTCTAGAAGATGTCTTTTTAAATGTTATTTTGAAAGACTTAATAAGCAAATTGTCCCCTTCCTTTACCCACTTCCTTGCACCCCCCCAACACTCAGCCAATCCAATGCACTGTCAAATTCTTCATTTTTATTTTGATAACGTCTCTTTTTCATTAGAACCTTCCTCTCTAGTCCCTGTATTTCAATCTTTAATGTTGTTCTTTGTGCTATTTCATGCCTTTGTTTACATTCTTACACACACACACGCCCCATTCCTGGAATTTCCCCCCTAGTCGTCTCTGCCTGAAAAAAAAAACCCTACTAACCCTTCGAGGCCAGCTCAAACTTCACCTGTGTGGCCCTTGCTGGCCTCTTGTACTTATTCACTCTGTCGTTATGCTTGTCACTCTGAACCACTGTGTAGTATAAAAACTCCATCACTGAAGGAGCTGGGTAAGGTGTTGCTGGATGTTGTGAAATGAAGGTTAAACTGATTTCTCAATCACAGGGGAAATTCAGCATCAAAATTAAAGCAAATGATGTCAGTTCATTTCAGTCAGAGGTCCAATCTGCTAATAAATAATGCTACATTAACAACAGGAAGGACTGAATTTTATGCTTCCAGTCTCATTCCTTTGAAACCATATTGGGAGGCTTCCTGGATACACTCAATATAGAGAATACACATCTAGTCCTCCTTTGGGTTTAAGAAATGTGACTAAATAGATGGGATCAATTAGAAGCCATCAATTAGAAAACAGGAGTATTACTCAAGGAAAGACAAAATTAGTACTTGGTAATAGAAAAGTTGAAGATACATAGGACGGGCGTGGTGGCTCATGCCTGTAATCCCAGCACTTTGAGAGGCCGAGGCGGGGGAATCACCTGAGGTCTGGAGTTTGAGACCAGCCTGGCCAACATGGTGAAACCCCGTCTCTACTAAAAATACAAAAATTAGCCAGGCATGGTGGTGGTTGCCTGTAATCCCAGCTACTTGAGAGGTTGAGGCAGGAGAATCGCTTGAACCTGGGAGGTGGAGGTTGCGGTGAGCCAAGATCACACCATTGCACTCCAGCCTGGGCAACAGAGCAAGACTCGGTCTCAAAAAAAAAGAAAAGGTTGAAGTTGTTGTGTTAACTACTACATAAAAAAAATCACACCTGCCATTTTGATAGTGAAAATTTTGGTCAGCTGTCTGATGCCTACCCAGCTTTCTACTCCAGTGTTCTCACGTTCTTCATTTGTTGCTTCACTTTCTCTGGTACAAAAACGAAAACAAAAATACAGGTATGACACCACAAGCCCAGACAGCAAAAGCAAAAAAAAAAAAAATGGGATTATATCAAACTAAAAGTTTCTGCAGAGCAAAGGAAACAATCAACAAAATAAAAAAGCAATCTATAGAATGGGAAAAAATATTTATAAGCCATATATCAATAAAAAGTTAATATCCAAAATATTATATGTAAGGAACTAATACAACTCAACAGCAAAAAAAAAAAAAAAAAAAAAGCAAGTTACTTGATTTTTAAGAAATGGGCAAAGAACCTGAATAGATTTTTTTCAAAGAATACATATAAGTGACCAACAGGTATATGAAAAGGTGTATGACTTCACTAATCATCAGGGAAATGCAAATCAAAACCACAATGAGCTTTCACTTCACATCTGTTAGAATGGCTATTATCAAAAAGTCAAAAGATAACAAGTGTTGATGAAGATATGGAGAAATGAAAGCCTTGCACACTGTTGGTGGGAATGTAAATGGGTACAGCCACTATGGAAAACAGTATGGTAGTTCCTCAAAAAATTAAAAATAGAACTACGGTATGATCCAGCAACCCCACTTCTTGGTATATATCCAAAAGAAATAAAATCAGTACGTGGAAGAGGTTATCTGCACTCCCATATATATTACAGAGTTGTTCACAACATCCTAGACACGGAATCAACGTAAGTGCCTGTAGACAAATGAATGGATGAAGAAAATATTCACACACACACATAAATATCATTCAGGCAAAAATGAAGGAGGCTAGGCATGGTGGTGCATGCATGTAGACCCAGCCCCAGCTACTCTGTAGGCTGAGGCAGGAGGATTGCTTGAGCCCAGGAGTTCAAGACCAGCCTTATCTCAAAAACAAACACAAAAAAAACAGAAACAGAAAGAAGGGGAAGAAGAAGGGGAAGAAGGGGAAGGAGAAGGAGAAGGAGGAGGAAGAAGGAAGAAGAGGAGGAGGCGGAAATCCCTGTCATTTGCAACAACATGCATGAACCTAGAGGACACAGTGCTAAGTGAAACAAGCCAGACACAGAAAGGCAAAGGCAAATACTGCATGATCTCATTTGTAGGTGGAACCAAAACAGGAGAACTCATAGAAACAGAGAGCAAAAGGGTGGTTACCAAAGTTAGGGGTTGGGGAGGAATGGGGAACGTTGGTCAAAGAGTACAAACTTTCAGTTACAAGATGAATAAGTTCTGGAGATCTAATATACAGCATGGTGACTAGAGTTAATAATGTACACTTGAAATGGACTATAGGAGTAAATCTAAGTGTTCTCACCACACACAAAAAAGGTGAGGTGATGGATGTGTTAATTAGCTTGATTGAGGTAATCATGTCACAGTGTATAGGTGTATCATATCATCACATTGTGTGCCTTAAATACATAAAACTTTTATTTGTCAATTATACTCCAATAAAGCAGGACAAAGTATACAGGTCTGACTTCCAGAGAAAAATATCAGCAGACTTGAAATATCTGATCATTTTTCCCCCTGGAGGAGGGGATCGTACAGTTTTTTTAATTGATGAGTAACAATTTTATGTAGTAAGCCTATTCACTCTTTGTTAATCATATTTATTGCAAACAAGTTTTTCCCAAATGTTTAGACATTTATTCCTATTTATTCTCACACTTCCCTGATAATTCATTGAAATTGAGATCAAGACTTTATTCTTAGCAGGAAGTACTTGTACTTCTCTAAGTGACAGACAGGCTCAAAGAGTGGGCTTAAGGGTGGACCCAGGGCAACTGCAAATAGGCCAATTAGACAAAAACATTCAGGAACCTGGTAGTTAAAATAAA
This sequence comes from Hylobates moloch, assembly GCF_009828535.3. Lineage (NCBI taxonomy): Eukaryota > Metazoa > Chordata > Mammalia > Primates > Hylobatidae > Hylobates > Hylobates moloch. The sequence goes on from NW_026652285.1 coordinate 84,164,679, forward strand.
TAAATTAAAACTGTGGTGATTCAGCAAGCTTATTTCTGGAAATAGTTTTTTTTGATCTACATACTTTGGTTTTAGAGTACGTGGCACAAATATTGAATGTGGACCATTTCCAAAATACAATATAACTCAGACTAACTTAAATAATGATTCCTTTTACTGTGCATCGAACCTCACTTTTTTGTGTTATGGATGACTAAAAAACAAGTTTTCTTTCTTTATAAGCATTAGCTTTGTTAAAGCAGACGTAAATGGTACCATAACCACCCTTGCGATGGGGCTGCTGAGGGACTTCCTTGAACATAGATTGGAAATTCACTGAGATCAGAGAACGTTCGAGCTTTCCAGTTGGAAAACACTTGAAAGTTCAGTCTAGCTGGGCATCCTCTCTTTTGGACCCAATCTCCGGTTCTCATTTCACTTGGAAAGTACCTGCTTAAAAGAAGTTTACTTCCTTGTTGCTCAATTTAGACCATTTATTTTCCTTTCAGCTCACCAGAAAGCAGCATGATGGGTGACCAAGCTAGCGATTATGCAAAGCAGAAGTCATAGAGTAAAAATGGTCAATGCGTTTGAAAAGGGTTTACTTGGTCACCCATCATGTGCCACTGCACTCCAGCCTGGGGGACAGAGCAAGACTCTGTCTCAAAAAAAAAAAAAAAAGAAAAAAAGAAAAGTGTTTATTTGAGTTCCCCAAAAGTCAGGCTAACATGCAACAGCAAACTACAGGTGGTACCAACCATACCTTTTTGGGAAATTAGTGAAGCCCCAGGATTGAGGGCAAACTGAACAAGTTGGGTGGGAAATCAAGGGCCCGTTGGCAACCTAGTTGCAGGCAGGGACTGAGGACGATGACCTGGTTAGCCTTAGAAAGCTAAGCGTGTGATACAATCGATACAGACCATCACAGGTCAAGTGTAGAGTAAACATGGTTAGCTCTCCCAGGCACACAATCAACTGCCCAGAGCTGTTCTACAATGTGTATCTCTCCAATAAAGGCAGACTGCCTCATTCCCTCCAGAAGTGGCTTTTCATTTATTTTATCTCATGTGGTGACAAGCTTTAGTCATTCTATGCCTAGCTCTCCTAAGATTCACAAGCTCTCCAAGCTAGATCTCCTAGGTAGGTTTCAGCTCTACATCTAGCTCCACCCCCATCTAAGTAGCATCTCTTTAGAAGCCTACAAGGGTCTGAGGCAGGGCAGCAGCAGCCTGCAGGTTGGAAGAAAGGAAGCCACAGGAGTGGCTAGAGAAATGAGGGAAAGTAAAGGAACGTGGCTAACACCAGGGATGAACAGATGGAGACTCTGAGAAGTGGTCTCTGGGGGGTCGGGATGGGGACCTGTCCTTTTGCCTTTGTGAAGTTTCTTCATTCTCCATCTAATCCAGAGAATTGTTTTGGAGGCACCAAACTCAGGCTGACATTCAGACCAAATGGTTGTGTATTCATTTTCCATGAGAACTCTAGTAAGAATGTTCACGAATGCAGATCACAGGAAGCCAAGTCAGATTCAGAAAGCTGATTTGTGCCCTTGGAACCCAACCAGAGTGGTGGTGGGGTACTTAGGCTAGAGTCTCCAAGGCTGACAGCCCCCTACATCATCTCCTCGATAGGGCTACATGCAGTGTGGACATTGACATTCTCTAGCCAGGACCTTGTCCAATGCAGGAGTTGCACTGCCCAGCCGCTGCTCTCTGACTATCCATTCCTAGGCTCCATAATGACAGCTCCCCTTTTGTGGGCACTGCCTGTGTTTAGGCAGAAGGCAGCATTGTAGAGGGCCTCACTGCTGTCCCTGACCATCATCAGCAGAGCAAAACCCATGCAAACCATCAAGGGTACTGGAGCTCATCTGTTGCACACCAATTCTGGTGTTCATCTCCGTGACATCCCAAGCCACAGTCATTATCGCAAAACAACCCAAGTTCCCTCTCATCCTTGGAACTGAGTCCCCTTTCACGTCCTTGGGTCTCCCTTGGATGGCGGGAGTCATAACTCATGGCTAAGAGCTATAGGTGCCCCTTACCTCCTCTGCCTATCTCTGCTACTTACAGCTACTGCCAACTTCTTGGCTTGGAGGGTCATGGGGTCTAAGAAGGACCTTTGTGCTCTCCATTACTGGGCCCTGGAGTTCTCACCACCTCTGGAAGCTTTGAATCTGGTCAATGTCTCCTTACTTGCCAAGCCCACCAAGACTCAAGATGGCTGCTCCCAGGGACTAAAGCACAGGGCTAACTCTTCAGGTCCACACACTAGGTTCTCCCCCATCTGGCAGAGGTAGACTTTTGCAGACCAAGCTCATAAATTCTGAATCCTGCTAACCGCAAGGCTAGGGGATGGGACACAAGCCCATGGACCCAAAGAAACAGTGCCCTTTCACTCCCCCAAATCTCTGTGCTGCTCAAGTGAATGCATCTGGTCAAAGGTGAGAAAGTCAATTTATAGGCCCAGCATGTGACAGCTCTTGGCAGCTTTGACACCACGTGGTAGAGGGTCTGGAGGTCCCTCAATACAAGCCTGGAAAGAGGAGCTTCAAAGAGATCTCCACTCAGAGAATATGACTTGTGTCCTCTACAGCAACAGAAGACACAGGGCCTCGTATCTGATTCCAAGGATAAGAAACCCAAGGGTCAAGCGGTGGAGGCTGCCAGCCTAGTGGCAGGGCAAAACAAAAAGAACAAGCTCCATTTCCACCAGTCAGAGGACAAAGGCCCTAACAGGTAAGAAAACTGAAGTCTGTGGCTGGAGCCAGCAGTGATGGCAGGATAATCCTCTGTTTGGCATGCCAAAAATCTATGAGTTTCCATGGGTCAAACAGACACTCTAGGAAGCAATTGTGCTGGAAGAGCTATCTTGATGTGATTTCCCAAAAAAAGCCAACTGGCAGAGCAAAAGCACTCCTGCGCTTTCAGGGGCTGGAGCTGAGATAGAGGCCAAGAGTTCAGAATAACAAAATATAAAATAGCTAGGCAAGCACAACAACACATACATATGAATGACCTTGTAAGTTACAAACTAGAATACTCAGGCCAGCCTCGGTGGCTCACGCCAGTAATCCGAGCACTTTGGGAGGCAGAGGCGGGAGGATCACTTGAGGTCACCAGTTCGAGACTAGCCTGGCCAACATGGTGAAACATCCCTCTCTACTAAAAATATAAAGATTAGCCAGGTGTGGTGGCATGCATCTGTAGTCCCAGTTACTCGGGAGGATGAGGTGGGAGAATCGCTTGAAGCAGGGAGGCAGAGGTTACAGTGAGCTGAGATTGTGCCACTGCACTCCAGCCTGGGCAACAGAGTGACAGAGTGAGACCCTGTCTCAAAAAAAAAAAAAAAAAAAAAAAAATTAACAGAAAAATAATGGTAACTTATTCTTACTTGGTATAAACAAAAACCTATTTTAAAGTTACAGTAGGTGGTATTGGCACAGAAATAGATCAGTAGAACAAAAGAAGAAGTTCAGAAATAGACTTTAGCATATGATTCAGTATATGATTTCAAATCACTAACGGAAAAAAACAGTCAATGAGTTTTTTTTTTTTTTTTTGGAAATAGGGTCTTGCTCTGTCACCCCGCTGGAGTGCAGGGCATGACCATGGCTCACTGCAGCCTCAACCTCCCCCGTTCAAGGGATCCTCCCACTTCAGCCTCTCAAGTAGCTAGGACTACACGTGCGCACCACCACACCTGGCTCATTTTTGTATTTTTAGTAAAGACAGGGTTTCACCATGTTGGCCAGGCTGGTCTTGAACACCTGGCCTCAAGTGATCCACCCAGCTTGGCCTCCCAAAGATTACAGGTGTGTGCCACTGCGCCTGGCCCCTGGCAATTCTTATTTTTTGTAAAGATGGGGTGTCGCCATGTTGCCCAGGCTAGTCTCGAACTCCTGACCTCAAGTGATCCTCCCACCTCAGCCTCCCAAAGTGCTGGGATTACAGGCATGAACCACTGCTCCTGGTCTCAATGACTATTAATAGGACAACTAGCCAACCATTTAACAATGATTTTTATTTCAAAAGATACCTTCCCCAGCCTCACTCCCTACCCTAAAATAAATTATAGATGGATTAAAAATTTTAAATGTTTAAAAAAATGCTAGATTATATTTAGTATCTTGAGATTAGAAGGTCCAACACAAGGAAAAAGACGGATAAATTTGACTACACAAATTTAAAATTTTTGTGTGGCAAAATATAATACAAACAAGGTTAAAAAAAGGTCATCATTTTTAGAAATTATAAACTAGAAAAATTGTTTACAAAACATATGACAGAAATTAAAATTACTACAATATAAAGAGCTTTTTCAAATCAAAGACAAATAGGCCAAGTACTGAGAAAAAGACAACTCACAAAGACAGAATTAACAATTGGCCAATCAACAAGCAAAATAATCAGAGAGATGCAGACAAAACATTGAAACATCCTTCTTCACATACCAGATTAATCAAGATTAACAATACAACAGCACTCAGTGGTGTTGAGGCTTTCTGCTGGTGAGAGTATAAATTTTTGTATAAAAGTCTTCCAGCAATCTGCACTGTAAAATGTACATAGTTTCCATTCCAAAAATTTTACTTCCGGGAATGTGGCCTAAGTGATAATTGCATACTTTCATACAGACTTTTATAAGGACAATAAACATCTGAAAATATTCTAAATGCACAACAGAGTATTGGTTAAATGAATTATGGTACAAACTTATAATGCAGTCATGAGTGACATGAAAAATGTGATGAGTGAAAGAATGATGTTACAAAACCACACACAAAATTTGACTCCATTTTGGTAACCCTGAGTTGAGTTTGACTCCATTTTGGTAACCCTGAGTTGAGCCCAAAAAGTATGGATCTAGATGTGCATGCCCCACCCCCCACCCACCACACACACACACTCCACCACCACCACCGAAAGGATTCACTCTCTGAAACAAGAGCACACACTGCCTTTTAAATTGACTTGCTTCATTGACTCACCCTCCCCACAAACTGGGGCACAGAAAAGGCCACGCCCTTCCTCCCCAGAAGCAGGCACTGCCTTGTTCGTTCAGTCTAACCAATAAAGGATGTGGTAGGTAAAAAGTTCTTACAACGCTATTTGATTGACTTCTATGAGACCATTGAGTTCCTCTTAGAAGAACAGAATAGGAAAACAGAAGGTTTAGAAAATCAGAATGTGAGATTAGCAATGAAAAGGGAACACTGAATGTTCTTTTTTATTTCCTTTAAAATCAATTTAAATATTAACTTTATTCCAAGCTAAAGTGGAATTTCAAGATAATCACTTCTGCTCTGGTCTTACCTTACGTGCCCCACTGCAATTTCAGGTCTTGAGTCAGAGAACAGACTATTTCCTCTTCCCCTTAATTAACCTCCATCCATTTGCTTGGTTGTTTGTGGATCCTTCTAGAAGGGATGGGCGGAGGTGCCTTACAGTGAAAAGACAGGTATACATACACACACATTGTATATATAGATTGGAAATTCAAAGGCCTGACATTCCTGGGAACCAAAAAGTCTGTCCAAAGATTAGCTCCATAGCTAGCTCAAGGGCTTTCAAATGCCAGAAAAGAGAACTAGGGCAGCCAGAAGACTTGGCCCCACAATTCAAGTATTAACACTGAGCAATTCTGTGTTATAATTTGCAGCAGTTAGAGGAAATCCCAAAGTCCACATTTTTGCTATTTTAGTAAATTTTTTTGGATCTCACTGTGTCACCCAGGCTGGAGTGCAGTGGTGTGACCATGGCTCACTGCAACCTCAAACTCCTGGGCTCAAGCGATCCTCCTGCCTCAGCCTCCTGAGTAGCTGGGACTACAAGTGCACGCCACCATGCTCGGCTAATTTTTAAAACTTTTTTTGCAGACATGGGGTCTCACTATGTTACCAGGGCTGGTCTTGAAGGCCTCCCAAAGTTTAGTAATCTTATATGAATTGCTTTTACTTTTTTGCATTGTACCCAGAAGGTGATGTTTTACTTAATATTTAGTCAGTTATTTTAACCAGAAACTTTTAATACTAAGCAAGGGGGATTTCTTCCTTTCTGTGACAATTATACTACATTCCATGTGGACAACTGTATCTTTGGCAGTTAATTCTAGAGCTGGAAATTAGGGAAGCAGGTAGTATAGAAGCATACAGCATTTACAAAACTGGCAAAAAATAAAATAAGTCAAGGGGAGGCTCAGATTCTCTCTCTGGACAAAGATGGGCTTTGAGGAAAGATCCTCACTCATCAGAGGCCCAGCCCTATGCTAACCACAGTAATTTGTATTGATACCCAATTTAGTTCAGGAGCTATAAAAATAGTATGTTTGTGGCCCGGCGCAGTGGCTCATGCCTGTAATCCCAGCACTTTGGGAGACCAAGGCGGGTGGATCACGAAGTCAGGAGATCGAGACCATCCTGGCTAACACGGTGAAACCCCGTCTCTACTAAAAATACAAAAAATTAGCTGGACGCAGTGGGGGGCGCCTGTAGTCCCAGCTACTCGGGAGGCTGCGGCAGAAGAATGGCGTGAACCCGGGAGGCAGAGCTTGCAGTGAGCCTAGATAGCGCCACTGCACTCCTGCCAGGGTGAAAGAGCGAGACTCTGTCTCAAAAAAAAAAAAAAAAAAAGTATGTTTGCATTATTGCATATAAAAATTAAAAATTGAGGCCGGGCGCGGTGGCTCACGCTTGTAATCCCAGCACTTTGGGAGGCCGAGGCGGGCGGATCACGAGGTCAGGAGATCAAGACCACGGTGACGAGACCATCCTGGCTAACACGGTGAAACCCCGTCTCTACTAAAAATACAAAAAATTAGCTGGACGCAGTGGGGGGCGCCTGTAGTCCCAGCTACTCGGGAGGCTGCGGCAGAAGAATGGCGTGAACCCGGGAGGCAGAGCTTGCAGTGAGCCTAGATAGCGCCACTGCACTCCTGCCAGGGTGAAAGAGCGAGACTCTGTCTCAAAAAAAAAAAAAAAAAAGTATGTTTGCATTATTGCATATAAAAATTAAAAACTGAGAGCTATTTGTATTCGTCTATTGAGAGAAACGGTCTCTGGGGTTTAGGATGGGGACCTGTCCCCATTATAGACCTGTTCTGGTCTATAATTTACCTAAGATGAGAGCAGAAAGAGTTTTAAATGTTGATCCTAAGTTGTCGTTGGAGGGCAGTACCCCAGAGGACAGGGGAATCATTCCTAATACTGGCAGGGGCTGGGGGCTGACAGCTGGCATTGAACACCTGAGTGTCAGGATATTACTCCCCTCTCTCTAATTCTTCCCAATAGAGCGGATACACTCTGGACTCCCTGGGGTGGAGCAGCTACGTGGGCAGTTTGTACTTGTTCCTCTTGTCTCTTCATCTGCCCATAAGCCCAAGGCACTCAGAGTCATCCCTCACTGACACCCAGCAAGCCGGTGAACACACCAGCCCACTGCATTGGGAAGCCCTTTCCTTTTGCTAAGAACTGCATTCATCTATGCTGCTTCTTGAGGCTGTGCAGATCACCTCCCTCCTCCATGGTTTTTCTTCTCTAGGCCTAGCAGGCAAGGGAGAAGGAGAGATGCCAGAAGCCTGTCTTTCCTTCCCCATTCGTTTCTTACTGAGTCTTGGAGTTAAATTGTTAGTGCCAGGCGTGTGGCTCACACCTGTAATCTCAGCACTTTGGGAGGCAAAGGCGGGCAAATCAACTGAGATCAGGAGTTTGAAACCACCCTAGCCAACATGGTGAAACCCCATCTCTACTAAACATATACAAATTAGCTGGGCGTGGTGGGGGGGGGCCCTGTAGTCCCAGCTACATGGGAGGCTGAGGCAGGAGAATCACTTGAACCTGTGAGGCAGAGGTTGCAGTGAGCTGAGATCACGCCACTTCCCTCCAGCCTGGAAACAGAGTGGGAGTCCATCTCAAAAAAAAAAAAAAAAAAAAAAAAGGAAAGAATGCCAATTCATGATTTAAAAGTAAAATCAAATACACTCCATCTGTCAACTTAGCATATTCACAGTAGGCCCAGCACCGCTTATATCTAATGTTTCATGGTTCATAATGTAGTAACATTCATAGTTACTGAAGTTTAGATAAAAGAAGTGTCACCCTCTATGGCAACCCCTCCCCTGAAACACATATGGACTCTAGTCTGGCCATGGGCTCAATACCGTTTTAAGCACTGTCACTACACTACCACCAAATCTCAGTTTCTAACAGGGGGCAAAGAGCATTTTTAGAAGACGCTTAGTAACAGAAAAATTAACCAAGGGAAGAACGATCTTAATTACGGGACATTTTTACTGGAATGTAGACATTACTTTTGAATATATAGGACAACAGGAATTGCATCAAAGCAATGCTGCCTAACAGACACAGCAGGAAACTTATTGGCATGGCCAGGCTAGTATATTTTCTCATTGTATATCAACTAATTATAGGAAAAGTACTGTTTCTAAAGTGCTTGAAACATTTGCCTGCGTCACTGTTCTCTTTTTCAATGACCTCCTTCATAAAGTCAAACTCTAGCCCAAACTTAAGCCCATCTCACTGCATATTGTAAAGAATGGATTCTGAATGAATTAACAGAAATGCTTATATAGGAGGTTGCAGAGATTCTCTTGCAGTCAATGTCTAGAGGAGCTGACCCTCAGGCATCACTCAGAGGAAGTCCCAGCCAAGATTCACAGATCTGTATGTAGCCTTTGGTCAATATCACAGTGTACATCAGGAGTCTCAAGTTCATTGCACAGAACTGGTCCTATAGCAGGGAAGACTCAGAATTCCGGAGTTTTCTCCTTATGGGTGACTCCTCAGGGATAGCCACCATCTTGAATCCAGGAATGGGGCCCAGCTGAGAATGGAGAAAGTTACAGGCCCACACGCTCCCTGGACGGAAGTCACACGGAGCCACTGCACGGGCACCTGAGAAGCTGCCAGAACACCTGCCCCAGCAGCAGTGCATCCTCCCCACTCAGTGTCCACCTGCCATCTAGACATGGAGGAGGAAAAGAAAAGAGACAAATATGAACACACTTTGGTTTTCCCACTGTGCGTCTCTATGCACAGCTCACACGCACACCCATGGGAGGAGGCGAGGGGGAGCAGCATTGGAAGCTCAGCCTCCCCTCTGTGTGTGGCCAGGGCAGCCATCACTGGTCCTGCTCTTTTCCTGGGAAGGCATCCCCCATACTACCTGGAGGTATAGGGTTAGCCATGCCTTTCACTGCTGAGTGTGCTCTGCTGAGCCAAGGACAACCTCCACCCACACTCCCTTTGACTCCCCTCACCCCCAGCTGTTCTTCATGACTCTGACCCATCCTCCCCTCCATTCCACTCATTTCTCAAAAATGACACCCTCACATACCACACCGCTGAGAAGGAGAGGAATGCGAGAATGATCACAACAGCCAGGGAGCCCAGTCCAACACCCGCCATCTGCAGCAGCGTGAGTGACGAATCTGTGGGACAAAACCACAGGCTTAGCCCAGAGTGCACGGCATCACCACCTCCCAGGAGGCACACACCCCACTGTGCTCAATCCATTTTAACCCAGAGCTTGGCCCCATTTAACAAAGAATCCCAAGAATGCCCAGCATGCCCGTGTGTCCCCTGAGTTGGCCCTGTGGATATGCAGCCTCAGGAAATTACAGTCACAAGGTATTTCTGAAAAGGAAGTGTAAAGCCAGACCATGTTAAAGTTACAAGGGGGAAAAAAGCCGATCTTGTTGAGCATACAAATACTACACAACGTGTTACATTTTTTGTTGGTCCTTTCGCAATCGATTACACGTGATAGATTTTTATGGGCCGTTTTCTTTTGCATAGAGGGACAAGTCATTATGATATTATTTTAATTTGGGTTCCAAAACTGATAGCCCTGATGGTCAGATATAGCAAAGGAATATCCTTTGTTGAGTCACCTGTCATTTTCTCCATACCTCAACAAGGATCATACTTCCCTGCTCAGCTCAGCAGGTTTACTGAGAGGATAAAATAAGAAAATTGATGTAAAAGTACTTTGAAAGACATACTTTCTATTTGGGGACCATCACATGCCAACTCCAGGGAGATCCCCAATTATAAACTAAAAAACACTCACAGTTGAGTTGCACATTTGGGCCAAGTGACTGACTTAGAGAATCATGTTCTAGATTAGAGCAAAAATTTCATTATAATTTGCAAACACTTACTTAGCACTTACTATGTGCCGGACACTGTTCTAAGCACCTCACAAATATTCACTCATTTAGGCTTCTAACCAGCCTTTACATTGGGTACTATTATTATTCCTTTAAGGAACCAAGGTGGGAGTGGTTAAGTACAACTCAGGTCTTTACAGCCAGGTTAAGAGGACTGCATTTCTATTGGAAACTCAGTACAGTACCTGGCACTAGTAAGACCAGCCATAGAATACACCTTGTGTTAAACAGCCCTGCAGAATTTGAAACCGCCTTTGCAAAAATTATAACTCAGAAAATTATAACCATGAAAAAGATCTGACCTAACTGACTCCATCTTGCTTCTAACCTCCAAGTTGCCCTTGTTCATTCCTGGGCGTAGGCTGAACTAACTTTGGGAGGAACTCAGTTTATAGTTTAACTTTGAAACAAAGACGATAATAGCCCTTTCCCCAAACAAATCCCCATCCTGTCTGGGGACCAGACTGCCTTTGCATGACTAACATATTAGCCATAATATTAGAAATTATGGTTTAGGAGTCCTGCAGCTGGAAGCTGCAAGATTCTGAACTGCTCAAATTGCTCCTAGGGCTAACATCGCTATTGTAAAACCTAAGATCAGTGCTTGAGATATTTTCTAGACCCTGGACTCCATGGATCGGCTGGCATCACCCAGATCCATAAACTGGCTCATCTGATCTTGTGGCCCCCACCCAGAAACTGACTCAGTGCAAGAGGACAGCTTCGACTCTGTGATTTCATCTCCAACCCAACCAATCAGCACTTCTGACTCACTGACCTCCCACCCCCTACCCCCTACACACTAAGTTATCCTTAAAAACCCCATCCCCGAATTTTCAGGGACACTGATTTGAGTAATAATAAAACTCCAGTCTCCCATACAGCCGGCTCTGTGTGAATTAAGCTCTTTACTGCAATTCCTGTCTTGATAAATCAGCTCTGTCTAGGCAGCAGGCAAGGAAAACTCATTGGGCGGTTACTAATTCTCAAAAAGTGGGCCGGGCGCGGTGGCTCACGCTTGTAATCCCAGCACTTTGGGAGGCCGAGGCGGGCGGATCACGAGGTCAGGAGATCGAGACCACGGTGAAACCCCGTCTCTACTAAAAATACAAAAAATTAGCCGGGCGTGGTGGTGGGCGCCTGTAGTCCCAGCTACTCAGAGAGGCTGAGGCAGGAGAATGGCATGAACCCGGGAGGTGGAGCTTGCAGTGAGCCGAGATTGCGCCACTGCACTCCAGCCTGGACGACAGAGCAAGACTCCGTCTCAAAAAAAAAAAAAAAGTGCTGCCAAGAGCCTTTCTAGAAAACATGGCTTATATTATTTGGTTGCTTTTAGTCTATAGAAGAAAAATGGCCTTGACACTTTTAAGAAGCTAGATTACTTATTTTGTTTTACTTTATTTTTATTTATTATTATTTTTTGAGACAGAGTCTTGCTCTGTCACCCAGACTGTAGTGCAGTGGCATGATCTCGGCTCACTGCAACCTCCACCTCCCAGATTCAAGCGATTCTCCTGCCCCAGTCTCCCCAGTAGCTGGGACTACAGGTGTACTCCACCACGCCCGGCTAGTTTTTGTATTTTAGTAGAGACAGGACTTCACCATGTTGGCCAGGCTGGTCTCGAACTCTTGACCTCAGCTGATCTGCCTGTCTTGGCCTCCCAAAGTGCTAGAATTATAGGCATGAGCCACCATGCCCAGCCAAGAAGCTAGATTATAAAATGGAAGGAGAAACAGTGATTAAGTGAAGAATTAGTAAAGAAAAAATATTAGGAGAGTGACTTGAATTGCAAGACAGTAAAACAGTGCAGTATTAGAATAGGAATGAATACATTGGAACAAAATAGCCTAGAAACAAATCCAAGTATATCAAATACTTTCAAGGCTTGAATACTGGAGTCAGATGTCCAAGTCTTTATCTGAACACCAACACTGCCTGTGTGACTTTGTGCAAGTTATTCATCCATTCTGTGCCTCAGTCCCCACACTGAGGGATGCTGTAATAACATGGGAATGATAGCAATACTACCCACCTCTAGGTAGTGGGAGAAATCAGTGAGTTAGTACAGGTTGAAACAGTGCCTGGCACAGAATAAGCAATAAGCAAATGTTAGCTACTGTTAATTATTATTGTTTTTGTTGTTTTGATACTGTTTCAGATCATTGGGGAAATGATAAATTATTCATAACCAGTGCTGAGAAAATTGGCTAACCATTTAGAATCAAGTAACTTTGATCACTAGAGCTTATATCATATATCAAAATAAAATCCAGATGGATTACAGACTTAAATTGAAACCTAAAAGGATTAGGAAATGTTAGTGAATATTTACCTAATATTAAAGGGAGTAAGAAATTTCTAAGCATATTTGTTAACACAGAAACCTTAAGAGAATGAGATATTTAACCACTTTAAAAAGCATGCACTTCTTATACCAAAAACTACCATAAGCAAGATTAAAAGGCAAATGGCAAGCTGGGTAAAATATCTAGAATAATGGGCAAGAAGTTAACATATAGAGAGTGTTACAGATTAATAAAGGCATACCTCAATAGCGAAATGAGCAAATTCTATGAAAAGGTAAATCACATGTAAAACATGATTACAGATGATCAATAAAACTTTGATCAAATGCTCTCTTACAAGTAATAAAAATGCAAATTAAGGCATTAAGATGCCATCTTTGTGCATGACTCATAAACATTTTTTTAAATGCCATCTTGGTGGACTAATTAACTAGATTTGTTTTGTTTTGTTTTTAAGAGAAAATACAATTCTGGAGATGAACGGGGGAGCTGGTACTTTCCTGCACTGGTATTTCATCCAATCTACCCAGTATTCCTTCCAACTTCTGTCATCAATTTTTTTTCCTGTGTACTTTTTCCTCTACACTTTTACTCTCTCTATATTTTAATCACTGATTGATGAATATGTTGAACTGAATATGACTGTGGACAGAGATCCATATCATGCATATTCTTGGGTCTGATTTCAACTCATTAATAATTGTTAATGAGTTCATATCAACTGTGCATAGCCATTCAGCTTGTTTCTAAGCCCACATACAGCCCTCATGTCCCTACACTGTCCACAAGGACATTATTGTTTGTTGAAGTCTATGAAATACATTATGCGTGCCATATTTCCCTGACCAATTACTGACTCTGTGCAAGAAGAAATGGAAAGCAATCTGACCTAATCTGCTCTTAAAGCTCCTGACTCCTGGGAACTGCTGTTTTTTTCTACCAGGGATACACAAGCCATCACTTGAAGACCTTGCTTTGCCTTGACTTCAAGTTACCATCATCTACACTTCCTTTGTACAAAGTTCCTTGTTCTTTGCTCATCTCTAGTCCTCTTACATCTCTCCATTTTCTTCAAGATTTATCGAAGATCATTTGCAATGGTTTATCCATCTCATGTGAAAATTGTACGAACCTGCCAGAATATGCTTCATCCATGTTGGAAGGCTTGAACCTATGTAGGGTAGTGAGCTCTTTTCTTTCTTCTAACTATCCCCTCACAAACGAAGAGGACACAAGCTAAGCAGGAGTTAAGGAAGCTGACTTTCTCTTGACCATCCACCAGCAGGATCTACCTGGGCGCAACTATTCCTTACTCTAGACATAGTATTGGAAAATAATCTTTATTTATTCTGCTTAGCACAATTTGGGTTTGGCCCCAGGAATGATTCTTGCTCGTAGATCAGTTCCTGGTTGTATGTCTTTCTGTCTACTTTGCATATATACTCTGAAAATCTGAGTCAATCTAATCAAGAGTGCTCACAAGTGTTGCCACACAAGCTTCTTTAGAGACTTTCCTTATTAATTCCTTACTAAGAAAATTTACAACTGGCAAATTTGAATTGTATTTTTTATAGCCTCACCATCCTTTGGTTACCCTACCTTTCCATGGTCTCATGCCAGAGAACCATGTTTATTTTTCTTCTGAATCACTTGTAGAATATTTTTTTACAAACCCAAGTGAATGAATCACGTGTTATACCCCAGATCAGTTACTCAATCTTGGAGAAAGTAAATCCATTAAGACTAAACTTCATTCTCTTTATGGTGGCTCCTTCAAGAGAGCTAGTGCTCAGGAGGAGTGATGGGGCCTTTCTGGACTTTTCTTTAACCCCTTCCCTGATAGAAATATCACACGCTGAAGAGGAAGTTAGAAAGGCCCTATTTCTACTCTCAGACTTTGTGACAGCTTGAGGACTCTCCATGGGTGTGGACATTTTTTCATGAATATATATGGGCATGGTCACTTCCTGAAAGCACCAATTCTGTTCTCCAAATGGTAAATAATAATAATAATAATAATAATAAGCACAGTGACTTCTATTTACTGTGTTAAATTTCTCTTTGCTATTCTAGGGTCTTCTCACTTGAATTCCATTCAGAGCCAAAGATGGCAAAGGAAATCAAAGTGGAAAACTAATTTAGAGATCAATAGTGCTTGATAAATTAGCAACACTGTTATATTCCATTTTTACTGCAGTTTAACAAATTACCATAAACTTAGGTAGCTTTAACCCATTTATTAGCTCAGAATTCTGTGGGTGGTAAGTTCAGGCACATTGTGGCTGGTTCTCTGCTCAGGGCCTGTATTAGTCCCTTCTCACACTGCTATAAAGAACTACCTGAGACTGGATAATTTAAAAGAAAAGAGGTTTAATTGACTCACAGTTCCATAGGGTGTACAGGAGGCAAGCCTAGGGAGGCCCCAAGAAATGTGCCATCATGGCAGAAGGTGAAGGGGAAGCAGGCACAGTCTTCACATGGCCAGAGCAAGAGAGAGAGAGAGTGAAGGGGGAAGTGCTACACACATTCAAACAACCAGATCTCATGAGAGCTCTATCATGAGAAGAGCAAGGGGGTAATTCATCCCCATAATTCAGTCATCTCCCACCAGGCCCCTCCTTCAATACATGGGGATTACAATTCGACATGAGATTTGGGTGGGGACAAAGAGCCAAACCATATTAGGGCCTTACGAGGCTAGAATCAAGGTCTCAGGTGGATTGCACTTCCTTCTGGAGGCTCTGGAGAAGAAGCTGCTTCCAAGCTCATTCAGGTTATTGGCTAAATTCAGTTCCTTGCTGCTATGGTTTGAGTTTATATCCTCTGAAACTCACTTGAAATTTAATCCTCAATGTGGTGGTGTCAGGAGGTGGGACCTAGTGGGAGCTGTTTGGGTCATGGAGTTGGAGCCCTCATGAACAGATTAATGCCCTCTCTCAGAGGTGAGTGAGTTCTTGCTCTGGAGGGACTGTATTACCAGGGAGCTGATTGTTATAAAAACGAGTCAACTTCCTAGACTCTTTCTTGCTTCCTGTGTCATCATGTGATCTCTTTGTAAATACCTGCTGGCTTTTCCACTTCTCTGCCATTGTTCTGGTGAGCATGTAGCCCTCACCAGAAGCAGGCCAGATGCAGCACTATGCTCTTGAACTTCCCAACCTACAGACTCATGAGCTAAATAAACCTCTTTTCTTAATAAGTTACCCAGCCTCCAGTATTCTGTTATAGCAACACAAAACAGACTAAGACACTTGCAGTTGTAGGACTAGGGTACCCATTTTCTTACTGGCTGCAGCCAGGCCTTGCTTAGCTCCTTCTGTTAAGCTGCACTCCTTGCCATGTGGACCTCTCCATCTTCAAGCTGCAGGAGAATTTCCCTATGTCAAATCCATCTCATTCTTTGAAGCTCCAACTTCCCCTATCTCTGACCTCTAGATCCAGATTTAAAGGGCTCCTGTGATTAGGTCAGGCCTATCTGGATAATCTCCCTATTTGGAAGCTTAGTTACATCTCCAAAATCCCTTCACAGCAATATGTAGAACAGTCTTTGAATGAATAACTGAGAGAAGGTAGATGTATACCAAAGACCAGGAATTTGGGAACCATATTAGAATTCTTCCTATCACAACTATAAAGGTTTAAAATGATGGTGTGCATGTATATATGTACATATATACCCATATATGTACATATACAGTAAATACATATGTATAGATACTAGGTTTATATCTTGATGTAAGTCTTCTCTGGCTTATTTGATAAGTATTGCACCTGCTATGCTTCATTTCCCATAAAACTGACTGCTGCTTCCTCAGTAATCATTCAGCCCAATTCAATGCATTCTGATTGAACACCTAATGCATGCCAGGCTCTGTTCCTGCTCTTCAAATGCCCTTCAAGGGTGTAAAATCTAGTAGTAGAAGACAAAACAAGTGCACACCCATTGCTCTAAAATATAGCAGAATAGCCAAAGAGGGGCAGATCCTGCCCTGTTGAGAAAATTTAAAAAGCTTCAGGGAGGAAAGGGCATTTGATTTTAATCTTGAAGAACAGGTGGGATAAGCAGAGATTCACAGGTGGGTGATCAGGAAATCCAGATGGAAGTTGTCAAGTAATTATATGAGCAAGGACATTAAGAGGAGAAAGTATGGGCCATAGCCAGAAAACAGCTGGAACATTGGTTTGAATGGAGAAGAATAAAAGATGCAATTAGAAGGGTATCTTTGTGTCAAATAGAAGACTTGGAAGCCAAACTGAAAAATAATGGAGGACCATGGAAGCAGAGGAAACAAAATTAGTTCTGCAGTTTAGAAACAAGTCAGGTGGTGGTGTGTAGGCTGGAATGACGAGGGAAATTCTGAACTCTTGTGATGGGAGATGAGGAAGGAGGATTTGCCCGTCATCCCTGCTACAGGTAGGAAGGCCTATGCTCAGGGAGTGAACACAGAAATCAAAATCAGAGAGGCGTGCCCAAGGTGCTAAATGTGGGCTGAAAGAGAAAAAGGAGTAGTCACGAATAACTCAGAGGTTTCATGCTTACGACTGGAGAATGTTTCCTGATTACAGATTATCACCTCACATATATCAAATGACCTTGCTTTGTGACTCAAGAAATCACAGACTCATAGTACTCTGTGGCTGGAAAGGATCTCAGAGATCCCAGAGAGAGGGCGATTGAGAACTGGCCAAGTTAAATATCATTTCAAAGACACTTTGCTGATTAGTAGCAGGAGATTCAGGCAAGTAAGCCCAGGCCTCTGCATCTTCCATCAAACCGACCGCTGGTTTCCTGATAATCTTTACATAGCTCTTCTAGGGACAATATGCAAAAGGTAAATAGCATAATTTGTCACTGGGCAAAGGCCAGAACGGGGCTGAGCCTTGGCACGAGTGAACCGGCACCATTTCAGGACTAATTTAGATCTCAGTTCTCTGCAAATTACTTTCTGAAATGGCAGTCTCCAAACTTTTTTTAAAAAGTAGACTGCCTGAGATGGGTGCACAACACAGGTAAATGTTATACATAGATAAGTATGTGCTAGAATTGCCTTCAGAATTTCCACAGAACAGTGTTTTTCCTATTATCTTCCAGAGATTTCCAGTGGTTTAATTTCAAAGGCTCAAACTCTCCTTCAATATTGGTTCTCAAGCTGAGGGGAGACCAGCGCACTGCCAAAGCCACTTAGATATTTTCAAAGCAAAATCCTCCCTGTTAATTTAATCATAGCAGAATGACTGCAGCCAGCTCTTTGGCGATTTCTTCTACCCAGTTTGAATGTCTTCCAATCATAGCAAACAGCTACTGAGTAGAGTGGATTCTGGAAGCTATTATTTCTAGAAGCTTTGTCATCTTAATTTTTCTGATAAAAGCATCTCTTTTCCTCGTGAGAATGCCATGCCCAATCCTAGAGCTTCAGGGGATGGACTGGCAAAAAAAACATTTATGAATGTTGGAATGTGTGGCTGTTTCTCGTGGCCTTCATTAAAGTCCTACAAGTAAAGGCAGCTTGGCCCATTTGCACACAGAAACAGGACAGCACCCATCTTTGTCAAGAGAGGCCCTCACTGCCTGGTCATCAGCAATCCAAGATGGCTGACAGTCAGGTAACCCGCCTTGCACCCTGCTGAAAAGCCAAGTCCTCTACCCTTGTTGCAGTTGGTTTTAGCAGAGGTAAAAAGACGAAAATAAGATCAGGAGAGAAGCAGACAAATGAAGGAAGCCTAATTCCCCAGGCCCCTCCCAAATACTTCCTGCACAGTATTCTCTACTGACAAGATAAAAAATTCCCCATTAAAAAGTGCTATCCACTGGAATCCTTAGGGAAGCAAGTTTATACTGGCACTTCCTCACCATGCCAGTTGATTGTTTTATGCTGCTCTGAGGCAGGGGAGAGAAGGTAAAGGGTTAAACTGATACTGTGGGCTCAGGGGAGAACTTCACAGCCTGTTGCTAGGACCCACAAACCACACGGAAAAGGTCCAGATTCCAAGGTCATAAACCCAACAAGATTTCTTGTATTAGCTACAAACTAATGGAATTCCTGGGAATCAAATCCACTGGCTGGCTGCCTGTTGGTTTTAAAGAAATGTACTGTACTGCCAGGGAAATCCCGAGCCTGTAAAACAAAGACCTGTGATTGCTCAAACCCTAAGGCAATTTCCCCGCCGGATTAACTCTTCCGAGGCAAAGGTTTAAGCTATACAGCGCTCAGTAGAGATGTTCCCAATGCATCTCTAAGGAAAGGCTTTGGAGGAAATGGACAAGGGGTCCTATCAGGCAGACCCAAACTGACCACCCAAGTGACCCATTCTGCTGCCAGGGCAGGAGATGCTTGCTTGTCCTGCCCAGCAAGAGGTGATCATTGCTACGGGGCCCCCTGACCACTGTACATTGCTTTATCTTTTCCTCCTTTCTAAATGAGAGTATTTATTGTGCTATTCAGTTTTCCCTCTCATATTATGTACTATGGTTTGAGATTGGTTAAATTTGCCATTTAGTCATAGATTACTTACATAGAGCAAAAGAAACACATCTGGACTTGATCAAGAGGAAGATGCTATCCCCAGGATTCCTGGTCTTGGAGCTGGATGCAGTAACAGACCCAGCTTTCAGTTGTCTTCCACTAGGGTTCCATGTGGGATCGTACATAGGATAGTTCCATTTTGTTAAGGGAAGATGTTTTTCTTTTTTGTTGTTGTTGAGATGGAGTTTAGCTTTTGTTGCCCAGGCTGGAGTACAATGGGGCGATCTCGGCTCACCGCAACCTTTGCCTCCCGGGTTCAAGTGATTCTCCTGCCTCAGCCTCCCAAGTAGCTGAGATTACAGGCATGTGCCACCACGCCTAGCTAATTTTGTATTTTTAGTAGAGACAGGGTTTCTCCATGTTAGTCAGGCTGGTCTCGAACTCCCGACCTCAGGTGATTCGCCCACCTCGGCCTCCCAAAGTGCTGGGATTACAGTTTTTCTTAATATTACACGTGTATGTGAACAAGCTACACAGCCGAATGGTAGTGGACTGTTGTAGCTCTTGTATTGGCTTTTCGGCATCTTTTCCTGTGCCCCATTTCTTGATAGGGATTTTGTCTCCCTTTCAGTGCAAACCTAATGGACCTATTGTTCACACTGCTCTGCCTCCAACCAGCCATGAGTAGACATAAAACCCAAGGGAAGCCAATCAACCTAGCCCATCTCCTATTAACAGTGATTCATCCAATGGACAGTCACTTAACCTAGCAGGAAATAATCTTTCCCTGAATTGAAAAGCTATGTTTTCCCAGTGAAATTGGTAAGCTGCGGGAGCTTGCCATCCCTCCCTCTCACATCCTACAGTAGAAGAAAATGAAGCCAAGTGACACTTAGAAACAGAGAACTGAAACAAGAGAAAGATAGAAAAAGAAGTCCCACTCACGGTGTTGAGTCCCCAGTCCCAGTTCCTGGAGCCTTGGTGGGGGTAGCTCTTTGTATAATTCCATAAGCTCCCATCCACTCACCCTCCTCCCATTTTTTTCAGCTATGAAGCTTTTTGCTTAAAGTAGTATGAATTGGGTTCTGGTTACCAGTGACAATTTTATAAACAGATCTCATCAATATGAACTTGATGCTGCAGAAAAGAAATAAGGAGAGCATTCGTAGGCAGAAAATAATTTTACCTTTCACCTGAGCCCAAACTGCACAGGAGTGTCTTCTCACCTATAAAGGAAAACATAGCAATGCATTTAACTAGATGGCACACAGTGTCAGTTTAAATATAGTTTGGAGGCTGAAGCCCTCTGAGTTTCAGCTTTTTGAATCTCTTAATTTGAACTAGAACTTTAAAGTCCAATCTAGCTCTAATATCTTGTGATATCACTAAGTGTTCAAGGGACCGGCGTGGGTTGCATGGACAGAAGTGACCCTACAGATCACTTCTATAGGTTTCCAATAGGTCTTGGAAAGCACACATGATAGGCCAACAACAGGAGTGACAAGAAGGATCATGCCCCTGACCAGCTCTTAGCAACTGGCATGGACCGCCTGGAGAATTATGCTGAAAAGGATTCTGAGGTCACACGTTCAGAAGGTTCAGCAAGAAGTAGTGATGCATGTTAGAGGCAAAGCTATGAGAAGTCCCAGTATATAATACTTCACCTACCTAGATGTCACTTAGCAACGTCAGTTACCCAAAATGTGTCCATGAACCAGGAAGAAAGCAACAGGAACATATATGAAAGCTCATCCATAGTAGAAGAAACCTATAGATTCAGTGGAATGAACACCTCTTCCCCCCCTGTCATTATGATATGCTTATTTACCTGTTACAAATGCTGGGGACTTGCTCTGTATAAGACTTGAAAATATTCCCCAGAGGAAGCTGCATGGTGAGGGTTAGAGAAGGATCCTTCCAATGTCATTAGGAGATTATCTTTCAAATGACAGCCTTGGGCATTCTGGTTTGGATTTTATTAATTTTTTTTTAATTTAAGCTTAAAAATTCTGAGAAAAGCTGCTGGGCACAGTGGCTCACACCTGTAATCCCAGAACTTTGGGAGGCTGAGATGAGCAGATCACCTGAGGTCAGGGGTTCGAAACCAGCCTGGCCAACATGATGAAATCCCGTCCCTACTGAAAATACAAAAATTAGCTAGGTGTGGTGGTGGGCACCTGTACTCCCAGCTACTTGGAAGGCTGAGGCAGGAGAATCACTTGAACCCAGGAGGCGGAGGTGCAGTGAGCCAAGACCACATCATTGTATTCCAGCCTGGGCAGCAGAATGAGACTTCGTCTCAAAAAAAAAAAAAAAAAATTCTGAGAAAAGCTTAAAATAGCCATAAGGGTTTGAATGTGACTAACATTTGCTTTGATGCTAAGTGCAGATATTAGAAATGGAAGGTAATGTGCAAGAATAACCAGTGAAGAACATATTTCAAGACACTGGAGAATGGAAGGGACTTCAAATAGCAAGGCCGTTTGGGGGAATGGAGTATATCAAAGGAGAGAAACTGGCAGGGGCCAGGTGAAGAAGGGAGCTTATTAAACTGAAATGCCTGTATCATACTTGCATTTTATAAAACTCATGCTGGCAGTGGTATGAAGCAAGGAGATGGGTAGAATAAGAGACAGAAAGATGTGGTAGAAAAGTGATGTTCAGGCAAGAGATGACAAAGTCTGAGCAGTGCAGATGAAGGAGAGGAAAGAATGATTTTAAACAGAATTAAGGTGGTAGAATTGACATGATTTGCTGATGATCTGGATAAGAAGGTAAGAAAGAAGGAAGAGATAAGAACTATTCACAGGTTTCTGTCTTAGCAACTGGAGGCATGGCAATGCTATTTACTGGGACAGATACACAAAGGGAAAAACAAAATGGGGGCATTGGAAGACTCACACTCCCTGATTTCAAAATTTACTACAAAACTACAGTAAACAAAACAGTGTGGTAGTGACATAAAGACAGACATATAGACCAATGGAACAGCATAAAGAACCTAGAAATAAACCCTTGCCTATATATCAAATAATTGTTAACAAGAGTGCCAAGACCATTCAATGGGGAAAAGACAGTTTTTTCAGGCTGGGCACACTGGCTTACACCTGTAATCCCAGTACTTTGGGAGGCTGAGATAGGAGAAGTGCTTAAGCCCAGGAGTTTGAGACCAGCCTGGGCAATGCAGGGAGACCCCATCTCTACAAATAGTTTTTAAATATTAGCCAGGCATGGTGGCGCACAACTGTAGTCCCAGCTACTTGGGAGGCTGAGGCAGGAGGATCACCTGAGCCCAGGAGGTCGAGGCTGCAGTGAGCCATGATTGCACCACTGCACTCCAGCCTGGGTGACAAAGTGAAACACTGTCTCAAAAAAAAAAAAAAAAAAAAAGTTTTTTCAACAAATGGTACTAGGAAAACTGGATATCTACATATAAAAGAAAGAATTTGGACCCTTACCCAACATTATATAAAAAATTAACTCAAAATGGATAAAAACCTAAATATAAGACCTCAAATTAAAAAACTCTTAGAAGACAACATAGAGGAAAAGCTTCCTGAAACTGGATTTCTCAATGACTTCTTGGATATGACAAGACACAGGCAACAAAAGAAAAAATAGACTGATCATCATCAAAATTTCAAACTTTTATGCATCTAAGGACACTATCGATAGTAAAAGTGCAACCCACAGAATGGATGAAAATATTTGCAAATCACGTATTTCACAAGGGATTACAGTAATATCCAGAATGTATGGAGAACTCTTAAAATTTAACAAAAACAAAAACAACCCAATTCAAAAATGAGCAAAGGACTTAAATAGACATTTCTCTAAAGAAGATACACAAATGGCTGATTAGCCAATGAAAAGGTGGTCAGCATCACTAGTCATTAGGGAAATGCAAACCAAAACCACAATAAGATGCCATCTCATGCTGGGAGTGGTGGCTCATGCCTATAATCCCAGCACTTTGGGAAGGCAAGGCAGGTGGATGGCTTGAGCCCAAGAGTTCAAGACCAGCCTGGGAAACATGGCAAAATCCTGTCTCTATGAAAAATGGAAAAATTAGTCGGGTGTGATGGCATGCACCTGTAGTCCCAGCTACTCAGGTGGCTGAGGTGAGAGGATCATCTGACCCCAGGGAGGTCAAGGCTGCAGTGACCTGTGATTGGGCCACTGCACTTCAGCCTGGTAAACAAAGAGACCCCATCCCCCACTTCCAAAACAAAAGATGTCACCTCACACACTATCTTATAATAGGATGCCTATTATAAGAAAAGAAAACAGAAAACTGTGTTAGCAGGAACATGGACAAATTGGAACCCCTACGCACTGCTGGTAGGAATGGCAAATGGTATAGCACTATAGAAAACAGTATGGTAGTTCCTCAAAAAATTAAACATAGAATTATCACTTGATCAAGCAATTCCACTTCAGGTATATACACAAAAGAACTGAAAGCAGGGACTGAAACAGATATTTGCATATCAATGTTCATAGCAGCATTATTCGTAATAGCCAAAAGGTAGAAAATATCCCACTATTCATCCATGAATAAATGAATAAACAAACGTGGTATACTCATATAATGGAATATTTTCAGTCTTAAAAAGGAAGGAAATTCTGACACATGCCACAACATGGGTGAACCTAGAGGACTTTAGGCTAAATGAAATAAGCCAGTCACAAAATGAAAATACTGAATGATCCTACTTATATGAGGTACCTAGAGTAGTCAAATTCATAAAGATGGAAAGTAGGGCTGGGCGTGATGGCTCATGCCTGTAATCCCAACACTTTGGGAGGTCAAGGTGGGAGGATCACTTGAGCCTGGGAGTTTGGAACCAGCCTAGGCAACATGGAGAGACTCTATCTCTACAAGAAATAAAAATTAAAAATTAGCCAGGCATGATGGTGCGCACCTGTGGTCCAAGTTAACTCAGGCAGCTGAAGCACCAGTATTGTTTGAGCCCAGGGGGTTGAGGCTGCAGTGAGCTATGATCATGCCACTGCACTCCAGCCTGGGCAACAGAGCAAGACTCTGCCTCAAAAAAAAAACAAAAAAAAAAACAGGAAGTAGAATGTTGGTTGCCAAGGGCTGTGGGAAGGAAGGAATGGGGAGTCATTTAACGGGTATAAAGTTTGTTCTGCAAGATAAAAAGAGTTTTGGACATTGGTTGCACAACAATGTGAATGAACTTAATGCCACTGAACTACACTTTAAAATGGTTAAGACAGTAAATTTTATATTGTATATACTTTACCACAATTAAAAATTAAAATTAAATCACTACTGATTTTATTGTAATTGTCACATAAATATAGTTGAAACCCATGGGAAAGTCATCACAATTCAAATATGTAGATCCAAATATAAATTTTTTCAAAGCCCTTTCATCTCCTTTAACATCCTAAAGAATAACCACATATTCTTTTGTTCAGCTACATGAAAAAGATTATCAATGACATCATAGGAAAGTTTCCTATAAACCAGAATTCTTTGTGTGTGTGTGTGAGACAGGGTCTCACTCTGTTGCCCAGGCGGGAGTGCAGTGGCATGATCTCGGCTCAGTGCAACCTCTGCCTCCCAGGCTCAAGAAATCTCCTGCCTCAGCCTCCCAAGTAGCTAGGACTATGGGTACAAACCACCGTGCCTGGCTAATAAACCAGAATTCTTGTCCTAACCTCCAATTTCATTCCCTCTGTTATGAATTAAATGTCTATGCCCCTGCTCACCACCCAACCCCTGCCCCAAATTCACATGTTGAAGCCCTAACCTACAATGTGATGGTATTTGGAGGCAGGATCTTTGGGAGAGAAATAGATTCAGAAGAGGTTATAAGCCTGGAGCCCTCATGATGGGATAAGTGTCCTAATAAATAGAGGAAGAGCAATCAGAGCTCTCCCCTCCCCACTCCATCCCCACCATGTGAGGACACTGTAAGAAGGCGGCTGTCCACAAGCCAGGAAGAGAGTCCTCACTGGGGAACTGAATCAGCTGGCACCTTGATCTTGGGCTTCCCAGCACAGACTGTGAGAAGTAAATGTCTGTTGCCTAAGCTACCCAGTCTACCATATTTCACTATAGCAGCCCAAGCTGACTAATATACCCTCCCCAACCAAAGTCTTAATCTAGGACAGTAGATCTCTGAACCATCTCTAAATTGCACTCATGTTGTACTGCCAGTGTTTTGTCTATGGCTAAAAACTCCAAGTCAGAAACCCCAAGTAATTTTCTAACAAAAAGGCCTTGTCTAAGCTGTAAATACCTTTTTAGTAAGTTCTGGGCTTTAACTTTCCTTTCTTTATTCCTCCATTATTGTTACAAAGCACTGCTAGACATCTTTGATACTTGAACAGTCTTACAAGTAACTATTGGTTTCATAGCAAGCATGTTCATGATACATTACATTTGCATCCCACACAGAATTTAATAGAGTGTCTCAGTTTTAAATATGTGATAAACCTTACACTCAAGATGACAACATACTTTTACCTCAAATTCATCAGTCAAGAGCTGTTTGTGTTAGTATTAATATAATCCTTCTAGTTTTCATTACCAACCCATATGAATTTACAACAAGCTTAGGGTTCTCCTAGGTCAACTATCACAATGGTTCTTCCAGATCTTCCATCCCTAACTGATGAATGCAGCTCCGTGATGTTTCCTGATTATCTAATGAATATTGAGTTCCACGTCTCAGGAAAGAATCACTGCTGGAAGAGCTTTCTAAGGACTGTGGAAGGGAAAGTGGGACCTACGCCATAGCTGCGGAAGGGATGTAAGCAAAAAACAGCCCAGTGCTGTGCTTAATCTTCTGCTTCCCAGGAGAATGAGAGAAGCAGCAGGCTGGCAGGGGCACAAGGAAGTTAACAGAGAATCTAGATGTTTCTTTCCAACTTAAACTTCAGCAGTGCAATAGAATGAGGGCATCTGTGAAGCTTCAGAGTGAAAACAAAAACCAGGTCAGTCCAAATGCTGATTCAGCAAGGTCCCCAGGTGGTTCAGAATCCCTATCATCTGTAAGGGTTTCACCTGTCCCTTCTTCATAAAGGCAAAGTATTCACACACATTTTACGATTGTTACATGCAGTGTCCCTCTCAAATACTGGGAAAACAAATGTTTAAACATTTAAATTTCATGCGAAGGAGAAAATACAGAGTTCACAAGAGCTTGGAAAGAAAGATACCTTATTCCATTCACTTGTGATTCGTAATATAATGCAGTAATCATTCCCTCTTTTCAAGGGTGCATTATAATATTCCCCATAGTACAGCCTGTCTCCTATAGGTATCTCCATGGCATCATCTGGAACATCTTTGGCCAGTAGTTCTGCAGCCACATATCCATCAGCATCAGAGGCGTTGCTAAAGAAGGAGGAAGCGCCTTCAGAATCACAAGAAAATGTGCTTTGGAGGGCCAAGGGAAGCACTAACACCTGATATGAACTGGAAGAAAAAAAGAGAAGTGTCCATCAGACCCTTGCATGGAGAATTCATTCATTCATTCATTCATATTTATTGAGCACCTGCTATGAGATAAGCCTCTTTCTTTGTTTTTTGTTGTTGTTGTTATTTTTGAGACAGAGTCTTGCTCTGTCACTAGGCTGGAGTGCAGTGGTGCATTCTCGGCTTACTGCAACCTCCACCTCCCGGGTTCAAGCGATTCTCCTGCCTCAGCCTCCCAAGTAGCTGAGACTACAGGTGCATACCACCACACCCAGCTAACTTTTGTATTTTTAGTAGAGATGGGGTTTCACCATGTTGGCCAGGCTTGTCTCAATCTCTTGACCTCATGATCCACCTGCCTCGGCCTCCCAAAGTGCTGGGATTACAGGCGTGAGCCAGTGCACCCAGCTGAAATAAGCCTCTTCCTAGGCACTGGAGACACGACACTAGGCAAGAAAAAGTCCTGGCCCATGTGGGATTTACAGTCTGACAGCTCCAACCATTATGGAATTCCAGTTTGAACCTAAAGGGTTAATGCCAGATGACACAGGGCAAGGGACCTCTCCAAGTTCTGGCTGCAGAGAGATGCCAAGTACATCCTCTTTAGCTGGGAGAAGTTATTGCACATATCACTGCCCTGTGTGTGTGTCATAAAATTGACCTAATCAGTGACTTTCACGTGGGCAAATAAAGCTCAACTGTGGAAAGGGTTAGCAGTCACATGGAGACCGAGTGCCTACCACAGTGAATGTACTAAGTCCAGAAAAAAGGCTGCAGACAATCATGTGGTGACCTGAAACAGAACTCATGTGATTTACATCCCCTACAGTTCATGGGCTGATACCAAAGTTCATGTGAAATAAATAAGATGCCAAGAGTGCAGAGTCACCATGAATTAATCCAGTCTGACAACACCCTGAAACAGCCAGAACAGTAATATGTCATGTATGCACTGTAAAAACTGTTCCCCAATTGTGGACAGAAAAACACACTAACAAAATGGGTATTGTTTTTGTTATGTGTTTCATTATTTATCCCATCAAATAGAAAGCCTGGCAGTGAAAGGAAGTGTGAGAATAAAAATGCACTGAGAATGAATCACGCTTCCCTTCTATTGCCATCTATCCGGTACTTAGCTCCTGCCTCTAGTACCATGTTGAGCATCTGCTGTCTCTAACAGGCTTGATAGCAGGGATCTGAATGACTGACTCTTGATTCTTGCAAATCCTTGCACAGTTCTTTGGTAATGATAGCCCCCCAAACCCCCACCCCGCCCCTCCGCCACCAACAATGAATGATTCTTGAGTTGAAATTTCAGAAAAGAGGAAAAGCATACATCAGCGTGAAATATAATTAGGGTAATTTCCAAAACTCATTAGGCCACGTAATTCTATTTTACCAGTAAATTTGAACTTCCTGCTTCACATGTCAAATGCCCTATCTCCTGCTTCCTAAGAGCCCATGAATCACTAGATTAAGAAGAGGGAGCCCTCCTCCACAGTGGGTGTTGGATATGGAAAGTCTCCCCCCACCAGGTTCCCAAACATCCTGGGTATCCTCAGGGCCCTGATTTTCTTTTCTTTTTTTTTTTTTTTTTTTGAGGAGGGAGTCTTGCTCTGCTGCCCAGGCTGGAGTGCAGTGGTGTGATCTCGGCTCACTGCAACCTTTACCTCCCAGGTTCAAGCGATTCTTCTGCTTCAGCCTCCTGAGTAGCTGAGACTACAGGCACTCGCCACTATGCCCGGCTAATTTTTTTTTGTATTTTTAGTAGAGATGGGGTTCCACCATGTTGGCCAGGCTGGTCTTGAACTCCTGACCTCTTTAGCTGGGAGAAGTTGTTGCACGTATCACTGCCCTGTGTGCCCGCCTCTACCTCCCATTGTGCTGGGATTACAGGCGTGAGCCACTGTGCCTGGCCGAGGGTCCTGATTTTTGTAAAGTCTTGGCTCACTTTCAGCCAAGGGCTTTCTACAAAAGAGACAAAGTAAAACCTGCAGGGCAATAAGTTGTCACCACCAGTAAACATTTATTAAGCATCCACTGCCTGTGGGGAACACCTGTAACAACAAACTTGCCGAGAGACTTAAAGACATCCCTACGTCATAGCCACAGGTAAGAAAATAAATGTTGCAGCACCTCCATGCGGTCTGTAAGTACATCTTCAAATCCCTCTCGTCTTTCCATGCAGGTGGTGGTGGTGAAGAGCAAGGTCGAGGCTCACCTGTGCCCATTTGGTTCTGTACATTGCTCACTACAGGCATCACTAACAGAGTATGAAGCAGCTCCCAATTAGCCTGATCGTAATCACCTGTGTTGCTTGATTATTATACAAATTCCCCGACCTCATCCCGACCTACTGAATAAAATCTCTAGGAGTAGAGTCTGGGAATTTGTATTGCCGGAAAAGCTCCCAGGTGATTCCTATAATCTGACAAGTGTGGGAGACACGAGCATTAAGGGAACCCAGCAATAGGCTCCATCCTCTGCCTAACATCAGCAAGCTCAGGAGAGACTTGGTCCCAGGGACCTTGCTCCATTATGTACCCCAAGACACTGTCCCTAAATGGTGCACAAAGCAGACTCAGGCCTGTCTCACACACTGGCAAAGCTGCTGCCCCCCAGCTCAAACCAGGTAGTCAGGCTTAGGAAAACCACCCTGCCTGCTGGTAATTAGCCATGTGATGTTAAAGAAGCAGCTGTGGCTGTTTGGAATATGACTGTTCTGGAAGGACTTTTCTCTTCTTTTTCACCACCACACTCCCTTGAATGACTCACAGTTCTCCACTTCCTGTTTTGGAGGCGCTGGCCGGCATATAGCCACAAGGGTAAGCTGTCATTTGGCTTTTCTTTTTGCATTATGTCATTATTTGACATAAATATCACATTTGTTCTTGCAAATGCTCTCAGGAAGTGACATCACAACTTCTGTTCTCTTTATAATGACAGAATTACAATGCCTTCTGGTAACTTGTCAAGAATCAGAACAATTTATACAATGTCCATCCCTGGAAAGATCTTTGCACATTTACTGACTTTAAATGAATACAAAAGCAGGAAAACTCTAAGTTTTATTATAAATGGATATACAGATAATATCGCCAGACTTTCTTTTTTGTAATTTTATAATATCTCACTTTTTTTTTTTTTTTAACCTTGATTTTACTGAAGGGTCAGGAGAGACAAAGGCAACGTTGGTGAGGCCATGTACATTTTCAGCTCCTTGACCTGGTACTGTGAGCAAGCTGTTCATCTCTCCACGCCAACCTCAATCTTCCTCTCTAAAAAAGGGACTGATGTTACTTTCCTAATCCTGCCATGACCTTTGCAAATAAAACACTTAACTGAACACACTGTAGTCCTCCAACTGAGGTAAATTAATTCCATCCTAATGCCATCTGGAATCCCAGAAGCAGTCATTAATTATACAGTGTCTTGCCCATAACTCAATACATGAAAAGACAAAAAGATTTACCTAAATGATCTTTTCAGAAACCACAGCACACCCCCCAAGATCAGCCTTGCATAAAGGGCAACATATTCTGCCTTTGGGAAATGAAACGATGCCCCTGACCCACCATCCATAAAGGATGTACTATGAGACATGAGTGCAAAGGACAATCCTGACATGTCCTAACACGCAACTGACGCTTACCCAGTGACCAAAGGAATGGATTTGATTTCTTGAGCTAAACTGCCCAAATGCTTGTATATAGGGTCCTTTAGAAGTCTCTCTATGTGGCCGGGCGCGGGTGGCTCACGCCTGTAATCCTAGCACTTTGGGAGGCTGAGGCTGGTGGATCACCTGAGGTCAGGAGTTCAAGACCAGCCTGGCCAACATGGCAAAACCTCGTCTCTACTAAAAATACAAAAAATTAGCCAGGTGTGATGGTGCACGCCTGTAATCCCAGCTACTCAGGAGGCAGAGGAAGGAGAATCACTTGAACCCAGGAGGTGGAGGTTGCAGTGAGCTGAGATCGCAACACTGTACTGCAGCCTGTGTGATGGGAGTGACACTCCATCTCAAAAAAATAAAAAATAAAATTAAAATTAAAAAAAAAAAAAAAGAAGTCTCTCTCAACATTAGAAAGGATGCTGGTTGGGATTAAAGGCCAGTCTGTACTCAAGGAAACAAAAGAGGCCCCAATTGCATTGTTCTAACCACCCAAGTGCAGCCACCAACACAGAAGTCTTCTCCTCACCAAAATCAAAGTTTCCAAAACACTCCATGGGAATCACTGGGCAACCGTGGAGAAAGGGCAGCTACTGACCTGATTGGTCCATTTTTCTCCTTGGCTTTCCTCAGTCTGAGGCGTGGTAGAGGTCCTCCGTGCACCGTAAAAAATTCTACTTCCGGGAGGGGAGGCTCTGAAAACATGTTGAAAAGAAGAAAAGGGGTATGATCGGAACAAGTAAACAGCAGGACAAAAGAGGTCCTTGTGAGGGCTATTAAAAGGAAAGTTTTAATTTCAGAAGCAAGGAGCCTATTCTGTACATGCCACAATATGGAAGAACATGCTAAGTGAAATACACCAGGCACAAAAGGACAGATTCTCTATCACTCCACTTAGATGAAAAATCTAACATAGGCAAATTCATAGAGACAGAAGAGGTTGCTGGGGGTGGAGGGGGCATGGAGGGAATGGGAACATATTGCTTAATGGTCACAGAGGTTCTCCTTGGGGTGATGAAAAAATTTTGGAAATACACAGTGGTGAGGGTTGCACAACATGTCAATAAACTGTGTGCTTCAAGATGTTAAAATGGCACATTTTATTTGTATTTTGCCACAATAAAAAGAAGTGATGAGTATATCGTGGCACTGGCAGAGGATAGATGTGGTGAGCATTACAGTTTGCTTGGTGGGAAGACCACCACATCAGCCTTCTATATCCTTTATGATCACAGAGCTCTCTGTCCTTATTTTCCCGCCCCCAGCAATAAGATTTCCCAAATAGGTTTTCCACCGGGAGGAAACTATGCTGACTGGCTGATACCAGCGTTCTTGCACCTCACTGGTAGTTACAGTCATGCTATAAATGTGCTAACTGCCATTCTGCCTTGTGGGTAACACGCTAATTAAGACATACTAGGCACTAACCATTCACACTAGAGACGTTCTACATATGCCTCATCTTACTGAATCTTCTCAACAGGGCTACCAAGTGGATGATGTTTGTAGAAGCAATCATTTGCTCCCTCTCTTGGGGTTCCTACTCATGCAATGTAGGAACTTCTTCCCTCTCCAAAGTATTAGGAAAAGAGCTTCCACCTGGCCTTCTATCCATCCCTGTGATTTGTGAAACAGCTAGTTCCCATGTAGCCCCATCCTTATTTTTTTATTTTTCTTTCTTTTTTTGTGTGGGGTGGGGGCTGCCTGAATGCAAGACAGGTGATTTCCCACCTCCTAGTCCCACTGTCCATCTCTAGGCAAACCTGAATCACCTGCCTGAAGCCTGGTCTACATTTGCCCTATAGCCGGGGTTCCCAACCCTAGGTGGTGGACCGGAACCAGGCCACACAGCAGGAGGTGAGCAGCAGGTGGACAAGCATTCCTGCCTGAGCTCCACCTCTGGTCAGATCAGTGGCAGCATTAGATTCTCATAAGAGCACAAACCCTATTGTGAACTGTGCATACAAGGGATCTAGGTTGTGCACTCCTTATGAGAATCTAATGCCTGATGATCTGAGGTGGAACAATTTTATCCCGAAACCATCCCCCTACCCACCCCAGTCCGTTGGAAAATTGTCTCCAATGAAACTAGTCCCTGGTGCCAACAAGGCTGGGGACCACTGCACTATAGCTTCCACTTCCCCATAGGTGGGGCACAAAGTGTAGGTGTGGGAGGAAGTTCAAGAAGCTTCATTTTGGCGGGGCGCAGGGGTGCAGTGGCTCACGCCTGTAATCCCAGCACTTTGGGAGGCCAAGGCAGGCGGATCACCTGAGACCAGGAGTTTGAGACCAGCCTGGTCAGCATGGTGAGACTCTGTCTCTACTAAAGATGCAAAAATTAGCCAGGCGTGGTGGTGCATGCCTGTAATCTCGGCTACTCAGGAGGCAGAGGCAGGAGAATCGCTTGAACCGGGCAGGCAGAGGTTGCAGTGAGCCGAGATCGCACCCCTGCACTCCAGCCTGGGTGACAGAACGAGACTCTGTCTCAAAAAAAAAAAAAAAAGAAGCCTCAGACCCAAACCAGTTTTACCAACAATAAAACTGATTACTTTGATCCCTTTCTAACGCTTACGTATCTTCTTCACTTTCCCTAATCTCAGAGGTGGAACAAGTACAGTTATTATCTTAGAAAAACTCATTTTATAGATGAGGAAATTGATACATGACAGATTGTTACTTGTCCAAAGGCCACACAATTAGCAAGTTGTAGAGTCAGAATGTGAACTCACGCTCTGCTTAACACACCCCTCTCATTCACCTTGGGGTATCTTGAACATTTGGTTCTACCAATTGATCTGGCAAATTTTTGTCACCTTTGAATGAACTAACAAACTCTACTTTAACAACACTGGCCAGGGACAGTGGCTCATGCCTGTAATCCCAGCACTTTGGGAGGCAGAGGCGGGCAGATCACTTGAGGTCAGGAGTTTGAGACTAGCCTGGGCAACATGGTGAGACCCCGTCTCTACTAAAAAATACAAAAATTAGCCAGGCATGGTGGCACACCCCTGTAATCCCAGCTACTCGGGAATCGGGGGCAGGAGAATCACTTGAAGCTGGAAGGCAGAGATTGCAGTGAGCCGAGATTATGCCACTGCACTCCAGCCTGGGCGAAAAAGCGAGACTTCCTCGCAAAAAATAAAAATAAAAACACAATCCCCAAAGATTTTACAAACACATCAACTCCAAGAAAATGATCCACTTGCCACAATTACTGCAGAGTTAGAGGTCTACCCAGTGTGGCTCACATCAGAGAAGCTAGACTACAGTTAAACTGCAGAAATAATACCATCTAGTGAGCAGGAACACAGGACTTGGGTTGCTGTCCTGGGTCTGTCACTTACACCTCCAGCAGCCTCATCGGTTAAATAGGGGTGAAAACAACCTCTACCTCTTAGGCCTGTTGAGGGAATTAATGAGCCAGTTAATAATGATTAACAATAATAGTTAATGATTCAACACAAGTAAAGAGAATAAAACAGTGCCTGGAACACAGCAGCCCTCAGCGCCTGTTGGCACCTGTATAATATCACTTGAGCTACTAGTTGCCAATTCTATGCTAGGAACTTTGCCTCTGCTGTTTCAACAAATCCTCACAGCAGCTCTGCATGACAATCATCTCTATCTTATCAGTGAGGAAATCAAGGCTCAGGCAGGCTGAGTCACACCACTAGAAGACGGCCAGCCGAGCCAAGTGTGGGACTCAGGGTAATTTGACTCCAAAGTCTCCTTTGCTACATTGCCAGGCCATGACAATGTTTGTGTTCACTTTGCCTGAGATTAAACCATGACCTAGAAGTAGAAACCTGGAATTACAAATCCCTGAGGAATGAGAGACCTCTGTGCCTGAGACCGTAAGGGACAGAGCTTGGGGGTCCTGGGGTGTCATACACCAAAGATCTCTTAATTAGCAAGTTCAAAGGGAAGGGATGAATAGAAAAGAAAAAACTCAGAAATGACCCCAGGAGGGAGGCCATAGGGACAGGTTTAGCTCCTTCCCAGCTTGAGCACACAGGAAATGTCATCCAGGGGACTGTGACTTGTAATATAGAAAGAGGGTTCCTTACAGGACAGAGGGTGGCAACAGAAGCCAGGAGAAAGAGGCAGTGTTCCTAAGTCAGGGCTGGAGAGGCACTCTGTTGAATGAACAGGGGCTTAAAAGAAAACAAACCTGGAAGAGACCACAGAAAGCTGCAACCCTGTAATCACGAAACTCCCAAAAATAGGACACCTTGTGCCTGAGATTCTCCGAGTCTGTACATGTTGTCTTTTCAGCATCCCTTTTTCTGTGGAGAGTGGCCCTTCTCCTTCCCATATGGTTCTTATGGGGCCAGCATTCCCAGTACTCCAAATCCCCACTGGCCCAGGGCCCAGTGATCATGGATTGCCATTCCCCAGTCAGAAGACGACTCAAAAAGAGCAATCTGTTTAGGAGATTGAAGGTTTTATTTTTTGTTGTTTATTTGTTTTTTTGAGATGGAGTCTCACTCTGTCACCCAGGCTGGAGTACAGTGGCATGATCTTGGCTCACTGCAATCTCTGCCACCCGGGTTCAAGCAATTCTTCTACCTCAGCCTCCCGAGTAGCTGGGACTACAGGCATGCGCCACCACACCCAGCTAATTTTTGTATTTTTAGTAGAGACGGGGTTTTACCACGTTGGCCAGGCTAGTCTCAAGACTCCTCACCTCAGGTGATCCGCCCACCACTGCCTCCCAAAGTGCTGGGATTACAGGCATGAGCCACCACGCCAGGCCTAAAAGACTGGAGGGTTTTATTCTTCTTCTTAGATTGTAGCTGTAAGTACCAGGTAGGCCAACAGCACCATATCCATCCTCCCAGGTCTGACTGGAAGAGTTTGGCAGAAAGAGGGCCTCATGGCTGGAAGAGCAACGGGGCTGTGGTGACACCACGTGTGGCTGAAGCTTGCTGTCTCCAAGCGAGATCCATCCTGGGCCTTCCCAGTTCTGTGATCCCACAGATTCCACATGCTTAAGCTGGTTGGAGTTGGGTTTCTGTCTCTTGCAACCAAAAGAGCCCTGACTATAGAATGCATCCAGCGCCTTGGTATTCCGTGGAAGGGCAGAACCCTCAGCTGTGTACTGGCAGGAACTCTGGTGCTAGGCCAAGTGGACATGGCAGGGAAGTGGTCCTTATGCATTTGTGTAAGAAGAATTGCTGTGAATTCCAGGCACATCCTAAACCCCTTGGGTCGTGGAGACAGTGAGGACAGCAGGAAGAACTGCCTTAAGAACCCTCTTTAGACCCTGGACTAAACCACCCCTCCTTCAAAGTCTATCACTGCATCAGCTCAGTAGGGCAAGGGAGGAAGGGCATGATGGAAGAAAAGAGAAAGAGCTATTAAAAATATATGTATGAATGCCTCCCCCACAATCCCCCCACCCTAGCCCTAAACCCTGCCACTGTGAACTGAAGGACTCTAAGGCCAAAATAGATTCTCAAGACTGTAATTACCAGATTAGAAAATAGCTTTGGGGTAGAAACCCTCAATCTCAAATTATAATAAATAAAAACTTAGACCTGCCTGGACCTTTACAGTTGTTAAATCACTATTATATATATTATTCATATATCTGCATTGAACAAACACCCATTAGCCACCTCTGCCCCAGGCTCTGTGCTAGGCTGGGGGAGACAAGCACAGAAGACATGCTTTCTGGGAACTTGGAGTGTAATCTGGAGACAGTTTTGTAAAGGTAGTGCCCAGAGCTGTGATGGAGTTATACACAGAGCGCTGTGGATGCAAGGAACATCTAACTGAAGGCAGGGAGCTGAGCCTGTCAAACACGGAAATAGACATCCGCAGAGGCATGAGGTGGTGGCAGGGAGGGATAGAACTACATGGAGTTCCTGGCTGAAAGGTTGAGGTCTGGCAGAGTAGAAGTAGGTGGTCAAGTTAGAGGGGTAGGTGTGGGTCAGATCTGAGAGATCTGAGGTTCCAGAAGTAATAAGAAGCCGTTTAAAGATTTTTAGCAGGCTGGGTGCACTGGCTCATGCCTGTAATCCCAGCACTCTGGGAGGTTTAGGCAGGCAGGTTGTTTGAAGCCAAGAGTTCAAGACCAGCTTGGGTAACATGGTGAAACCTTGTCTCTACAAAAATTTTTTTTAAATTAGCCAGGCACAGTGGTGTGTACCTGTGATCCCAGCTACTCAGGAGGCCAAGGTGGG
Source organism: Hylobates moloch (assembly GCF_009828535.3). Taxonomy (NCBI): domain Eukaryota; kingdom Metazoa; phylum Chordata; class Mammalia; order Primates; family Hylobatidae; genus Hylobates; species Hylobates moloch. Next base: position 84,200,928 of record NW_026652285.1, read on the forward strand.
AGGATTGCTTGAGCCCGGGAGGCAGAGGTTGCAGTGAGCCAAGACTGCACCACTGCACTCCAGCCTGGGCAACAGCTAGACCCTGTCTCAAAAAAATATATATATATTTTTAGCAGTTCTGCACTTCAAAAACACAACTTAGAGAGCTGATCGAAAGATGAATAGAAAAAGGGCAAAACCCCACGTTGTCCAATAATCCAGGTCGGAAGTGCTTGAGGTCTACTGCAAGTGAGAGCACTGAGAATGGAGAAGAGGGAACAAATGGAAGCCTTGCTCAGGGGAGAGACGGCAGGAATTTGGCAACCAAGTCAGCGGCGATGTCATTTACCAAGTCTGGGGGAAGACGAGAAGCAGCTCACTTCTAGATCTGTTCAGGTTGAAGTGTATAAGGAATCCTCCAGCAGGCAGTCAGAAACATAGGTCTGGAGCCTAGGAGCAAACCCCGTGGTGGAGATACAGAGGCAGCTCACAGGGAGGAGTGAACGTGGCCACCAGGGAGACAGTATCAAAGTATCTGAGGAGAGATGGGGGCCAAGGGCGGACCACCGAGAAACCCAGGCTTTAAGACCAGGTGGAAGAGTAAGAGAACTTTGTGGCCTTTATGAAACAGTGTTAGGTCTAGAATTTCTCCCAGAGTCTCTTAGACACTGCAATATAGATCATGTTTTTCCTAAACCTGTGGGATTGCCAGGCACCCCAGGAGGTCACCTGGAAAAGCCTCTGCTTAGAATCTAGGCCTCACATCACTCATTTGTTGACATGAAGGTCTATGCTATTTTCAAGAGCAGTCCAGAGAGAGATTCCTTAGGATACAGCTGAGAAGACAATAGCTGGATTCCTGTGGCAGTGATGGAGGAGACAGGAAAAGCCCCCACATGTTCCCCGGGAACGTACCCCTTCCCCTTTGAGATCTAACTGCCCTCAGGCCCTTTGCTATCACTGAAATGCCCTTTCACTTGTGCCGTTTTGTTGTCACAGTAAAATTAACTTTTTTTATTACGTATTTCCTCTTCTCAGCCAAGGTGGAGATTAACTGGTCACTCTTTTCTGTGTGAGAACTCCGCCCCGCCCCACCCCCGCCACGCCCCCATCAGCTCTTTTAAGTTACTCCTCTTTGTTCTTGTCCGAGAGTAATAATTCTAGTTCCTCTAATCTCGTGGCTAACATTTTAAAATCACCCAGGAGCAGCAGAACAGAGTGCTCACTGAGTTCAGAAGAGGCAACTGCAGACCGAGCAGGAAGGCCATCCCCCTGCTTGGTCCAGGTGACGTCACTCTTTCCCAATCTAGGGTCACAGCTTTCAAGGCACCACAGTCATCTGGTTCAATCAACCTGTGACTTTGAGACCATTTTCTGCTCTGTTTGCCTAAGGCCTCCCTGCCTTATATTTTATTTTATTTTTGTTTTTGTTTTTGCTTTTTGAGATGGAGTTTCGCTCTTGTCGCCCAGGCTGGAGTGCAATGGTGCGATCTCAGCTCACTGCAGCCTGTGCCTCCCGGGCTCAGGCAGTTCTCCTACCACAGCCTCCCAAGTAGCTGGGATTACAGGCATGCACCACCACACCCAGCTGATTTTTGTATTTTTAGTAGAGAAGGGGTTTCTTCATGTTGGCCAGGCTGGTCCCAAACTCCTGACCTCAGGTGATTCCACCTGCCTCAGCCTCCCAAAGCGCTGGCATTACAGGCATGAGCCACCACACCCAGCCGCTGCCTTATATTTTAAACAGTCTACTTTTTCTGTCCAATGTACAAGCCCAAGCCTCGTCAGGCTGGTTCTCAGCCACATTTCGAGGTGGAACAAACTTGACTTCCAGCTGAATTTTCCAAGGTGCTCTTCCTTGTCTCCCAAACTGATGTCCTGGGTAGACCTGCTCTCCTTTCCATCAGCCTCGTTACTGATTTAAACTGAATTAGACCCAAGGCAAGAAATGGGTCCTGCCTGTGCTGGAAACTATAGCTCTTTCACCCTGGGTATGTGAGATGGGAGAGGAACCAGAACAGAGACCTTCATTAACATTCTCGGATGTCCAGAATATCCATCCTCTGCTAGAAGCAAATGGCAAAAGAAATTCCCACACGGGGGGAAATGTGGGGAAAAGTAATGATGGAGAATTTGCTCTGCAAAATAAATATTAAGTGTATCATAAAATTACAACAATTGAAATAGTAAAATACATGCGCAGGACAGACAAACAGTGAAAAAAAAGCTAGACGGTCTAGAAAGAGCAAAGAAATGCACCAGGTGGCGTGGACAGTCAGTATTTCCAAAGGTGATAGGGAACTGGCTTACAGCTGGGGAGAAAAATTATCATGTAAATTTAGCCTCATATCAGACATCAAAATAAATTACAAATGAACCTAAGTGGTTTTGTTTTGGTTTTGTTTGTTTGTTGTAGAAAAGTGGTCTCACTGTGTCGCCCAGGCTGGGGTGCACTAGCATGATCATAGTTCACTGCAGCTTTGAACTCCTGGACTCAAGCAGTCCTCTCTCCTCAGCCTCCTAGAGCGCTGGAATTATAGGAATGTGCCACTGTGCCCAGCCTGAACCTAAATTTTAAGTGCAAAAAAGCAGGTCAGGTGCAGTGGCTCCCACCTATAATCCTGGCTTTTTGGGAGGCCTAGGCAAAAATGATTGCTTGGGCCCAGGAGTTTGAGACCAGCCTGGGCAACATAGTAAGACCTCATCTGTACAAAAAGAAAAAATTAGCAGGGTGTGGTGACATGCACCTGTAGTCTCAGCTACTTGGAAGGCTGAGGCAGGAGGACTGCTTGAGCCCAGGAGTTTGAGGCTGCAGTAAGCTAAGATTGTGCCACAGCACTCCAGCCAGGGCAACATAATGAAACTCAGTCTCAAAAAAAATTGAAAAGAAAACAAAAGAGTAAATAGCCTTGGAGTAGGAATTTGTAATATTTATCAAAAGATTAATATCACTAATGAAGGTAAACTATTAAATCAACCAAAGAAAAAGGGTAGTATAAGTACAAATGTGTTAAAATGTCTCTATGTAAAACCCATCAAAATGAACAAAAAGAACCAAAAATGGAAGAAAACTTTATCTGCATCAAAACTAAGCAATGTCTCCAACTTTGTACTACAAACTTCGAGTAAACACAAACAATTGAATTCAAACACAACTCCACTGCCCAAAAACCCAGTACAATGCTACTTTTCTGATGGTTCTTTTCTAATCCTCAGGCACCTCTCCAGAGATATCATCCCATCCAAGGCATGGTAAATTAAAATTGAAGGCAACACAAAAAGATAGTAGCTTCCACCACAAGTCATCAGCTAGATATATCTTCTCCATCAATAAAGTTATGAGACTTGACCTCCCAAGGAGAAGAAACCAATTTCTTTTCATGTGCACATCCTCAGTAGGCAGCACAGGTCTTTGTACATAACCAATCAAAAAATATTTGCTAGTGGCTTCTCAAGACATCTCTTTTTATTTATTTATTTATTTATTTTAAGTTTTATTTCTTTCTTTCTTCTTCTTTTTTTTTTTTTTTTTTTTTTTTGAGGGGGTCTCTCTCTTTTTTTTTTGGGGTGGTCTGGAGGGGCACTCTCTCCGCTCACTGCAACCTCTGCCTCCCGGGTTCAGGAGATTCTCCTGCCTCAGCCAGCTAATTTTTGTATTTTTAGTAGAGACTGGGTTTCACCATGTTGGCCAGACTGGTCTTGAACTCACCACCTCAGCTTCCAAAAGTGCTGGGATGGGATTACAGGCATGAGCCACCGTGCCTGGCCAACCCGTCTCATTTTTAACAAATATAAGTAAATAAATAAGTATTTGCTAAATTAAATTGTTACAGCTCAGCATGCCCTTCCCCCACTCCCAACACACGCAGAAACCCTGGTTTCCGGGTTTCTGATCTAAGAAAACCTTCTCATGCACGTTTTATAAAAGATAACGTTGGCCGAGATTCAGATGCTGGTAGCAAGAGGGCCTGGGGGACACCCATCCCCACACAGCCATTTACTTGGGGGCTTGGGGTTTGTTTTGAAGCTAGAAAGCAGTTGGGAGATTTCTGGGAATGAGAGAAATAGGTGGTCTGTGGAAGCATGGAAGGGCAAACGTGCCTCTCCTAGCGTGACCTAATGTTAGGGCTCCAGATATCAAAAGAGCCTGTGTCCATGGAATACTTGGAAAGGAAAACAGCTGGCATGAAGGCCAGTCCCTCTGCGGACCTGTGGTGCAGCTTCAGCCCCCTGGGAGCCAGGGGGCCCCCCAGGGATAAGTGTGGTACCCTGGAACCAGCCAGGGGAGATGGGTTTCTCACTGAGGACACAGGGGTACAGCATCCTTGGATGGTTTGTGGGTAACCAACCATGAAAGAGAAGCCTGGGTAAAAGAAACCAAGAGACCTGGTCCTGCACAGTCTTCCCTGAGGACATCCCATCGTGGAGGGTGGTGTCAGAGGCAGGGGCAGGGAGGACCAGGGCAGTCCTGGCTGGACCTCTCTGATAAAGTGACAATCTGATACATGCCTGGGACACACCTGTGTTTTCCATTGTTTTCCTAACCATCTGAAAAAGTACTTTCCTTTTTCTTGTTATGAATACAATGAGAGACGGGAAATTTCTCAAAGAAGTTGCCAGCCTTGGTACTGAAGACATGGGAATAAATAATTCCCTTTTCATCTTTTCTTCCCTTTGCTCCTCCAGCATGCTTGGTTCCATAATAAACATTCCATCTCAAATGATCACCATGTTGTGTAAGACAAGTGGTCTGGTTTATCTCCACATTTACGTATGTATCGGCTTTCTCACGCTCACTCTCTCTCTCTCTCTCTCTTTCTCTCTCTCTCTTCCCCACCCCACCCCCACTCACCCCCATCCTCCTCTCTCTTCCCTCTCTGGTTTCCTCTTTCTCTCTCTCTGTAAGAAAATGTTGCTACAAGCTTTTAGACTTAGCAAGAAAATAGCATACTCAGCTGGGCAGTGGCTCATGCCTGTAATCCCAGCACTTTGAGAGGCTAAGGCAGGCAGATCACTTGAGGTTAGGAGTTTGAGACCAGCCTGGACAACATGGCAAAACCTCATCTCTACTAAAAATATATTTTTAAAATTAGACGGGCCTGGTGGTGTGTGCCTGTAATCCCCACTACTTGGGAGGTTGGGGCATGAGAATCACTTGAACCTGGGAGACAGAGGTTGCAGTGAGCCAAGATCATACCACTGCGTAAGCAACAGAGCAAGCCTGGGCAACAGAGCCTGGGCAACAGAGCAAGACTCCAGCCCGGGCAACAGAGCAAGACTCCAGCCCGGGCAACAGAGCAAGACTCCAGCCCGGGCAACAGAGCAAGACTCTGTCTCAAAAAAAGAAAGGGAAAGGGAAAGGAAGGGAAGGAGGCCAGTGCAGTGGCTCACATCTGTGATCCCAGCACTTTGGGAAGCCGAGGTGGGTGGATCACTTAAGGCCAGGAGTTCAAGATCAGCCTGGCCAACATGGTGAAACCCCATCTCTACTAAACATACAAAATTAGCCGAGCATGGTGGCACACACCTGTAATCCCAGCTACTTGGGAGGCTGAGACATAAGAATCGCTTGAACTCAGGAGGTGGAGGTTGCAGTGAGCTGAGATCACACCACTGCACTCCAGCCTGGGTGACAGAGCGAAATTCTGTCTCAAAACAAAAAAAAGAAAAACAAAATAGCATACTCAACATGTGGATGCTCTTCTGACTCTTTGGAGCCTGCATCAAGGATGAAAGTTTGTTCCTCGCCCTGTCCTAAAGCGGATGCGTGCCGTGGGGCTATCCTGAAGAATTCAGTTCACTGTGCCGTCTGCAGCCTATCAGCCGAGAGTCAGAAACACCGTGAGGCCACAGCTCCATCTCAACCACCCCCTCGCCAGCCCCTGCTTTCCTGCATTCACCGAAACACTTGCCTCTGTCCCTCAACATTCCTAGAACCTTCACTGTCCTCTGAGGTCAGCGATGTATTTAAAGCACTTGTTTTCATCCTGTTCCCATCAGTAAGATTTAATGTAAGACACTCAGAAGGGAAATTCCACTCTCTTTCCTTCTGGGAAACGAGCAGCTACATTGTCCAGACCCAAATCCTTAGCCTAACACATCTGCCAAGATTCAAAAGTTCATGATTTTAGCGAAATAAGGCCACACACATCTTAGGCAACCACGAGTATCTCTGCGTATCAACACATAAGCTTTTCTTTTTTCCTCCTTTTATAAAAGAAAGGGGTTGGGTTTTTGTTTTTTTTTTTTAACTCTTTCACAAGATCTAAGCAACTTGATTTTTTTATGCTTCTTTAAAATTACAAATCCTTTAAAGTGAGTAGAGTTGGAAAATAGTCATCTCAATGAACATTAAACAGCTCAACAATGTCCTCTGGTGGCCATGAGCACAGACAGAGGGAACTTGAGCCGCTAAAGCTCTATTCAGCCTACAAAACAAGGTAGGAGTAAGTGTCTCATCAAGACGAAACCCCCTTCCCTTTACTCAAAAAAATATGCAACGGTCCTTCAAACCAGAAAAGCACAGCATCCAAATATGACAAAGACCACAGAGTAGGAAATGGAGACGGAGTCGCTATTCATAAGTCACCACAGAAAGAAATGCCCAAACTGAACACCACTTGTCTCTCCAGCCCAAAATGTGGGGAATTCTTTTTGGTAGCCAGAATTTATTGCCTAATCAGACATCTCCTCAATACCAATACGACCCACGGGCTGTTATTTTAAAATTTTGGGCTGTTATACTATCTTCAGTACCATTCTTACCCACTGAGGGTTTAATGTAAAACGTACAGGCAAAAATCACTGTCTTCAGGAAGCTCCTATTTTAGTGAGAGAGAAAGAAAATAAAAAGAAGTAAGTTTTTAGAAAACAAGCTCTAGGCTGGGCACAGAGACTCATGCCTATAATCTCAGCACTTTGGGAAGCGAGGTGGGAGGATCACTTAAGGCCAGAAGTTCAAGACCAGCCTAGGCAACATAGGGAGACCCTCATCTCTACAAAAAATAAAAACAAAAAAACCCCTTTTGTAATTAGCCAGGCATGGTGGTATGCACCTGTAGTCCCAGCTACTCAGGAGGCTGAGGCAGAAGGATTGCTACAGCCCAGGGGCTCAAGGCTGCAGTGAGTTATGATAGCACCACTGCACTCCAGCCTGGGTGACAGAGTGAGACCCTATCTCTAAAAACTAATAATTAATATTTTTTTATTAATATGAAGCTCTATGAAGAAATTGAAGCAGGGTAAGTAGATACAGAGTAATAGCATGGAGGCTGGTGATGGCAGTTGAGCAGGCACCTGAACAACTATGGAGAAGCCATATGTTGACAGTGTCCCAGGAAGTGTGAACTGCAGATGGAAAAGTCTGGAGGCTGGAAAAACTTTGACCCATTTAAGGAACTGCAAGAAGGCCAGGGAGACAGCTGATGCTTAATGGGAAAGGAGGAGACCAGGGGGAGATGAATTAGAAGTAGGCAGGGGCCAGATGACATGTCCTATGGTGAGGAACTTGGATTCCATTCTAACTTAAATGGAAACTCACTGGAGAGTTTTGAGCTGGTGCTGACATGTTTTCAAATGCATTTTTAAAAGATCACTCTGAGTACTGAGTGATCTTTTGAAAGTTATGGTGAAGACTAAGACTAAGGTCCAGGGTGGGAGGTATATAGGAAAGAGAAAATCAGTTTGAAAACTACAGCAGGAGTCCAAGCAAGAGGTTGCTGTCTCGGATTAGGGTAGTTGTGGAAAAGGCACAGATGGGGAGAAGCGGTGGAATTCAGAACATATTCCAGACAGCAAGCCAACAGGGCTTGTTGACAGATTAGAAATTTGGGGACGGGATAGAACCAATTAGGACTTGTTTTTGGCCTGAACAATTGGGTGAACAGAAATGCCAATAACAGACAGAGAGTAACAGATAGAAACAGAGACGCCTGGGTGGAAATAGATTTGAGGGCGAGGGCAGAGGTGAGAAATCACAAGTTCTGTCTGATTTGCCTATTAGATGTTCAACAGGACATGTGTAGAAGTTGGGTGGATATATGAGTCTGGTGCTCAAAGGAGAGGCTGGGACTAGAAATTGATCTTTGGAAATCCTCTGCATATAGGTAATATTTACAGCCATAAGACTGGTTGAGATCACCTAAGCAGAAAGGGTAGATAATGAAGAAAAGGAGGCTGAAGAGGGGTCATAAAAGTAGATGGAGCTAGCAAAGAAGACTGAGAGGGGACAGCAAGGCAGAAGGAACCAAAACCAAGGGAGAGGGGGTTTCAAGAGGGACAGAGTATCAACACTACTGAGGAAATCAGATAAGAACAAAACTGGCTATTGGATTTGGCAAGATGGAGATCAAACGAAGAGCCTTTCAGTAAAGCAGTGAAGACATATGTTTCCCACATGGGATAAGTGAAAGCGAGAACAGGAGGTAGGACTGTGGAGCCTACAGAACAGCCATTTCTTTCAAGGAGTTTTCATAGAAAGGGGCGGAGAGAAGGTAAAGTAGCTGAAGACAAATATGGGCTCAAAGAAGGTCTGTTCATTTTTTCTTTCTTTTCATTAATAAGGGAGATGTTGCAACATGCTAGGCAATGCTGGGGATAATTCTGTATTGAGGGGAAGTGCTGATCAGGGAAGAAGGAATGGGATCTAATGCACAAGTTGAGGGGATGGCAGCCTTACACACGAGCAGGGACAGGAAGGGAGGCAGAACATGTTGCAGGGAGGAACGGCAGGGCTGAGGGTGGGAAGTCCTCACCTGACTACTTCTAATTTCTCAGTGAAATAAGAATCAAGAAGCTAATACACTTAGTATTTGCTCAGGGCATGTGTGAAGTGGGGGTCACAGATGTGAAGAGGGAGGAAAAAATGAGTGGAAAGTGAATTTACTGGGGCCCTATAGCAGGAGGACTGCAATCATTGTCCCCTGATAGTAATCTACTTTTTTTTTTTTTTTGAGATGGAATTTTTGCTCTTGTTGTCTAGGCTGGAGTGCGATCTCGGCTCACCACAACCTCCACCTCCTCGGTTCAAGCAATACTCCTGCCTCAGCCTCCCAAGTAGCTGGGATTACAGGCACCCGACACTACACCCAGCTAATTTTTGTATTTTTAGTAGAGACGGGGTTTTACCATGTCAGCCAGACTGGTCTTGAACTCCTGACTTCACGTGATCCGCCCTCCTCAGCTTCCCAAAGTGCTGGGATTACAGGTGTGAGCCACTGCGCCTGGCTAGTAATCTACTCTTAAAGCACTTGCAACAGGATGCCAACTAAATATTACTGAGAAAGAAACAGCCACAAGCATCTTTTGTTTAAGTATGAAGTATTTTAAATGCTTTAAATATCCAGAAGGTATATAACCAACACCATGGACACACTACCCACATTTCATCAATGCTGACATTTTGTTTCAGGTATCTTCCCCCTCCCCAGCCCCGTAGACCTCCCCTGTGGTTATCAGGTATCTTTTTAAGAATAAAACATAACAGGCTGGGCACAGTGGCTTACGCCTGTAATCCCAGCACCTTGGGAGGCGGAGGCAGGCGGATTGCTTGAGCCCAGGAGTTCGAGACCAGCCTAGGCAACATAGCGAAACCCCGTCTCTATGAAAAATACAGAAATTAGCCAGGCGTGGTGGCCTATACACCCATAGTCCCAGCTACTCAAGAGGCTAAGGCAGGAGGATCATTTAAGCCCAGGTCAAGGGTGCAGTGAGCCATGATCATGCCTCTGCACTCCAGCCTGGGCGACAGAGCAAGACCCTGCCTCAAAAAAAGAAAAAAGAATAAAACGTAACAGTCACAGTTATAAGCGCCTTAAGGCACCTCTCCAGTTCCGTGTCCTTCCTCCTCTCCCTGTTAAAGTTCATTATATAATGATAAAAAAGCAACAGTGTTCCTCTTTATCAGGACCTATGAACAATTCTGTGGTAACTTCGTTAATCCAAATGCTGTTATTCAAGATTTACCTGTTATCTGGGTTGTCAGGGAGATGACCACAGGAAGTTCCGAAGACAGAGCCCGGAGACTGACATTGTAGTTGGTACCTGGACGCAGGTCCAAGCACACCTCGGGATCTTGGCTGCTGCTACTGATATTAAAGGTCATTTCCTGGGCAAATTCCTTCTGATACCATCTCTGGCCCCAAATGTGGAACTGAAACATAAAAAAGTTCGCTGGCTGAATGGTTGGCCTGAAAGGCTTTAGATGCCTTGAAACCTCCTCTTTTCCTTTTTTTTTGAGATGGGAGCCTCACTCTGTCACCCACACTGGAATGCAGTGGCATGATCTCAGCTCACTGCAGCCTCAACCTCCCAGGCTCAAGTGATCCTCCCTCCTCAGCCTCCCAAGTAGCTGGGACCACAGATGCATGCCACCACATCCAGCTAATTTTTCTATTTTTTGTAGAGACAGGGTTTCGCCATGTTGCCCAGGCTGGTCTCAAACTCCTGAGCTCAAGTGATCTGCCCACCTCGAATCCCAAAGTGCTGAGATCACAGGCGTGAGCCATCATGTCCAGCCCCTTCCCGTTTTCATGAGCTTTCTTCCTCTCTCTCTCTCTTTGGACTCTAATGTTTCTTCAAAAGGTGAAATGCAGCAGTAAGCAAATATTAGAGTTGCAATACTATAAATATTGTACTTAAAATATTATTCATATAATAAATATATTTTTAAATAAAAACACACAAAAGGCTGAGGTCCCAATACTGGCAACTTTCTCCTTCTTGTTATCACACATACAGTGCACATACCCAACAAGAAAGTCTACTGGCAAAACTGCAGGAGCAAGGACAAGAACATTTTCCTAGAAAGAATATTAGGAATCCAAACTAAGCAGGGCCTGAGTTAGAATACTCGTAGCTGGTCTGCTAGAACCTGAGAATGGTTTTTCTCCTCTGCCTGCCCGCTTCTGGTGACCCTACCCTTTCCTTAACCACCCTGACACTTTGACCAAGAGACACCCTTTTGTTCTTACTTAATTTCTTCTAGTAGAAGCTCATCCCAGTCTTCCCCCCCCCCTTTTTTTTTTTTTTGAGACAAAGTTTTGCTCTGTCACCCAGGCTGGGGTTCAGTGGCGTGATCTTGGCTAACGGCAAGCTCCACCTCTTGGGTTCAAGGTATTCTCCTGCCTCAGCCTCCTGAATAGCTGGGATTACAGCCATGCGCCACTACACTCGGCTAATTTTTATATTTTTAGTAGAGACAGAGTTTCACCATGTTGACCAGGCTGGTCTCAACTCCTGGCCTCAAGTGATCTGCCCACCTCGGCCTCCCAAAGTACTGGGATTACAAGTGTGAGCCACTGTGTCCAGCCACTGTCTTTAAATACACAGAAGTGGCCATCTTCTTGCTTCTTGATGTAATTGCCACAGTAAATCGTCTATTGATAATGATAGTTGTAGATTTTTAGGTTTGTGGGTATTTTAAAGCCTCCCACATAAGACAACCATCTATAAATACAGTAACTTTCAGTCACTTACTAAATACATCTCCTCCATATCAGCTGTCTTGATGCTTCTCCATCTCAAGCAGGTTTCATTAAATCCTGAAATGTTACTGATGGTCTGTTTTACTGCAGTGGAAAAGAAATGAGAAATCAATTTACACTCTATAGAAAAAATGCTACCTTTTAATTGAGCCATTTTTCCAAGGATAAGTGTTAGCATGAGTTCAACAGTATTTTAAATTAGAAATTAGTGGTAGCAGTCTCAAAGAAATACCACTTTTATATTTAGGTAAACTCAGTCTTGATGAAAGATTTCAGATCCAAAGATACCTAATTGGAGGACCCCTCTTAAGAATTATTTGAGTGGGCCAGGCGCAGTGGCCCACATCTGTAACCCCAGCACTTTGGGAGGCCGAGGCGGGCAGATCACTTGAGGCCAGGAGTTCGAGACCAGCCTGGCCAACATAGTGAACCCCCGTCTCTACCAAAAATACAACAATTAGCTGGGCGTGGTGGTGTGCGCCTGTAGTCCCAGCTATTTGGGAGGCTGAAGCAGGAGAATCACTCGAACCTGGGAGGCAGAGGTTGCAGTCAGCAGAGATTGTGCCACTGCACTCCAGCCTGGGTGACAGAGTGAGACTCTGTCTCAAAAAAAAAAAGAAAAGAAAAAGGAAAAAAATTATTTGAGTCTATTTACTGCAAGCTTCCTTGGCTTACTAAGCTAAAATTGCGACTGTTTGTCCTGGACCTTGTATACCCTCATTTATACAAATAAGTGTCGGTTCGAAATTCTGAGCTAAGAGCAACATTTCAGCAGAGAATTGCTCCTTGAGGAACTGAAAAAAGTGCTTTCAAGCAATCAGGTTTTTCATGAGGAAAAGAATAGGAGGTGGTGGGATTCTCTTGGTTTGGGCTTCCTTATCTCTTGTGAGCAAAGAAGTATTTCTTGTCCTCTGCTCAGTTTCATGGTAATCAATCTAAAAGACAGTTCAGATCTGATATAGTTTAATGTGGAGGTACACCCATCCAAGTAGTCAAGAAAGACTATTTATTCAAAACCCTGACATCAGAGGTTACTTCCTTCAATAATGATCTCTGTTCCTAAAGTGGAAATAATAGAGCAGACTTGCTAAGAAGCTCCACAGGAACACTGTGATGATTAACAAGTGATAAAGGGCCGGGCGCGGTGGCTCACGCTTGTAATCCCAGCACTTTGGGAGGCCGAGGCGGGCGGATCACGAGGTCAGGAGATCGAGACCATGGTGAAACCCCGTCTCTACCAAAAATACAAAAAATTAGCCGGGCATGGTGGCGGGCGCCTGTAGTCCCAGCTACTCGGAGAGGCTGAGGCAGGAGAATGGCGTGAACCCGGGAGGCGGAGGTTGCAGTGAGCCGAGATCGCGCCACGGCACTCCAGCCTGGGCGACAGAGCAAGACTCCGTCTCAAAAAAAAAAAAAAAAAAAAACAAGTGATAAAGACAACTCCCAAATTACATGAAAAAAAGGAAGGTCTCATGAAAGGTAAGGCTGTATTTTGTAACCCTCTGGCCTGACGGGTTCCTATGAATGAAGCCAAGTTTGTAGACATGACTCCTCTCTATGGACTGGGCAGCTTGGCACAAAGAAAACCTATATAGGTCACAAGCTGTACCTCGAATGTTGCAACACAGAGCAGGTAGGGAACAGGATGCAAAGATGAACAGGTGGTAAGGAACAGGAGGAGTACAGATGATTCCAGGTAATGCAACCCCACAGCTGGGTAGAGACAGGTTTGGAGATTAGTAGTAGTGGTCCAAAGTTACACTTCTGAAACTTTCAAAATACAAATAACTCCAATAGTATTTAAACAGTTCTAGACTATACAAAAAGATGGAACGCTCCCCAAATCATTTAATATGACTAAATAATCCACAATGCCCAACCTGTACAAGGATGGCACAGCCAATCACTAAACATCCTGTGCCAAATTCACTTGCTAATATAAATACAAAAATCCACAATAAAATATTAGCACAAAGAAGTCAGTAGTACATTCAAAGAACAATACACTACGACCAAAGATTTATTCCCAGAATACAGAAAGGATCATTATTGGAAAAGCTACTAATAGGTTAAAAGAGAGAGACCATGTGGTTACTTTTATAATTAGAACTGTTAATACATTTAATATACTTTGTTAACTTGAAATCTTAGTGAGCTAGGACTTCATTTGACAGAAACGCCTTAGTTTAATAGGGTTTATAAGAAACCACCACACTCAGTGGTAAAGCAATTAAGCAATTTCTAGTAAAGTTAAGAACAATACAAGGATGTCTGTTCTTGTAGCTATTACTAAGCCTTATTCAAGAGATTCTAGACAATGCAGAAAAAGGCAAGAAAAAAATGAGCTATAAATGCCAGAAAGAGGAACAAATGATGCAACTGCCAGTAAATCTAAGAGACTCAACTAACCAAATATGAAACTGTTTGAAAATAACAGAAAGGCAACATACAAAAACTGATCATTTTCTATCTATCTTCGAGAACAAGTATGGTAGGCTAAATAATGACCCCCACCCCCCACCAGCATGTCTACATCCCAGTCCCTGGAACCTGTATGTTACCTTACATGGCAGAAACACTTCGCAGAGGTGACTAAGACCGTGAGGTTATCCTGAATTGTCCAGATGGGCTCAATGTGATTACAAAGATCCTTATAAGAGGGCAACAGGAATTTAAGAGTTAGAGAGAAGATTTAAGAACGGAAGCGGAGGTTAAACTGATGAGCTTTAAATATGGAGGATGGAGCCACAAGCCAAGGAGTATAGGCAGGAGTTAGAAACTGGAAAGGGCATGGAAATAGATTCTCCCCTGTGTTTTTCACCCCTGAAAAAACACAGGCCTACTGACACCTTGATTTCAGCTTAGTGAAACTGATTTCATACTTCCAACCTCCAGAACTATAAGACACTAAATTCATGTTGCTTTTTGTTTTTGTTTTGTTTTTTGAGACAGGGTCTTGTTCTGTCACCCAGGCTGGAGTACAGTGACCTGATCATGGCTCACTGCAGCCTTGACCTTCTGAGCTCAAGTGATCCCCCTGCCTCAGTCTCTCGAGTAGCTGGGACCACAGGCACACGCCACCATATCCAGCTTATTTTTTATTTATTTTAATTTTTTTGTAGAGACAGGGTCTCTATGTTGCCCAGGCTGGGCTTGAACTCCTGGGCTCCCACCTTGGCCGCCAAGCAATCCTCCCACCTCAGCCTCCCAAAGTGCTGGATTACAAATGTAAGCCACTATACCCAGCCCTCATGTTATTTTCTGCCAGTAAGTTTGCAGTAACTTGTCATACCAGCAATAGAAAACTAATACAACAAGTAGCAGAATATAATAGAAAAATAAAAAGATCCGTATTCATGAGATGGGATATCACAAGCAAACTTCAAATACCTAGAAATAAACCTAACTAGAAATGTCCAAAACTTACATGAAGATTTTAAAGAATTTTTTTTTTTTTTTTTGAGATGTAGTCTCTCTCTGTCCCCCAGGCTGGAGTGCAGTGGCACAATCTCAGCTCAGTGCAACCTCTGCCTCCTGAGTTCAAGCGATTCTCCTGCCTCAGCCTCCCAAGTAGCTGAGACTACAGGCATGCACCACCACGCCTGGCTAATTTTTGTATTTTTAGTAGAGACAGGGTTTCACCATGTTGGGCAGGTTGGTCTCGAACTCCTGACCTCAAGTGATCCACCCACGTTGGCCTCCCAAAGTGCTGGAATTACAGGTGTGAGCCACCACCCCCAGCCACCACAATTATTTTCTTATCTCATAGAACTAGTTTATACTGGTTGAAAAAGCTTTTACAGACCAACATAGATATTAAATTTTAATTGTATATTATAAGACAAAAACATAAGCAAAATTAATTGAGACATTTCTAAAATTTCTTCATGGTCAGAGTATAACAAATACTTCTCAATCACTTCTCAATTAAGAGTTGTCGGTGTCTATATTTTTCCACACAGTAGCATCCTATGCACTATCTATCCAGAGTTTGGTGAGACAGTATTTCTTCAAAATGTGCTCTTTTTTTTTTTTCCCAGAACTTTCTCGCCATCCACTGACACCCATTCTGATGCTGAAAGTTGATCTTATACTTTGCTGTTCTGTTCCCATTGCGCTTTACATATTATAACATTGTGTCTCAATGTCAAATCATAATGTAGCTTTTGGAAAAAGTTTTAGTAGGCAATTGATCTCAAGACATAAATGGCACCACTAATGTCCATAACTAAATAGAAGTGACAGCACTACGAGCAACTATGACCAATATGATGCATAGATGGACAATGACAATTATGTTCTTGGCAGTCACCTGACTGACTGTGTAACAATTGAAAAATATATGCCTCTGAGAATCAATAAAACATAATATATACAAGTATATTAACAGTAGCATTGTCTGTAATAACAAAAACTTGAAAGGGAAAAAATACCCAAATAACCTTCTATAGAGAATAAGTTAATAAATTAGTATACCTTTATGTGATAGAATACTGTGCTTCCCTCAAAGAGAATGAGATGACAATATATGAATTGGTATGGAAGTATGTCTACAGGATATTGTAAGGCCAAAAGCCAAAGAATAATATAAAAAAGCAAAATGAAGAATAATATATATATAATTATTTCATTTTTTAAAATTACACACACACATATGCTCAAGTAACCTAATAGTAGTGGTGAGTCTGCAGCTCCTTCTGCTCACAGGAAATGTCTCACCGGCTCAGTTCAGTTCCATCCGGGTCAGGGAGTGACATTCTCACTCTAGGTTCCCTTCCCTCCATTCAAGGGACTTTACAGTTGGAAGCACAGGCAGGTTGAACCCATGATGTGTTCAATGAGGAGAAAAGGATCCCCGGTAGAGTTCATCCCAAGTCCCTTCCTAGTGCTCTCAGATCCTTTGCTATGAAAGATACATGCAGTGGTCTCTCATACAAATCTCCCTTCTCTAATGCATTTTTAGTGGTTACTCTGTGTTTTCTCTCTTTTCTTCACCCACTGGGCCAATCTAATCTAGAATCCTGAAGTTGAAAAACCAGAACTGCAAGAATGCCTCGAAAAAGAGAAAATTAAGCTCTTAACGAAACTTTGTTTCTGCTTCATTTGTATGGGTAAGCAACTCTTCCCAAAATCAATCACTATTTCCTCTCTGCTCCTGTAGTACCCTGCAAATACCTCAAATATGCTTTATATATTGTATTATTGATCTTTGTCTATCACCCTCATTGAACTGATAGCTCCTTGAAGAGAGAGACATCTTCTTAATCTTTGCACTCTCAGTGTCTAGGGCAGTGATTTAAACAATCACAGCAGTTGTGATTGTTCAAATGCAATCAGCAATAAGGGGAAAGCTAAGCAAATGGTATTGCATTGACCCAGTGGAATATAAGTACTCTGAATAAGACATGCTTTCTGCCCATAACATGCATTTCACCTAGGACAGAAGTTATGGCCTATATAAGTATAGTTTTAAAAAACAAGGGAGTATAAGCCGGGCGCGGTGGCTCACGCTTGTAAAAGGGGGTGGATCAGAGGTCAGAGTCGAGACCATGGTGAAACCCGTCTTATAAAATACAAAAAATTTACCGGGGTGGTGGGGGGCCTCTCCGTCTCAAAAAAAAAAAAAAAAAAAACAAAAACAAGGGAGTATATAATAGATGTCAGAAAGTAAATGTAAGTAATAGTTAACATTTGATAGACATTCATCGTGTGTCAGGTATTGCACTGTTTCTCCATATGCTTTAACCCATTTGGTCTTCACAACAAGCCCACGATATGGATACTGTTATTCCCCTTTTCACAGTTAAGGCAACTGGGACACACAGAGGTGAAATAACTTCTCCAAAGTTACAGAGATAGTAAGTGGCAGATCTGGGATTTGAATTTAGATCATCTGACTCCAGAGGAACTGTGCCAAACTACTACCTATACTTCCTGTTAAAATAGGTTATGGGAATTCAGAAAGAAAAATACTTATCAGCTTGAAAGGTGGGAAGTGGAGATCATGGGAGAAAGAAATCTATGAACTCAAGAAAAGGGAGGGGGCTCCAGGTAGAAGAAACGGCATGAACAAAGACATGGAGGTGGAAAAGTTAGCACGTAATATATTACCGATCAGAGTTCCAATCATCAAAGATAATGGTGGCCCCTTAAATATAACTCACTACACATCCTCCAAAATATCCTTCAGATCAGCAAGAAAATCAAATAAAACAATATATGCAGTAAGCCGAGATTGCACCACTGCATTCCAGCCTGGGTGACAGAGTGAGACCCTGTCTCAAAAATAAAATAAAACAACATAAAACAGAAGCTGTCATCATAAAAGGAAAACAGAAAACATTACAAACTTTAAACTACTGTTAAGGCCAGGTGCAGTAGCTCACACCTGTAATCCCAATACTTTGAGAGGCCGAGGTGGAAGGATTGCTTGAGCCTAGGAGTTTCAGACCAGCCTTGGCAACATAGTGAGACCCGCCCCACCTCTACAAAAAATAAAAAAGTTAGCTGAGCGTGGTGGCAGGAGCCTGTAGTACCAGCTACTCGAAAAGCTGAGGTGGAAAGATTGCTTGAGCCCAGGAGGTCAAAGCTGCAGTGAGATGTGGTCCTGCCACTGTCTTCCAGGATGGGTGACAAAGCGAGACCTTGTCAAAAAAAAAAAAAAACAAAACACCTGTTAAATAGAAAAACAAATATAAAATTCCAGCAAAATTATCTCTCAATCTCCCACAAGTCCTTGTGAAGAGCGAGGGGTGACAGAAGGGATGTGTGAAATAGAAAAGAGGGGAGCAAGGTGGCCCAGAGTAAGCTAGGTTCACTCCCAGCAAGAGAAACTCCACTCTAACTATGAAAAAAAAGAAAGAAAGGAAGGAAGAAAGAGACCTGGTATATAGTCAGAGCAGTGACTATAAGGAAAGGATTAAAAGTCCATGAGTTGTCAGGTAGTGGTAAGAAAAAGGCATTGCTTCTGGGAAAGAAAAGGATAAAAGGGAAGGAATGGGTGTCCTTTGGAGACTAAGCAGTGGTGGGCAACAGAAGCAAGAGGGAAATGCAAGATCCTACAAGGCAAGAGAGAACCTAAAATGAGAAGAATACGTGATTCATGGCCAGTCTTATCAAAAAAAACAAAACAAAACCTTTAAAGAAACTGCATTTCACTCAGTGACAGAAGAGGGCACTCTTAACCTAGAAATCTTGTTAACCATCCTAAACCAGCAATTTTGTCCCGGGAATTAATAGAGAAAAGCAGTTTGTATTTTATATATATATACATATATAAAATATACATATATATAATATACATATATAAAATATACATATATAATATACATATATAAAATATACATATTATATATAACATACATAAAATATACATATTATATATAATATACATAAAATATACATATTATATATAATATACATATAAAATATACATATTATATATAATATACATATAAAATATACATATTTTATATAATATACATATATAATATACATATATAAAATATACTTATTATATATAATATACATATATAATATACATATATAATATACATATATAATATACATATATATATAAAATAAAAACAATGCAGCTTGTAAAAAGCTCTACATTTTTTAAACCCACAAACTGGGGTGGAGGGGGAGTCCTATACATTAATAAACTGAAATAAGTATCCTCAAGCATTTGGGGATATGAAGAAAACTCCTTGAGTCAGAAATTTTTAAACTTTCTTTTTTCTTTTTTGAGATGAAGTCTCTTTCTGTCGCCCAGGCTGGAGTGCAGTGGCACAATCTCTGCTCACTGCAGCCTCTGCTCACTGAACCTTCCTGGGTTCAAGTGACTCTTCTGCCTCAGCCTCCTGAGTAGCTGGAATTACAGGTGTGCGCCACCAAGCCTGGCTAATTTTTGTATCTTTAGTAGAGATGGGGTTTCACCATGTTGGCCAGGCTGGTCTTGAACTCCTGACCTCAAGTGATCCGCTCACCTCGGCCTCCCAAAGTGCCAGGATTACAGGTATGAGCCACTGAGCCAGGCCTAGAAAATTTAAAACTTAAAAACATAAATGGACAAAAAAAAAAATAGGGAGGAAACGAAACAGGTGACTGAGTTCAGGAAAAAACAATGAAAATACAAAAATCACATTAGAAATAACAAAGACTAAATTTCATGGTGCCTAAAGAAGGGTAGATTGAATAAAAGGCATTGAAGAAATACAGGAAAACAACTGAAAATAATAAAAATGAGATCAAAAAGAAGTTGAAAGGGTCAAAAATAAAGTGAATAAAGTGGAATGCAGGCAAAGATCCAACATATGTATAATTAAATTATCTGAAGAAGATAAACAAGAATCAAACAGAATTAGTGTTTAAAACTATAATTCAAGATAACTTTACAAGAACAAAGAGACCTGAGTAGAAATACTAAAGGGATACACTGGGTACCTGTGAAATCTGACCCACAATAATCAACCCCAAAATGTATCCAAGTGAAACGATTAGATTTTAAAGATAAAGAAAGAAAACCTCAGGGTCTTCACTCAAAGAAATAAACAAATAAGATCGAAGGGCAAAAGAATCGGGCTGCATCAGACTTCTCAAAAGCTACATAGAAAGCAAGGCAACAAAAGAACTGAATCTTTTTAAGAAACTCAAACCAAGAAAGTGTGAATTAAGATTTTTATATCTAGCCAAGCTACCTTTCAAATATCAAGGCTATAGAGAAACAATTCTAAGTATCCATGAACTCAAGGAATACTGTGCTCTTAAGGAGTCTACTAGAAAAGGAGCTTCATCCAAGAGATAAACTGGGGAAACTTCAGTAAAAGGATTGGTGATAAGCATTTGCTATATTCAATTGTAGCTCTAAGACAAAAATAAAGATGGGGC
Organism: Hylobates moloch; assembly: GCF_009828535.3. NCBI lineage: Eukaryota > Metazoa > Chordata > Mammalia > Primates > Hylobatidae > Hylobates > Hylobates moloch. Next base: position 84,221,279 of record NW_026652285.1, read on the forward strand.
GAGGCAGAAGAATGATATATAAATGCTATATGTTTTCATAAAGTAGAAATAATGCAACTGAAAAACTGAGAGGCAAAGGGACACAGAAAAAGGAAGATAGAATAAACTAGTTGATTCAATAGTTGAATGTCATAAAGGCAGTAAAGGAATTAAAGTATGCCATTAAAAATTGTCAAACCAGGCCAGGTGCAGTGGCTCAGACCTGTAACTCCAGCAACTTGGGAGGCCAAGGTAGGAGGAGCACTTAAGGCCAGGAGTTCAGGACTAGCCTGGGCAATATAGGGAGAACCTGTCTCTACTAACATAAAAGATGAAAATAACAAAATTAGCCAAGCGTGGTGGCTGTAGCCCCAGCTATTTGGGAGGCTGAGGTCGGAGGATTACTTGAGCCCAGGAGTTCAAGGCTGTAGTGAGCTATGATCATGCCACTGCACTTCAGCCTGGGAGTGAGACCCCATCTCAAAACAAACAAACAAACAAACAAACAAACAAACACTGACAAACCAGCTGAGTGTGGTGGTTCCTGCCTGTAATCCCAGCACTTTGGGAGGCCAAAGGTGGGAAGATCACTTGAGGTCAGGAGTTTGAGACCAGCATGGGCAACAAAGAGAGAACTTGTCTCTACAAAACGTTTTAAAATTAGCTGAGCACAGTGGCTTATGCCTCTAGTCCCAGCTACTCAGGAGGCTGAGGCAAAAGGATCACTTGAGTCTGGGAGGTTGTGGCTACAGTGAGCTATGATCAATCCACTGTACTCCAGTCTGGGCAACAGGGCAAGATCCTGTCTTAAAAACAAACAAATAAACAAACACACAAACAACCTGACAAACCAGATGGTGAAAAGTTAAATGAGAAAACAGAAGAGAGGGCGTTTTTTAAAGGTATAAAAGTAACCACTAGAAAAATATAAACCTTCCTTTAAAAATTAATAAATAAAAAAGCAAAGAAAATCCATCACACAGACAAAGAAATGCAGAAAATATAACACAATACATATAGCAGTTGTAACATAATAGGATGGAGTTGAAACCATAAGAAAGTAGGCACTACAATCCCTATATAAGACAAAGTAGAATTCAAATCAAAAAGCATTAAATATGACAAAGGACAATTTTTAATGCTAAAAGCCACAAGTCACAATGAAGATATAGTACAACCACCTTTGTAAAGCAAAAGAAAGTGTAAGAAAGGCTATAATAGCTATGAAAGCAGAAACTGGCCAGGTGCAGTGGCTCACATCTGTAATCCCAGCACTTTGGTAGGCCAAGGCGGGTGGATCACCTGAGGTCAGGACCAGCCTGGCCAACATGGTGAAACCCCGTCTGTACTAAAAATACAAAAATTAGCCGGGCGTGGTGGCACATGCCTGTAGTCCCATCTACTTAGGAGGCTGAAGCAGGAGAATCGCTTGAACCCGGGAGGCGGAGGTTGCAGCGAGCTGAGATCGCGCCACTGCACTCCAGCCTGGGTGACAGAGCAAGATTCCATCTCAAGAAAAAAAAAGAAAAGAAAAGAAAGCAGAAATAATGATATAGAGCGAGAATCAAGAAGTTTTATCTTTAAAGGGCCAGATAAGTAAATATTTTAAGCTTTCCAGGCTGACAGTTCTGTCACAACTACTCAACTCTGCCTTTGTTCCAGTAAAACTATTTATGAAAACAGGTGACAGGCCAGATTTGTTCTGCAAGTATAGTTTGTTAATCCCTGATATTGTGAGACAGAAAAAAAATAGTAGATCCAATTAATAAACCAAAATCTTAGAAAAACTAATAAAATAAACCACTTAGCTAATTTAATCTAGAAAAGGGGCAGAAAGTAAAGATAAAGGGAGAAATGATCACTGAGACAGAAGAAAATTCAAAAAGTTAAACAAAACTACTTTGCAGATCAGTGTACAAATAAATTTTAAAACTTAGATGAAATAGGTAATTCCTTGGAAAATCTGGTTTACCAAAATTGACTCCATTAGATAGAAAAAGCTTAAACCGACCAATTTCCATAGAAAAAATTGAGAATGTCATCAAGGAATAACCCTATAGAAAAGCCCCATACCCAGATCATTTCATAGAATTTGATGGATTCTACCAAACCATCCAAAATCAGATAGTCCGAATGCTATGTGAATTGTCCCAGGGCATAAATAATGAAGGAAACTACAAATTCTTTTTATGAAGAAAGGAAAATACCAATGCTTAAACCTCATAAAGATAGTGTCAAAAAAATAGAGAAAAGTATAGACCAACATTACTTATAAATATTGGTGCAAAAATACTAAAGAAAATATTAGTGAACAGAATCTAACACAACATACGACAATACACAATGACCAAGTGGGATATATTACAGGAAGGGGTAGAAGTGCAAGAAAGAGAAACATTTGAAATTATATCAAATTTAAAAATTTTAAGTAAATAAAAGTTGTTAAAATATCTTGTAGTTAGCTTTCCTTTGCATGGTACTAAGGAATATTTTAGACTAAAGAGTATGTGACCCTTTCTCTGATTTCAGCCTAGGAGAGAACAGTTTTGGAGTCTGTCTATACGCATGATTAGAAAATGAAGGTCCTAAAAAGAATGAGATGAATCTCTTGCCTTCAGAGCCACTTAGAACCCACTTAGCGGAAGGCTCCAATTCTAAGCAACTTATTCATCTTTATGAGTAAAGTTAATGGATATGGTCCCACTGAGCTGGATCTACCACTATCTTATCTGTTAAAAGAACAAACATTTACTTTCCTCATACTTGGCATATTCAGGTGATTGTATATTCCATGTAAAATAGATGCCAATTTCTGGCTTGACCAACTGCAAGTATGGGTTTCTCAGGCCAATGGTTTGTAAGAAAAGGAGGTAGACTTCAGCCATAACTATTCAACCACAGATTACTGTTATAATATTTATCATTCTGTGGAAAAATATCAGAAACAACATTAAATGATTTATGGTCTTAATTATCTTTTGTTTGGACTTTAATTCTGTGAACAGGAATCTGTTATGGGGGAAGTTTTATAAAGTCCACATAGATCTCAAAGTATGCATGCTGTTCAAAACCTGCAGCAGAAAGCCACCTTAAGAGTAATGGTTTTCTACCAGGGCTTTACTCCCTGGGAAGAGTGCTCTGTTCCTTCTTGTAGGATTTTTAAAAACTTACCAACATTATTTTGGGAATATCTAAATGCATGTAATCTTCTGCTAAAAAGAACTGAATAAAAACATTCTTTTGTACATAAATAATAGCGGTTTTTAAATCTCTAATTAGAAGTAGCCTATCTAGACTGTTGGCTTTGCAAGCTAAATATTGTCAAAAAGAATGGCTATAAATCAACTATCCTGAAAGCAAAGTTACTATTGTATAACTGCTCTATAAATAGTGGTATCATCTTAGTTATCCTTGATTTACATTTGGGGAGCACTTTATCTTAAAGAGGGCAACAAGATATAATATGGTTCAAAGCTGGGAGCTTTACTGTTATTTTATTGAAATTTTTCTTCAGACAAATTTGGTATCTGGTCAGAACAACTGTGAAAATTTTCAGGCTAAACACCTGTGACTATATTATATGGAGAGGAATTTTGAGGGTTCAATCACCCATTCACTGGCAGAGCAGATTCAAACAATTCCCTTGGCTCAACTCCCTAGGCTCAACCTTCCAACAGAGGAGGGCAGCCTTCAATTCAAGCACAAGTCCTTGTTATTCAATTGGCAACACAGAACAATTGCTCCCTGGGTACTTACAAGAGAAAACAGTTGCTAGCTCAGTGACACCAAACATTCATCAAATCTCAGTCGAGGGAAACAATATTTAGAAAACAATGCTTGAAAGAAATGGACTCCAGTCATACCTCCAAATAATCTAAATAACCTAATCCTACCCCTGAATCAAGCCAGATCAGCAAACAGCAGGCATTTATAATGCATCTTTTCTGCCACTCTACACTGAATTGTGCTTTTCTGTGTTCAGGGGCAATATTAAAAAATAGCCTTATAAAATCCTCATAAAATGCTGCTCAGACACTGTCCTAGTTATGAGACCCCCGGAATCAGAAATTCCTAACTGATTCTTAATGTTGAAAAAGAATTGTGCTTCTGAAAAACACTGCTTTGTTTTAACATTATGGACAATGCAATGGTTCCCTTTCTGGCTGGATGGGAAAACTTAAACCTAAATTTGTGAGGCACTAATGAAAAAGTAAATAGGTTATAAGGGCATGAATTATTCTTAACCTTATTCCTATATTTTTTATGTCTCTATTTTTGTTTTCTTTCTTCTTTAGCCTAGACGTCTAACCTATTATCTTTTATTTCATATACCCATGCAGGTCACTTAAAGTCTTTCCTAGAAGTAAGACAGAATATAAATACTCTTTTGTTTTAAAAAATTCTACATTTAATAACAATGTAATGAATCACAATGGAAAAGACGAATAGATTTGACTGTATAGCAATCTAAAAGTTTTATATGTCAAAAACATCATAAACAAAATTGAAAGAAACCATAAAACAGAAGAAAGACAACATAAATAATAATCAAAGAAGTCATGCTCTCAGTATATGAATAAACTATCTATGTCCGTAAGAACACAAAATTTGATCAATAAATAAAATAATGATGGTAAATTAACCAAGAAATTTGGACAAATTGTTCCTTCAAAACAAATGAATTTGAAGGAACCTGAAAGTAATTTAAATTGCTTTCCTAACATAGACTCCTGGAACTATAATGGACCTTTCCTGTTCAAGATAATTACAGAGATCAGTGACCTTGCTTGAGTATATTAAAGGTTGCTATTTACCTGTCTTTCCAATTCCATAAAGGAAAAGACAATTGTGGCTTCTCCCTATTCCCTATATTTTAATCCTCAAGGAAGGAACAGTAAATATGTAATCTAATTGGTAGAAGACTGCCATTCCTTGAGTCACATTTCCAAGTAATAAGTTCATATATTACAGGTCGCCACCCAAACAAAATGCAGACTTGCTCTCTGGGACCCGCCTGTGCACAGGTACAAGGAGCACTCTGGGTATCTCTGGTCTCCAAGAGGTAAGCAACCAGTGTCTGTCACCGCCCTTTCCTCTGCTTTTTGGCCTGAGACTGGGTGCATAAGCCAGGCAAGGCTCCCTTACAGACCCAACTGCCCATATTTCCAAGGGCAATTCCAGCAAGTAGGAAGTTCCACTGGGCCACAATAGCTAAACCTCATCCTTCAATATAGCTTTTACCTGAAATTCAGTTTTGGAGGGAGTTCCTGGAAACTTGCCCAGATCAATAAAGTTGACACTCTACTTGTCATTTATCTATCTGTTTGTCCTGTTAATCTCAGATGGAAAGGAGAGGTAAGATTCAGTATCTCCCTGCAAAAGACAGATATACTGACTGGGGCCTTGAGTATAAAGATAAGCGCTGCCACAGGGTAGCAACGCACCATGACGGAAGATGAGAGCTTCTGGTCTCTGCAGCTGGAATTCAGGAACAGATGAGGTAGGTAGATATCTGATTACCAGGAAAGCTTTGCAAATCAGACAAAGCTCTAAGACACAGGCTTTTTAGGCAGGAGCAGATGGAATTATTTTAGCTACCAATTTTTTTTATTTCAGTCTTTCTTTTCTTATTATGTCTCCGCCTGCAAGAGCTTTGACATTGCCCAGAAGTAGCTAAGGTTTATGTGGTTAGAGCAATGCGACTCAAAATGTGGACTGACAAAATCAGTAAGGCCTGAAAGCTTGCTGGAAATGAAAATTTGCTCCCCTCCCCAAAGGCCCACTGAATCAGAACCTCTGGGATGGGGCCCAGGAACCTGTGTTTTCATAAGCTCTTCAGGTAATTATTACACTTGCTAAAGTTTAAGATGCACAAAGGGAGCAATGGTGGGAGGTTTTAAAGAGCATTTTGGGGAGCTAGATATTAGTAGACAACACTAGATTAGCTTGCCAAAATTCCATTTCTCTTTATATTGTTTGGAATTTCATCCAGGGCTAAGGAGAGAACTTCAGAAAGACTGGATCCACGGTTTCTCCACAGGCCAAGGTCACCCCCACACCAAGAGCTTTTAAATGGCCCTGGATGATCAGTTTCACAGAAACTCAGACTGGGGATTCTAGATAAGAAACTCTTTGGGGGTTAAAGTCGAAAAAAAGTCCAGTGGAATTATTACAAACTCAAATGCTAAAAAGAAATAGCAAAAAGTGTATATCTAGAACTCTGTTCCTGGAAATGAGATTTTCCCCATCTCTGAAAATAGAATGAAATCAGTTTACAGAACAGGTTTTGGTCTTGCAGATAGGATAAGATTTGGGAGAAAGGATAAGATTAGGGGGAATGAAATAAAGTGAAGGAAATAACACTAACAAGAAAATTTGAAATCATATTGGCCCAGTTAGAAAAATATGACAAGGAAAAGTTTTAAATAGGGGAGCGAGAATAGGCATTAATGAGAACTCTTCGTTTCTTCCCTAATAACTGGAACTGTGATACTCTATAGTTAAAGAAATGTGAACATGCTTAAAAAGAGAATCATCAGTGAATGATCAGTGTAGAATTCTTCAAGCATCACTAAGTGAGTCTCAAGGTGGCATTGTTTTTGTAAAATGGGGCAACAGGTATTGCACCAGCTATAAGGACATCTGCCTGGGAAATATAGCTGTATTAAACAAGGTCCAGGGAGAATGACAATTGATCAAGCAGGCCTGGGTTTAGGCTGAACTGAATAGAAAGAAATGCCTCCTAGTGAAAATGAAAGTGGGAAGAAGATATTTTAATACTGGATGTTTATGGCAGGTCGAGAGCACTGTGACATCATTCTTTCTCTACAGAGACCTCAGAGGCAGATTCCAAAGTAATATGTGAGGAGAACAAAAATCTAAGTCTGAAAACAAAAAGCAAATATAGAGAAGGAAAATACTAAGACCTAGCAAAAGGTGTGAGTCTTACCTGGCAATAAAGAAGGAACAGAAGCAACTTAAATGGAAGGGTAAAGGCTTAGAGCTGAGCAGGACCTGCTAAGTAGGAATGTTCTCAGAGGGACCTTGAACATTGCAGGCTTATCTCTCTGATACAGAAAAGGAAGCGGGAGCAAGAAGAAGTGTTTCAGTTCCCATCAAAGAAGCACCGACCATTTAAGTCTTGGAAATTCAATTCCAAGAAGGTAGGGCCTGGGTGAAATGCCACTAGCCCGGGGGATCTCCTGGACCTCATCAGACCAGTGAAAGTTCAGGTTCTGGAAACCCAACAGCAGCTCACAGGTCAGCTGAGGGTAATTCCCCATGGGAGACAAAAGGGAAAATCTCCTAACCAGGAAGTAGGACTCACAGGCAGACATTCCATAACAGGAGCCTGTGGAGTCCAGAACTAAAACAATTTGGGGGATCTTTCTGGGTTTAGAGAAATTCAGAGAAAAGAGTCAGAAATGGAGACAGGGAAGGAAGCATGCAAGAGGATGCATTTCACTTGAAGAGTTTCCTAAGATAAATGTGGGGTGTCCTGTGCAGAAAGAAGGGAGGCTCTTTCACTAAACAGACAAAGATCTTCAGCAGTGGTGAAGCTTGGGTAGAAATACGGCTCAAGGGAGCAATGAAAATGGAAAGGTTTTAATCCTTGGAACTGGCATCAAGAAAGACCCAGAGCCACACTGCAAATGTCTAAAATTTTCAAGGAGAGGACGGTGTCAAAATGAATCCAACTACCCTGACGAGAAGACGTTTCCCAATCTAAGTTTAAATTGACACGTGGTAGACTCCAGACTGCTTGGTAACCTACAGAGGCTGAACTATGGCATGCTACCTTATACTTACTACCAGTAATTTAGGGAGGCAAAGGAGAAGGTAACAACAGGCTTCTTTCTGAACTTGACACCATGGGCCTCTCATTTATTATACTCATGCTAGAGTTTAGACCTCATCTCTCACCACTGTCCCCAGCTCTCTGCTCCAGCCATACTGGTTTCCATGACATTCCTAGAAGATGCCAAGTATGTGCCTGCCTCAAAACCTCGGCATTTGCCAGTCTCCTATACACCAAAGGAGTAGCATCTATTACAAAACAAGATTCCCAGGTTTCGACAGCTAGAACACACTCTCCATTCAGCAGGACACTCTGGCCGAGACTCAGCAGAAAAGATGTAGGATAGAAAAAATTGGGGACTTCATGCTTTACATTTTAGTTTATTTTACAAGGAGAGGTGGATTTTATTTATTCTTTATCTCTTTATCTGAGGAGATCTTGCTCTGTCGCCCAGGCTGAAGTGCAGTGGCGCAATCTCGGCTCCCTGCAGCCTCAACCTCCCAGCCTCAAGAGATCCTCCCACTTCAGCCTCCCAAGTAGCTGGGACCACAGGCGTGTGCCACCACACCCAGCTAATTTTTGTATTGTTTATAGAGACAGGGTTTTACTACGCTGCCCAGGCTGGTCTCAAACTCCTGAGCTCAAGCAATCCACCCGCCTCGGCCTCCCATAGTGCTGGAATTAGACGTGAGCTACTGCACCCAGCCAGATTTTATTTATGGATTTTTATTTCTCTGAGAATTTAATAATTGGAGGGAATTCATATTCAATTTGCAAGCATTACTATGCAGCTGAAAATGTGTTGGGGTGTAGGTTTATGATGTCATGAGGTGCTCCTTGTGCAAACTCTGCTGATACAGACAGGACAAGGTGCCAGGCTCAATCTGATATGAAAAAAATAGGATAAAAACCGAAGCCGGACACGGTGGCTCACACTTGTAATCCCAGCGCTTTGGGAGGCTGAATCGGAAGACCTCACTTGAGGTCAGGAGTTCGAGAACAGCCTGGCCAACGTGGTGAAACCCTATGTCTACTAAAAATACAAAAATTAGCTGGGCATGGTGGTATACGCCTGTAGTCCCAGCTACTCAGGAGGCTGAGGCAGGAGGATCACTTGAGCCCAGGAGGTGGAGGTTACAGTGAGCCAAGATGGCACCTGGCCCTCCAGCCTGGGTGACAGAGCGAGACTCCATCTCAAAAAAAAAAAAAATGAATTTTCAGTCTCAGGTGCTACGTGGTTCTCATGAGTGTCTAACACATTTCAGTGTCTTTTTTTTTTAGATGGAGTTTGGCTCTTGTTGCCCAAGCTGGAGTGCAATGGCGCAATCTCGGCTCACTGCAACCTCTGTCTCCCGGGTTCAAGTGATTCTCCTGCCTCAGCCTCCCGCATAGCTGGGATTACAGGCACACACCACCACGCTCGGCTAATTTTTTTGTATTTTTGGTAGAATCAGGGTTTCATCATGTTAGCCAGGCTAGTCTCGAACTCCTGACCTCAGGTAATCCGCCAGCCTCGGCCTCCCAAAGTGCTGGGATTAGTCGTGAGCCACCGCACCTGGCCCAGAGTCTTCTAAATGCAAAGGCCAAACTGCCCACCCTGACCCACAAAGAGCAGAGGTGAATATCACAGAGAGGCTTCAGGGAGGTAGCAGCAGGACCTACCCTCTTCTGCTGCTTTCCTTCAAAGGGGCAGCCTCTTCTGGATGCCCGTAAATTTGTCTGATAAACCCACAGGATTGAAGAACAAAAGAAATAGTAGTAATGGCTGCACCACAGCATCCCACTAGGGAGAGCTGTGGAGTTAATACAGCTGGCACCTATGTGGCTTCCTCAAAAGGCTGTAAGGGAAGAATTTCTAAGGAGCCTGACCTTAATCAGGCCTCTGTTCTCTATGTCAACTTAATGTGCTTATACATGGCCCAGTCCTGAGGCCGTATTGCCTGCCAGTGCCTGACACAGTGGGACCCACGTTTCTGGTCTCCTGGAAGTTCGTTCTAGTTGCTGATAATGAATACCCTTAGGGTTCAGTTGTCTTAAATTTGGGGTGAGAGATAAAATGCTTTATGGAATTCTCAATGTAGGACTCCCAGGGAGCTCTGAATAAATCAGTCCACCCTTGTCTGTGCCCTCTATGAGCCAGTACCCTTCAGGGAAGGGGATAAGTGGTAAGATTCAGGCATCCTGAACCCCAGACACAGCTAACAAAGTTTGTTAGAACTGGAACCCCTGTCTCTTGACTCCCAAACTAGCACTCTTATGCCCGCCCACACTGCTCAATTCACACAGGTAATTTGTCCTGAGGCACAAAAAAGAAAGACATCTACACCCACCTGCTGGGGGAGTTGCTATTGTTATTTGCACGGAGTGCCACTTAGGAGATCTCAGCAGGGTCACATTCACCGTATAATCAGTCGTAGGGTACAGATCCAAACACACTACAGGCACTTGTTCCCTCGTTGTGAAGTTAAACGATGTTGAGTGAGAAAAGTTAGCCAGATACCACCTCTGACCCAGAACGGTAAACTGTCATGAGATTAAAAGAAAGTGTTGCATTAGATTTTCCGTTGGCTAACAGGTGCCTAGACTATTAGCAAAATGGAGTTAAAGCAAGAAAGTTCCTTTTCTTTATCCTTGCCCACTTAGAATTATTTTTAAGACAATAGCAAGCTAACCTGAGGAAGGACTTTACAAAGCTACCTTACCTGTCCTCACAATCAGGTATAGGACCAAGCTTAATATGCATAACTACATCTCAGATGAAGAAAATGTTAGTCTATTCTAAAATAATCCCTTGATTATAATGCAAATGAAAGAGATTACATTGGAGCTAATGGGCAAAATTATTTTTTTTCCTCCTTCCCTTCTGAATAGTTCGTTCTCTCTCTCTCTCTCTCTCTGTCCCTTTTCTGAGACAGCGTCTTGTTCTGTCACCCAGGCTGGAGTGCAGTGGCACAATCTTAGTTCACAGCAATCTCAAACTCCTGGACTGAAGTGACCTCAGCCTCCCGAGTAGTTGGAACTACAGGCACGCGCCACCACACCTGGGTAATTATTTTTACAATTGATTTGTAGAGACAGGATCTTACTTTGTTGCCCAGGCTGGTCTCAAACTCTTGGCCTCAAGCCCACCTCAGCCTCCCAAAGTGCTGGGATTACAAGTGTGAACCACTGCACCCAACCAAAATTCTTTTAATTTCCTTTCATTGTAAGAAATCCATGGACAAGCCTCATAGAACAGAGTACTTAAACTAGGTGGGTTCCTTAACCCTACCCATGGAAGAAAAAAAAAAAAAAAAACATATGGGGACCACCCCAGATTATGCATTCAAAGCAAATGCCATGGTACTTCACTGGATCTTTCCTATTAGACCTCTGGTAAAAGGGCTTTTGATCCGTGGAGTCATATCACACACTGTCACCTAACCATCTTCTACGCAGTGCCAGCTCCAGCAGGGAATTACAGGGAAAAAACTTTCATGAAGGTCCCATAAGTAACATGATCAGCCCTTGATCAGTTAGGGTGCATTAGCTGGTGGAGACAATATGCTTGGTGTTGCCACTGATGCTAGCACCATTGTCTATACCACCCTCAATCCCTCCTTATTCCCATCAATCACTAACTCTTCTCTATCAATTTCCACAGTCATCCAAGACCCTGACACGTGGTTCATAAGGATTCTTCTCTCTCAAACTCTTCGAATTCTCTTGGATAACTTAAAGGTCCTTACAGATAAACCATCAAATGTTGGCCTCAGAGTTCTTTGAGCTCAACGCTATGAACTTCCTTCACTCCACTTCGGCCACCCATATCCATGGCCACAACCTAGACTATGCTATCGTCAGAGCTGCTCCTCCACGGTCTGGCAGTCCCCTATTCTTCTGGACCACTTACTAGTGAGGCATAATGTGTTCATGCATGTTTAGGCAATATGTCTATTTTCTTTAGCAAACCGCTTTTAAATATTGACTTTTTTTCCAGTCAATTTAAAAGTGTTTCACATGTCACACAAATTAGCCTTTATCTAACATTTTTTTTTTGTTTTTTTAGACGGAGTCTCGCTCTGTCGCCCAGGCTGGAGTGCAGTGGCGCAATCTTGGCTCACTGCAAGCTCCACCTCCCAGGTTCACACCATTCTCCTGCCTCAGCCTCCCGAGTAGCTGAGACTACAGGTGCCCGCCACCACGCCCGGCTAATTTTTTGTATTTTTAGTAGAGACGGGGTTTCACCGTGTTAGCCAGGATGGTCTCAATCTCCTGACCTCGTGATCTGCCCACCTCAGCCTCCCAAAGTGCTGGGATTACAGGCGTGAGCCACCACGCCCCGCCAATTCCTACTTATTTTCTATGACTCAGTATAACAGTCTTTGCTTCTGGTTAAAAAAATTGTACCTGGCCTGGCAAGTGGCTCACATCTGTAATCCCAGCACTTTGGGAAGCCAAGGCAGCTGGATCACCTGAGGTCAGGTGTTCGAGACCAGCCTGGCCAACATGGCAAAACCCCGTCCCTACCAAAAATACAAAAATTAGCTAGGCATGGTGGCACATGCGTGGAATCCCAGCTACTAGGGAGGCTGAGGCAGGAGAATTGCTTGAACCTGGGAGAGGGAGGCTGCAGTGAGCCAAGATCATGCCACTGTACTCCAGCCTGGGCAACACAGCAAGACTCCATCTCAAAAAAAACAAAAAAATTGTACCTGGACACACACACACACACACACACACACACACACACCACACACACACAAAATCTCTATTTTTATACTTACTTACTTTTATTATTCCATTATTAATTTACTTTTTGTCAAAGCACTCATTATACCATATTGTAGTTGCCTATTTACCTATATATTTCTATCAGTTTGAATTGGAAACTTCCAGGTCCTAATACGTGATATCCTTTTGGTAAATAGAATAAATTAATTAATTTTGGCCTGGGCGTGGTGGCTCATACCTGTAATCCCAGCACCTAGGGAGGCTGAGGCAGGTGGATCACTTAAGGTTGGGAGTTCGAGACCAGCCTAGCCAATATGGTGACACGATATCTCTACTAAAAATACGAAAATCATCAGGGCATGGTGGTGCACACCTATAATCCCAGCTACTTGGGAGGCTGAGGCATGAGAGTCGCTTGAATTGGGAAGGTGGAGGTCGCAGTGTGCCAAGATCGCCTCCCTGCACTCCAACCTGGGTAACAGAGCAAGACTCAGTCTCAAAAAAGAAAAAAAAAATGTTTTTTAATGTAATACTTACTGAGTTTACTCTCTACCAGATGACTTGCTAGGCACTAAAAATGACACAAAAATAAATCTCAGTTCCTGCCTGAATTTACTTATAATTTTACTCATGATGTTTAAGAAAAAATCAAATTAAATGAGGGTCAATAGCCATCCAATGAGTTCCTTAAAATTCCATGCCCAGCTGGGCGTGGTGGTTCACACCTGTAATCCTAGCACTTTGGGAGGCCGAGGAGGGCAGATCATCTGAGGTCAGGAGTTCGAGACCAGCCTGACCAACATGGAGAAACCCCATCTCCACTAAAAATACAAAATTAGCTGGGCGTGGTGGCGCATGCCTGCAATCCCAGCTACTCAGGAAGGCTGACACAAGAGAATCGCTTGAATCCAGGAGGCGGAGATTGCAGTGAGCTGAGATCATGCCACTGCACTCCAGCCTGGGCAACAAGAGCGAAACTCAGTCTCAAAAAATAAAAATAAAAAATAAAAAAATTCCATGCCCAAATGTGAATCTGATAACAAAATAAGCTGTATTATTTAATGCATTAAAATAAAATATAAGCTTGAAATGCCAGGCACAGAAAATGATAGCAAGTCACCAAATATAGTATCTTTCTTCAAGCTAGTACCTCATTTACATCCATCTCACATCTCACATCCATCTCTAGAAACAACAGTCACAAACTGTCTAGAAGTTCATTCATTTTTAAATACTTTGGATACTTACTTGGAGATCGCCCAAATTTTTAAATGACACAATTCTTTAATGGAAAGCATAAGAGATCTCCTTACTTGGTACATGTGTTCTGATCCAACTTTCCTAGAATGCCTGTTCAATTTCAAACAAGTTTCATTAAATATTGAAATATTGAACCTTCCATCATCTTCTAAGAGATCATCTTCTAAAAGACAAGAGAGAAAGTTATAGATAGCTTGCACCATCTTAGCAAAATGCATCATGGCTGAGTACAAGTGAAACTCTGACACCTTAAGAGAGCCAACTGGGTGTTTAACAGGAATAATATTAAAAGTGGCATCAGCAGACTTAGCTTCAAGTCCTGGCTCTCCAAATTCTCAGTTGTAATTACCTTAGCTAAGTCACTGAAACTCAGTCTCCTTGTTTGTAAAATCAAGTAATTCAGCTTGCTTTTCTTATGTCACAGGCTGCTTAGATAATCAAATGAAACATTTAAAAATTGCTATAAATTAATAAAGAAAGCTGTGATATTTTTAGAAAGTTAATCCTATCACTTGGATCGTCCATAGTAAAATGTCATGAAGGTAAGCATAGCAGTAGCCAGAAAGTCTGAGAATAAGGAAAACGGCAAATAAAAATCAAAGGCTATAGATTTAAACTCTCAGAGCAAGTGCTTTCCAACCTAGAAAATAACCAGAAAGTAGATGACCAAGCAAGAGGAAATTTGCTTTCACAGCAGACAGTATTTCAAGAGCTACTCAGCTGAGTACTAAGGCAATAAAATAATCAGAAAGCAGACTTGTTTTAACCATTGTACAGAAAAAAGTCATTTCATACCTCCTGCAGTCTAATTCATTCTTACAATGTTCTATCTTCTTAATGTAGTTTAAAAGGATAGATTTGTTACTAATGATTTAAAGAAATAACAGAGAGTCAGGAATAACATCAGTGATTTTCAAGAAAAAGCAAATTTCCTAACAAACAAGACTGTATGTTTTCTACCAATGAGAAAGGTGTAAATGTCTACCAGAGAGAAGCTATTTTATAACTATCTTTTATGTGTATTTCTCCCGTGGGAGTTTCTGCTACCTAAGAATGAGAACAATAAATTATTTTAGTCAAGATCAGAATTGTCCACAGCATTTTCAATATCACTGACATATTCAGCACAAGGCAACTAGCTGGGGAAAATATTCCTGCCTATAATTGGAAAGTATAGAAAGATGGTTATGAGAGAGAATTTGAAGACCTATCATATGTGCTCTCCTTTGTCTTCACAACTTTTATTTTAAAGATTTCATGAGGACATCAGAAATAAAAATGGTCACATGTATGCATGTGATTTTGAGGAATACCAAGTGTCTGCATGTAAGAAATGCATGTATGTAAGAAATACCACATAAAGCTTCTGTCTCTGTACAGGCAGAACAGAAGCAGAAGTACTGTCTGCACAGTTCACATCTCAATATGATTTTCACATAAGATAGTCATTATCGTCTGAATTCAGGGGAAGATGGCAATGTGAACAAAGGCATCTGGCTCCCACTTCCCACGCCCAAGCCTGACAGAAGTGATGGAGAATAAGTAAAAATGGGTCAAAATTTGCATCTGGGTTGGAAAGAAGGGTCGGTTGCCATACACAAGGCGGAAACATGAAGACATTTCAGCTTAGCACAGTATGGAAGAGCTCGGGCTAAAGAAAGACCCTAAGACCTACTATGCAACCTGGCTTCCAAGCAAAGGAATGTAGTCCCAAAGTTTCAAAAGAAAGAACTGGAGGAGAACTAGAGCCCATGGAAAAATCAAGACAGGTCACAGGACAAATCAATGACCCATGCTCCATCTGGAGCCATTTAGCCCAGTGGCTCCCAAACTATACATCAGAATCACCCAGACATCAGCAGATTTGAAGTAATTCTTCAACATCTGTATTTTTTTAAGAGCTCACCTGACAATTCTTCTTCTTCTTCTCTCTCTCTTTTTTTAAACAGGGTATCACTCTGTCACCCAGACTACACTGCAACCTCCACCTCCCGGGCTCAAGCAATCCTCCCACCTCAGCCTCCTGAGTAGCTGGGACTACAGGCATGCACCACCAAGCCCAGCTAATTTGGGGGGTTTCTTTTGTAGAAATAGAGTTTCAACATGTCCCCACACTGGTTTCAAACACTCCTGGACTCAAGCCATCCACCTGCCTCAGTCTCCCAAAGTGCTGGGATTACAGGCATGAACCACCACACCCCTAACCTCACCAGGCAATCTGATAGACAACAAGGTATATATTAAAAAAAAATAGTATATATACTACTATCGCTACTGCTAATAATAATAATAGTAATAATAATAATAATAGTCCTCCTTTAGCCCACTGTAGATTAGTAACGGGGAAGGACTTCAAAGTAGAGGCCTCAGGACCTGAAGGTACCATCTGGCAGAGAGCCTGGGTTGACAGAAGGGGCTTGCCTCTTTCCTGCCTTGGTAGGCTGTAATGCCATAAAGAAGCCAGGCCCAAAGCCAACAGCTTCACCAATCATAGCAAAATGCTCAGAAATAAAGCATGGGGTGGTGGGCTTTCTCACAGCTGCTGCCCAAAGGACACTGGGTCACCCAACCAGCAGTAAATCCTTCATACTGACATCTGACATAAACATACTAACATTATCCAATGAAAAGGAAGATCAAAGGGAAGGCCATTCATTTTATTATGAGGGAAATATCAGACCAAGACAGAACTTTTATCTTCTAAGGATAAGTAATGCAGAAGGGGGCAAAAAAACTGCAAAATAATTCTACAAAGAAGGAGAGGGAAGGAAAGGAAAATTGTGCTTGGCAGACAAAGAATGAGCATATTTATAAAAAAGAAAATATTGAGCAAAAGAATGGTAAAATTAGGCAGCATCTGTTTCATACGGTTCAATAAAAATTTTAAAAATAGATTCAAACAAGAGATAAAGGATTAGATAATAAGAGAACGTGACAGCTAAGAGGAAACTGGTAGAAAGAAGCAAAAATAAAAAGGGAACTAGATGAGACCCAAAGAAAAGGAAATGAAAGTGCAACAGCAGAATTTAAAGTGCATTGGAAATGGTAAAGATAGGAAATGTCAATGCAAAAATGCATATTTGTGTAAGTGCAAATAGAGAACAAACTTGTTATATATTCAAAGAAGGCAGAGGAAAAAGACATGGACAATAAAAAGGAGAAAATGGGAAACCAGTGTGGACGAACAAGCAATTCCATACAGGAGTATTTGAAGAGCAAAAAACAAACTGTAAAAAAAAAAAAAAAAAAGCAATAATCAGAGATGTAATAAAAGAAAATCTTCCTAATATATAGTTAAACCAAATACTAAAGACCAAAAAACTCACAGGGGGCTGGGCATGGTGGCTCATGCCTGTAATCCCAGCACTTTGGGAGGCCAAGATGGGTGGATCACTTGAGGTCAGGAGTTTGAGATCAGCCTGGCCAACATGGTAAAACCCCGTCTCTACTAAAAATACAAAAATTAGCTGGGCATGGTGACACATGCCTGTAATCCCAGCCACTTGGGAGGCTGAGGCACAAGAATCTCTTGAACACAGGAGGCGAAGGTTGCAATGAGCCAATATCATGCCACTGCACTCCAGCCTGGGTGACAGAATAAGACTCAGTCTCAAAACAACAACAACAACAACTCACAGGGTACTAGGAAAACTTAGTGCAAAACATGAACATCTCTATCTGCCCACTACCCAGATGGAGGTTTCATGAAGGAAGAGACTTCTGTGTCACTATCGAATTCCCAATGCCTAAAAAACATCAGACACATAATAGGTGGTAAATAAACATTTGCTGGGTACATTAATAAATGATTAATGTCTTAAATTTCATGGCTAAAGAAGCCTTCATGATACACAAGCTTAAAATCAAATTGCTTACATAGAATTTTTTATATTTTATTTATTTATTTGAGACAGTCTCACTCTGTTGCCCAGGCTGGAGTGCAGTGGTGCGATCTTGGCTCACTGCAACCTCTGCCTCCCGTATTCAAGCAATTCTCGTGCCTAAGACTCTCAAGTAGCTGGAACTACAGGCACACACCACCACCCCCGGCTAATTTTTGTATTTTTAGTAGAGACAGGGTTTTGCCATGTTGACCCTGGCCTCAGGTGATCCGCCCACCTAAGCCTCCCAAAGTGCAGGGATTACAGGCATGAGTCACCACACCTGGCCAGGATTTTTTTTTTTTTTTAAAAGAAAGTCACACCTTCTTCTAACTCTTCTTTCAAAGCTTCCAGTTCCCAACATCAATATGAAATACTTCTAGAATTCCAAGAACAAAAGTTTATGACCCAAGAATTTTATCTTCAATTGAGCTTTCATTCACATGTGAAGGCAACAAAAGACATTCTCAGATCATCATGGACTCAGAAAGTATCCCATTCCCTCCCTGGGGAGAGGCAAATCACCATACAGAGAGAGAAATAGAGATAGAGAAATAATAGAGCACGTGGTTTGAAAAGACTGTCAGTAAGCACTGAAACTATTAAAACATGTACCCAAAGTTAAATCATCACTACCAAGGTTTCTATAAATCAGTATAAGAGTGAGCTCTTTGAAGAGATAATACATGTTAAAAATAAGAAGCTGGTAATATAATGCTATACTAAACCAATAACCTAAGAGAAGATAGAGGGGAAGAAATAAAAGGAAGTTTTAAAAATAAAAGGAATGCTAACTTATCTCATTCAGGGAAAAGTGAACAATATTTCAGTCTTAACACTGGTAAAAAAAGAAATACACACTCAAATAGAATTTGTCTTTTTTAAATGTGATCACTTGTAGAAAAGAAAACAAAATCTATACTATCTGACTCACTGGAAAAGAAAATCTGTGTAACAAAAAGAAAACAAAAGACACAGCAAAGTAGCATTAAAAAGGGAAAAAACAGGCCAGGTGCAGTGGCTCACACCTGTAATCCAAGCACTTTGAGAGGCTGAGGCGGGAGGATTCCTTAAGGCCAGGAGTTCAAGACCAGCCTGGGCAATATAGTGAGACCTTGTCTTTACAAAATGAAAAAATTAAGTGATCTGTACACCTGTGGTCCCAGCTACTTGGTTGCTGAGGTGGGAGGATTGCTTGAGCCTGGAAGGTCAAGGCTGCAGTGAGCCATGGTTGCACCACTGAACTCCAGCCTGGGCAACAGAGCTAGACCGTATCTCAAAAATAAATAAATAAATAAAAGAAAGAAAAAAAAGAAAAAAGAGGCCGGACGTGGTGGCTCACACCTGTAGTCCCAGCTACTCGGGAGGCTAAGGCACAAGAATCACTTAAAACCAGGAGGCCAAGGTTCCAGTGAGCCAAGATCACACCACTGCACTCCAGCCTGGGTGACACAGTGAGATTCTGTCTCATAAATAAATAAATAAATAAATAAATAGACAGATGAAAGGAAAATCATATCACAAATAACAATGATGTAAGTTGGATAACTTATCTAATCAAAAATAAAAGCTTTCCAGAAAGGCTCTCCATACATGCTGCCTCCTAGAGTACATTTATAGTAATATTATTCAGATAGCTTTCAAGAAGGAAAAAAAGTAGACAAAGGCATATCATGCAAATGCAAGCACAAATAAATTCAGAAAACAATATTACTTTCAATATATAATTCAAGGCAAAGGTATTAAACAGGCTAAAATAAGCCATTTGTTACTAGCAAAAGAATCTATAATAAAGATATCAGTCATGAACGTAAAAATCATATCAAAATGTGTGAAACAAACCAATAAGAATTTCTAAGACGAACAGAAAATGGCAATCCATGTTAAAAATAAACAAAAACCAGAAGTCCTGAATAACCTTATTAATAAAGTTGACTTAATAATAGATCTTATTCCCCTTACAGGCAAACGCTCTACCTTATTATCTAGCACCTACTGAAATTACCAAACTTGGCCAAATGGTAAGGCCCAAGAAAATGTCAATAAATCCTCCAAACATACCAAAATGTAATAAAACTAGAAAACAACAACACAGTATAAATGTTACAAAGAAAAAAATCTACCACTGTATACAATGCTTATAATTAATTATTCAAAGAGGAAATCATAATAGTAATTATATAATGCTTTGAAAGTAAGGGTAATGAGAACACATATTAAAACACTCATAAATGGCCGGGCGCGGTGGCTCACGCCTGTAATCCCAGCACTTTGGGAGGCCAAGGCAGGTGGATCGCAAGGTCAGGAGATGGAGACCATCCTGGCTAACACAGTGAAACCCCGCCTCTGCTAAAAATACAAAAACTTAGCCGGCCATGGTGGTGGGCGCCTGTAGTCCCAGCTACTCGGGAGGCTGAGACAGGAGAATGGCATGAACCCAGGAGGTGGAGCTTGCAGTGAGCCGAGATCGTGCCACTGCACTTCAGCCTGGGCGACAGACGGAGACTCCGTCTCAAAAAAAAAAAAAAAAAACACTCATAAATAATTATTCCGTCAAACAGAAAATCAGAATATTTTATCTGCCTTGAAACATGTATCAATATTATATCATGCCTTGAAACATGTATCAATGCCTAAAGAATTCTGCCAAAGCTCAAATCTGCAAGGGAGAAAGAAACATTAAAGACTTTTATTATCAAAAGAAAAGAACGAAAAGAAGTTGAATTTCGTTATGCACTCAACTCAAGAATTTAGAAACAGAACAATATAACCAATTTAACAGAAATATGAGCTGTGCACCGTGACTCACACCTATAATCCCAGTACTTGGGGAGGCGGAGACAGGCATATCAATCGAGCCCAGAAGTTCAAGACCAGCCTAGGTAACATGGTGAAACCCTGTCTCTACAAAAAATACAAAAATTTCCCAGGCCTTGTGGTGCATGCCTGTAGTCCCAGCTACTTGGGAGGCTGAGGTGGGAGGATCACTTGAGCCTGGGAGGTCAAGGTTGCAGTGAGCCGTGATTGCACTACTGTGCTGCAACCTGGGTGACAGAGCTGGGTGTCTCAAAAAAAAAAAAAAAAAAAGAGAGAGAGAGAGAAACACGGAGAAGGAAAGATATAAACAAGAGGAGAAATTAGTGAGTTAGAAAAACAATTTTAAAACCCAAGAGTTCATTCCTTGGGGAAAAAAATATAGTAATAAAACACACAACCCAACCAATCAACCTCTAAAAAGAGAAAGAACCAAACTTAGGAGTCAGAAAAACCTGGGATTATATAACCTATAACCCCAGAGGAGATGTAAGCAAATATTCCATATGACATTCTGCCAATATGTGTAATATATCAACCAAATACACATTTTTTAGAAAAATATAAAAATTGACTCAAGAAAATGTCAGAAACATAAACGACCCAAAATCATGGAAGAAATTGACAAAGTTGTCAAAGAATCATCTCTTGAAAGGGGTGATACTTCAACGATCTTTTGAGAAAATGTTCAACTTTAAAGGAAGGGAATAATTCCAATGTGAAATAAAGTATTCCAGAGGGAAAAACAATGGAAAACTTCCCAATTCATTTTAAGGAAAATAGCATAACTCTGATAATGAAATCAGACAAGAGAATGTCCAGGATCTAGGGGCAAAGAATGACAAGTCTTTATAACAGTGCACAAATAAACAGAATACTTGAGTAGACAGTGAGTAAATGTGGAAACATACCTTGCTCCCAGTTAGGATGGCTCAACATAAATCCTAATTCTCTCTAGATTAACTTGCAAATAAAATCCAATTCCCTTTAGTCCAGAGACATTAAATAACTCAGCCACGATCAGCCAACTCTTCAATACAGAGTTAAGATGCAAAACCGGATCTGCCTGACTCCAAAGACCATGTGTTTCCCAAGGGAAAGGAACTTGAACAGGTAATTGGATATTAGTAAAAACAGCTGACGCCAAACAGCAACCTGTCATCCTCACTGAACAGTGACAGGTGAGTGATGATCTTTTAATGACATTTCCCTATAGTAGTTTACTAATAATTTTGTAAGGCTTCTCTGATTAGTTACCATATTAATTTTATAATATCTTTGCCTGCATATTATTTACTTGCAAAGAATTAATTTTGTTTTACTTATATGCAAATGTCAAGAGACCTAATTTGTATAATCTCATAGTTGGTTTTATATTGTTAAGATTGGCAGACTTTTTTAACTATTTCTGCTGAATCTGTGTCACTTCCCAGCTACTCGGGTTAAGGTACAGTTTAAGTGGGATAGCAAACAGCTAATTAAGAACTTTCTCAACTCCCCCAAAATAATAAATGACATCGGCCAGCTGTGGTGGTTCACGCCTATAATCCCAACACTTTGGGAGGCTGAGGTGGGCAGATCACTTGAGGTCAGGAGTTTAAGACCAGCCTGGCCAATATGGTGAAACTCAGTCTCTACTAAAAATACAAAAAATAGCCAGGCATGGTAGCGGGTGCCTGTAATCCCAGCTACTGAGAAGGCTGAGGCAGGAGAATCGCTTGAACCTAGGAAGCAGGGATTGCAGTGAGCCGAGATCGCACCACTGCACTCCAGCCTGGGCGACAGGGCGAGACTCCATCTCAAAAAATAAATAAATAAATGACATCAATTACTTGTCAAGGTTTGTCTACAGGGTTTTTTGTTTGTTTTCTGAGACAGGGTCTTGCCCTGTCACCCAGGTTGGAGTGCAGTGGCATGATCATAGCTCACTGCAGCCTTGAACTCCTGGGTTCAAGTGATCCTCTTGCCTCAGCCACCCGAGTAACTGGGACTATAGGCATGCACCATCACACCAGGCTAAATTTTCTTTTTTTTTTTTTTTGTAGAGATGGGGTCTCACTGTGTTGCTCAGGTTGACCTCAAACTCTTGGCCTCAAGCAATCCTCCTCAGCCTCCCAAAGTGCAGGGATTACAGGCATGAGCCACTGTGCCCCACCTGTCTACAAGGTATTTAATTAGTCCTCATACCCACAACCAGAGCTTTTTTTTTTTAACTTCCTGTAATTGTCACAATGTTGTTAAAAACCCATGTGACAATTATGTAAAATGAGGTTTATTTCTACTTCTTAAAGCTCCTTCCTTCCACTCCTTTTTTCAGCTAACACCTACCCTCCTGCACCCTAGGGGTGCCCCTGCTTCCTCTTCCCCACTCTCAACTTGATCCCTTTAAAGCTGCTGGGTTAGCCTCCCTGGCACCTCCTCTTTCACACACAAGAGCAAGAAATGACTTTTTTTTTTTTTTTTTTTTGAGACAGAGTCTTGCTTGTTGTCCAGGCAGGAGTGCAGTGGCACAATCTCGGCTCACTCACTGCAACTTCTGCCCCCTGGGTTCAAATGATTCTTGTGCCTCAGCCTCCCGAGTTGCTGGGACTACAGGTGTGTGCCACCACACCCAGCTAAGTTTTTCTATTTTCAGTAGAGATAGGGTTTTGCCATATTGGCCAGGCTAGTCTGGAACTCCTGACCTCAAGGGATCTACCCGCTTCAGCCTCCCAAAGTGCTGGGATTATAGGCGTGAGCCACCACGCCTGGCCAGAAAAGACGAGTTTACTACCAAAGATAAGCCAAATGGCTACCCTCTGTTGCCTTGGATATTTGAGAGTGGACTGATCATCACCTAATGTTTTCCTTTTAAATGCCTTTTTATTACTTTCCACCTCTCCCGGAGGGCTCAGCTGAGAAAAAATACCCTAGAGCTCATTCAGCCTGGTACCAAGAGGATACGGATCTCTCGACCTGCTCTAGTTCTGCGGCTGGAGCGACTATGTCTGAGTATAAATCTCAGACAGCAAATAGGAGCCCTCTGGCCCAGCTGATTCTGCAGCATACTTCCCCACATTCTGTGCTTAGCATTTTCTAGGAGGAAATGAGACTTCACCTCCACCTACCAACTGTCTGGAAACCGATGACGGCTGGCACCGAGCGCCTGGGAGGTGCTGTGGAGATGTTCACGGTGTAGTTGGTGCCTGGGTACAGGGATAGGCACACTTCTGGGGTCCTGCTGTCTGTGGTCAAGTTGACTGTCTCCTCATGAACTGATTCCATAGGGTCCAACCGTTGTCCTTTAATGGATATCTTTGAGAGGAAAAGACAAGAGAACCCACTCTGACTCCAGTCAAAACAATCCAGGATTTGTGGCGCTGGAGCCCATTCTCCTACTATTCCATTTTATACTGCGCTGCTCAGCCAGGGAGCATTTGTAAGGTAAACCTGGTCTGCTGATAAAGTCTGATCAGCCCAGTGAATATTAAACCCCTAGAGGAGACATAAATGAGCAATCTCCCTAGGAAGTGCTCTCCTGCACACAAATGATCAAATGGAGACAATTGCAGCCTGAGGACCATTGGCTGCACTCTGTCACCAAGTCAGCAGATGCTCCCGGGCTTGCTCTGGGGGAGTGAAATACAAGTGCTTGGAAACAAGCAATCGTGAGGATGCCAAATATAAACACATCCCCCACACATGCACCCTGCTGAATGACAAATATGTTAAACACAAAATGCAAAATAACGAAATCATCCAGATATCTTCAAAAATTCCGTCGACTCTTTTTAAACGACAATGGGATCAGAAAGCAATTAGATTGATGCCAGGCGCGGTGGCTCATATCTATAATCCCAGCACTCTGGGAGGCTGAGGTAGGTGGATCACCTGAGGTCAGAAGTTCGAGACCAGCCTGGCCAACGTGGTGAAACCCCATCTCTACTGAAAATACAAAAAATTAGCCAAGCATGGTGGTGCACACCTGTAATCCCAGCTACTCAGGAGGCTGAGGCAGGAGAATCGCTTGAACCCGGGAGGCCGAGGTTGCAGTAAGCTGAGATCCCACCACCACTGCACCCCAGCCTGGGCAACAGAGTGAGACTGTCTCAAAAAAAAAAAAAAAAAAGGCAATTAGATTGAGAAGCTCTCATGGAAGCAAGTCCCTCTGACTCATATTCCCATGGGTGACGTGTCTGTCCTAGCAGGAAAAAGTAGATCACTTTACTTACCACATATGAGATCTTGGGGTTTATTCTTCCTGAGTTTATTTGCCATCTCACACAGGTATCATTAAACACTGATACGTCATTAATCTTTGTCAGAATTTCTAAAAGAGAAAAAGGCAGTCAACTCACAAAATGCATCAATGGGCTTTAGGAAAATTCTACAGGAGATCAGTCTATCTGCACAGCTGGTATCTCTGCTGGTCACCATTCATCCTCAGAGGCAGACACTGAGTCAGGCAATGCAAGCTCTCCCAAGCCAATCACCCAACTTCTCTTCATCATGAATGAGCGTGGCCCATTACCTGACTTAGAGGGAAAGGAAAGATTCCTGCTTGGGTATAGGTCAGAATTCTAACCTGTGATTCACCTGACAGGCCACTGGATGCCACTGGCATTCCACTCTGGTAGAATGGGACAAGGCCCAGAGCTGGGTCCTCAGTGAGACCTTCCCTGCAACTGCACAAGTAAGACCTGCTTCCACCTTTCTCTTCCCAGCAGAATGATGGGAAACTCCTTCAAGTCACTGCTATCCCATGGGGGAAAATGATGTGTCTCACCACACAGGACCACGCCTCAGAAACAGGTTGGGGCAAACTAAAGAAATTCTCTACAAGGTTCTTAGGTACTTCTGGGACTCCTGTAACTGAAGCTATTTAATCCTGGTCTATCAGGAGGCCACTGATTCCTCTGGGTTGTTCTGCTTCTTTTAAATATTCTGCATATATTCCAGGTAATGAATTCAGCAATGTGGGAAATCATACGAAGGCCTTGGTTCCCTGAGGTAGCATAGTTTTCAACAGTCCCAGTCAACCCACAAGTGGTTGTTCAGACAGGAAGAACGAAAGGAGATCTAGCTTTTTATTTCTTTGAAATCAAATTCCCAGCCGAGTGCAGTGGCTCACACCTGTAATCTCAGCACTTTGGGAGGCCAAGGTTGGCGGATCATCTGAGCTCGGAAGTTTGGGACCAGCCTGGCCAACATAGTGAAACCCCATCTCTACTAAAAATACAAAACTTAGCAGGGCGCGGTTGCACATGCCTGTAATCTCAACTACTTGGGAGGCTGAGGCAGGAGAATCGCTTGAAGCTGGGAGGCAGAGGTTGCAGTGAGCTGAGATTGCACCACTGCACTCCACCCTGGGTGACGGAGCAAAACTCCATCTCAAAAATAATAAAATAAAATAAACTTCCTACAGACAAGCAAAACTATCCTACTTGCAAATGATATGATCTTATACACTTCTATATATAAAACTCTAAGGAATCCACACCAAAACAAGTATTAGAACTGAGAAAGGAGGTCAGTGAGGTTGTGGGATACAAGGCCAATGTACAAAAATCTATTGTATTTCTATACACTAGCAATGAGCAGTCCAAAGATGAAATTAAGAAAACAATTTCATTTACAATACTATCAAAAGCAAACAGGCCTGGTGCAATGGCTCACGCCTGTAATCCCAGCACTTTGGGAGGCCAAGGCAGGTTGGTCACCTGAGGTCAGGAGTTCAAGACCAGCCCGGCTAACATAGCAAAACCCCGTCTCTAATAAAAATACAAAAATTAGCCGGGCATGGTGGTGCATGCCTGTAGTCCCAGCTACTTGGGAGGCTGAGGCAGGAGAATCACTTGAACCCGGGAGGCAGAGGTTGCAGTAAGCCAAGATCCTGCCACTGCACTCCAGCCTGGGTGACAGAGTGAGACTCCATCTCAAAAACAAAAACAAAAACAAACAAAATTCCTGCAGACAGAAGCTGTCATACAATTATTCCCGGAGAAAGTTATCCTCATGTCACCAAAAAGGGATATTCCACAGCCCCAGTTCAAGCTTTCCCACTGAAGCAGACACCTCTTAAGAACTCCTCAGCCTCTCTCAGCTTCCCCTGCTCCTTGTCCCATCCCTGCATGGGTTTTGACAACATGACCAGGTCTTGCCTCCTATTCTGGGGCTTCCCTGCTGCAGCACCCACACCCCAGCACGTGCCATCTGGAAGTGCAGGGGAGTTAAAATCCCATGGGGACAGGAGCTGGTAGAGAAATCCTTCCTCCTTTCTTTCCTCTGAAGGGCTATCCAACAAAGACTTAGTTTCTTCAGCATCTAAGGACACTGTCACACAGATGGGGTAATGCCCGCCCTCTGTGGAGACCAGTACAATCAGGCATCATACACTGACTCTCCTTCTTTCCCTGCTTTACTGCCCTTGGTTCCCACTCCTGGTGCCTGGGATTTGATTCTCTACTGCATAATAAATATAAACTCAATGAAAGGCTCCCATCTAAGAAGAGTGAGAAAGCTAATTCTCCATCTCAGAAAATGACTCTCCACAACTCAGCTCCTGTTTCTCCCTTCTAGTGAATCTCTTCGCAGTCTCCAAGTGCAAAAGGAAGCCTGCACCTTAGGTACCTGTAGGGCCAATCCTCTTCTCCCGTACTCAGAAGCAATGCTAGCTTTGGATTGACCCAGATCTACTGATCTCTCTGCCCAAAGAAGAGTTTATATCTTTACTAAATCATCCCTTCAGCAGCAATGCCTACATTCTGTGTCCCACATGACCTGGTCTTGGGTAAGCCCAGGTCATCTATTAGCAAGTGAAAATCAATGGAGGCAGAGAGGGGAAAATAGGCAAACTCCTACCGAGAGACCAGAAAGGCCACCTACGGCTGTCTGCAGCATTCCTGGATCTCCATATCAGTATTTCTCCCTAGAACACACACAACTTGAAATCAAAGAAATACTCCCCAATTGTGGGCCAGGTGGGTGCGGTGGCTCACGTCTGTAATCCTAACACTTTGGGAGGCTGAGACGGGCATATCACTTTAGGTCAGGAGTTTGAGACCAGCCTAGGCAACATGGTGAAACCCCGTCTCTACTAAAAATACGAAACAATTAGCCAAGCGTGGTGATACACGCCTGTAATTCCAGCTACTTGGGAGACTGAGGCATGAGAATTGCTTGAATCCGGGAGGCAGAGGTTGCAGTAAGCCAAGATTGTGCCACTGCACTGCAACCTGGGAGACAGAATGAGACTCCATTGCAAAAAAAGAAAAAAAAAGAAAAAAAGAAAAGAAAAAAAAGGAAAAAAAAAAGAAAAGAAATACTCCAATTATGAGCATAGGTACCATAGGAGACACAATGACCTTATCAGTTCGCCTCCTTGGGTAGCGTAAAGATGATGTTGGTACCAGTCTTTTATCAGCCTGAACAAGCCCCAGATATTTCTGGCCTCTACCCTCTTCGTTGCCCTTCAAAGCCCCAGAGCTCTTGGCATCTCTGCTCACTTACACATCCCTTTGATGCTAACTCACCACCTGGTCCAGAAAGAAAAGGCACCAGCCTAGCCCTCATCTTCTCTCTGAGTTGCCAGCAAAGCGAATTTCCTTCTTACTCTCAGTTCCTTTGTCATCCAAGCAGAGATTAGAAAGGAGTTTTCTTTCTTGTCCTTCCTTCTTGCTCATTCACTATGACAACTGTAAATGGCATCTCAAAGATGCCATCTGCCTCCAGCCTGTGCCATGCTCTCTGCACAGATGGGACCCAGATCCAATTATAGGGGTGTCAGATATTTCATCCCAGGGAGCAGTTTAACAAAGTTTGGTTGCTTTTCCCTCCAGGTGCCTACAAATTAGTTGGAAAGACTCCTTTATAAATGAATCAGATATTCAACATCTACATTAATGCTGCCCTTTTAATGGAGACTATATGCCCTCATTCCAATAGTGCTGATAACTGAAAACATTTCTGGAAGTCCTCTTTGGAGCTGTCCTGGGGCTCTTTCATTCCCTGCTCACTACTAACTGAGTGACTATCAAATGCCAAGCATCCTGCCATGCCAGGCACTGGGCTGTGACGATGTTATCTGCTGACTATGTAGGGAAAAAGTACTCTTGAAAGTCATGGATCTGTGAATGGTAGTTGAAGGCATGGGTGCAGGTGAGATATGCAGGTAGGACAGAGACAGTGAATGGCCCAATGGAAGAACACTGGGAAACACCAAAACCCAGGAGGGAACCAGAGGAGAAAGGCAATGCAGAAGACAGGCAGGAGGCTGGTAGAGTGACTGACGTCTAGGAAGGAAAGGAAGGACTTGAAAGAGTGTCTCTCAGCCTTCCAAGGCCAGGCACAGTGACTGACACCTGTAATCTCAGCACTTTGAGAGGCCAAGGCAAGCGGATTACTTGAGACCAGGAGTTCGAGACCAGCCTGGCCAACATGGCGAAAACATGTCTCTACTAAAAATAGAGAAATTAGCCAGGTGTGATGGTGCACACCTGTAATCCCAGCTACTCGGGAGGCTGAGGCACGAGAATCGCTTGAACTTGGGAGGCGGAGGTTGCAGTGAGCTGAGATCGTGCCACTGCACTCCAGCCCGGGTGATACAACAAGACTCTGTCCCTAAAAAATAAAAATAAAAAAATTTTTAAGAAAATTATCAGCCTTCCTTCCCACCAGTCTCCCACAGCCTCCTCATCCCCTAGCCAAGAAGGGCCTGGAGCAGGTCAAGGCAGAGGGTGCAAACTCCATCTCCCTCTCTCCTCTCGCACGGCTGTTCTCCCCTCGTGGAGTGCCCACGGCATCAGGATTAGATGTGTGGTTTGACTTTGGGTAGAGGTGGGAAGAGCAGGCCCTTGGCCTGTCCAGCTGTAGAACACAGTGGCCTCTCTGGCTTAAAAGAAGGAGGCCCCCACAGTGTCCAGCAGAACTCTCACTGGATTTGGGGAAAGAAAATCTCAGTGGGTGATAAAGCAAGTGCCTTTGTTTTGCTTTACTCTGTGTGTGTGTGTGTGTGTGTGTGTGTACACACATGTACATATACATAATGTTAAGTATATATACAGATATACGTAATGTTATGTATGTTGGTATTTTGTTAGCATCTAGTATTGCTGTATGTGGTACTTAACACATTTGTAACTAAATATGTAAGTCATTATATAATGACCACCCCTCCTGAATGTAACTTTACGATGGCAAAGATCATGTTTCTCTCTCTATCCTCAGGCCCTAGTACAGTGCCTTAAATATAGATATTAAAAACTATGTATTATTTGGTTGGCTGGTTGAATGGATGGATAAATGATCAACGATGCTAAATGTTGTGGAAAGGTTGAGAAGAATGACAGCTGAAACTGGAACATGAAGTTGGCAGTTAGGTGGTCATCAGTGACCTTGGTGAGATGCTACAGTGAAGTGGGGGTGTTCGATGCCTGGTTTCCCCCCAGTAGGCTGAGAAGAGCATAGGAGGGGAGGGAACAAGACAGTGAGCCCAGACTACTCTTTCAGAAGTCCCACTGTGCAAGGACAGGGGCTGGTCTAGTGTACTCCCTTGGTTTACAATTTTATATCCTTTTTCTTTATTTTTGGAAACAGCAAAAGGTCATGCAGAATAAATCCAGGTGACCCAAACAGATGGTCAAGCAAGCTTAGCATCATTTCTAGTCAAAACAGCATCTGATTTCAAAAGGAATGTAACTGATCTTCTAATACAGCTCATAAACTACCTCCAAAGGCCATTCTCAAATAGGATTCCAAGGCAAACGCATGATGATAATGGCAGCACCACAGAAATCAGGGCATGGCTTCTCACAGTGGCTACTTGAATAAATGTATGTTTGGCTATAAAAGTTTTAATGTGTTTCCTTTCTTTCTTTGAAGTCTTAGATTCACATAAAATAAGTAGGAGTAGCATGGCTTAGAGTACGTTAGTATAAAATGTATTGCACACTTTGGGATGATTTTTGGTGGCATATGAATACTTTTTTTCTTTTTTGGAGACGGAGTCTTGCACTGTCGCCCAGGATGGAGTGCAGTGGCGTGTTCTCAGCTCACTGCAACCTCCGCCTCCTGAGTTCAAGTAATCCTCCGGCCTCAGCCTCCTGAGTAGCTGGGACTACAGACGCGTGCCACCACACCCAGCTAATTTTTGTATCTTTAGTAGAGACGGGGTTTCACCATGTTGACCAGGCTGGTCTCAAACTCCTGAACTCAGGTGATCCCCCGCTCTCGGCTTCCCAAAGTGCTGGGATTACAGGCGTGAGCCACCACGCCCAGCCAGGAATACATTTTTATCTGTTCGCTATGTATCGGTTTTTGTGTATATCAGAAAAATACACCTATTTCATCAAACTCATGAGATCACATATATTGTCCTTAATAAATTTGAATTAAAAATTTAAGGTTAGGTTGTTTAAGGAAACATTCTAAGTAAATAATACTCTTATTATGGCAAACATTGTGTCAGGGTGGTATACAAATAATTCAAGTTTGGAAGACACTGACGTAGGAGAAAGAATGTGGTCTTTCTGGGCTTACAGGCCTCAGTTCAAATCCTGGCTCTACCATTTGCTAATTATTGAGTGACCATGTAAAAGTCACTTAACCTTTATGAGTCTCAGACTACTCATCTATGACATGAAAATAACAAAGCTTACTTCAAAAGGGTTTTAAGAGGATGAAATGAAATCGAGCATTAAGGTCCCTAGCTGAGCCCTGGGTGTGTACATTCATGCTCAGCCAGCAGTAGCTATAATGCTTGATGGTCCAAACCTCATTCACATATTCCAATACATCCGGCCATGTGGCTATTTATGTAAATGTATCCATTTATTCCGGCTGACCTTTCTGTTCCATCTGAAATGTGTGTGGCTGCAAGTGAGCACCCAGTGGGCTGGAGAAGAGGGTCACCAGCCAAACAGAAGGGACAGAGGGCAACAGGAGTCCTGGAGGCATCAGACAGTGCCCAGGGCAGTTTAGAGGCACAGAAAGGATCCTAGCGATAAACAGCCTCTGTTCCAGCAGAGATGTTACCCTTCCGAGAGCGTGGAGTGAGTGAGCGTCAGCCTTATAATCATTAACTCAGATCCTAAACATGAAAAGCCAAATGGCCTGTGCAGAATGGAAGCCAGGGAAAGTCTTATCAAGAATGAATCAGTCTCTTTGATCTTGAGGTAAACCGACTCATTAACATCAAGCTTCCACCTGGGGTTTTTCCAGACACGAAAGTGATTGCCTAATTCCCAGCTGTCTGGAGTTTCCAGTCCAAACTGGCCTTGCTGGAGAGCGGGGGCCGGGGAAAAAAAAAAGTCCTACCAGCTTGATAGAGCTCACACCCCATTAAAAGCACATACAATTTGTGCTACTAATCCCAAAGACTAGTGGCTTCATTAAAAACAACCCAGGTAAAGATAAATTATTCTACCCAGTTTGGAACTGAACAGGAAGATAAACAGTGAAAACAGGACAGAGGTAGGAGGCATTCAGAGAAGCAGAAAAGTAGAAAAAGATGAGAGGGGAAGCCAAAAGTGAACACAAAGAAAGGGAAATGTAAAATATACAGAGACAGGAGGATGGCTTGAGGCTAGCAGTTTGAGACCAGCCTGGGCAACACAATGAGACCCCCGTCTCTATAAAAAAATTTAAAAAAATGTAGCCACACGTGGTGGGTCATGTCTGTAGTCCCAACTGGTTGGGAGGCTGAGGCAGAAGGATCGCTTGAGCCCAGGAGTTTGAGGCTGTGGTGAGCTGTGATCACTGCACTTCAACCTGGGTGACAGAGTGAGACTCCATCTCCAACAACAACAACAACAACAAAATACACAGAGACAGTTGGGATGAGGGGAGTGAAGAAATAGGTAACAAGTGAAAAACAGGGAAAAGAAAAAAGAAGAGGGGTAGCTGAGCAAGAGCCATGGTAATCAGCAGCTCTCACTACATTACCAGAAGCCTCTCCTACCTACACACCCAGAGATCATCTGCACTGCACCATGAATTAATCAGCATGTAAATCATCCCCTTTATCTGCGGAAATTGAATTTAGCTGCCAATCCTGATTGAGGGCATAAAGGCCTCCTCACAGAAAGATCACAGCTCTCAGGGAGAATGCCTTTTCTTTTCTTAAATCAAAGCTCACATAAACCCATGGAAACAGCTGCAGCTGGAGCCACAGACTTTGTGAAAGGTAGCAGGCTGAGGATGGTAATTATAATTAGCAGTTACATAACATGTTTGTTCTTCAAAGTGCTCTACAAGCATCAGCTAATTAATAGCTTACTATGCCCCATGCAGATTCACTGGTTTTTCATGCGGTGACTAATTCTTATACCCCCATTGACTGCTGAATGGTGGAGGCAGAGCAGCTTGAGCAATGAAGCAAATGGCTGAGGCTCAGAAGCTATACCCAGCTCTTACCAAGTGACTCCAGCGTTTGATCTGTGTCGGGAATACTTCCCCAAACATTGAATTCAGCATTCCAGGAGGCAGCTACCTCACTTCCTCCAAATAACTCTTGGAGGTGCTTTTGCAAATGCCATGATAGGTTGGAGTGACCATCAGTCTAGTCCAGCGTGGCATTAGCTCCAATTATTAAGACTGGAACCCTAGAGTCTTTGGTGTCAGTTACACGCCTGCCCTTGCTCCTCTGTGCAGGCTGGGCAAGTCAATGAGACCTCTCTAAGAGAAGACTGCATTATATCTCTGGGTTCTCATCCAGCTCTACCCTTCTTTGTTTTTCTGATTGCAGTCTCTGGCCTACATCCTCTTGAATTCGCGATGGAGATAACCAAATATAGGAATTGCATGGCACACACAGGGCCTCAACGGCAGAGCTGAGCTTTCCATCTATCCCAAGAATGTTTTACTCAAGGATTTCAGAGGTCCAGGAACAGCTTGTTACTTGTAAAACATTATATGTGTATGTGTATGTGCATATCTTTGGGGAAAATGTCTGTTTTCCCTGTTGCACTGTAAATTCCAAGAGGGTCATGCCGACAAAGTACCTGACATATAGTGCATGCTAAATAAATATCTATTGAATGAATGGACAGATTTCCTCAAATTCCCATCCCCAACATCATTATGAACCATTGCTCTATGGACAAATAATCCCCAGGGGCCTACATGTCTTGTTTGCTCTGGCTAGACTTTCCGATGGAAAATGTTGGTGGGCAAGACCACAATTCTGCTGCTAGTCAAACCAGAGACCTAGATCAAAGCTCCTGGAGATTTCACTCTTCAGAGACTTGTCTTCAGAGCCAAGCAAGTCAACAGCCAGAAATATATTCCCAGGGACTATGTGACAACCATTTGTCATACCTTCTGATCAACCATCACAAATGGTAAGAATCATTGCCTTTTCTCACCTTGTCCCTCAGAGGCAGAGGTGTGAAATGAATCACGTAGAAGTGCATGCTTCTGATTCATGAGAAGATCTTCACATGAGGCTAACAACTTTAGGAAAAAGACTAACATGTGCATGGTGCTTTTAGCTTTCTAAAATGCGCCCCACAGATTATCTTATTCGATTCCTTTTGAACACTCTCTGAGGTAAGAAAAACAGACTTTATTTCCCTCTTTTATAGATGAGGAAACCGAGGCTCCGAATGCCTTGCCTAATGACACACAGCTAATATATGGCATTGCTAGAATATGAAGTGAAGTCTCAAAACTCCTTTTTTTTTTATTGAGACAGAGTCTCACTCTATTCCCCAGGCTGGAGTGCAGGGACGTGATCTTGGCTTACAACTGTCTCCTGGGTTCAAGCAATTCTCCTGCATCAGCCACCCGAGTAGTGGGGACTACAGGTGTGCACCAGCACACCTGGCAAATTTTTAATTTTTTGTAGAGATGGGTTCTCACTATGTCACCCAGGCTGGTCTTGAACTCCTGGGCTCAAGCAATCCTCCTGCCTTGGCCTCTCAAAGTGCTGGGATTACAGGTGTGAGCCACTGCACCCGGCTAATTTTTGTATTTTTAGTAGACATGGGGTTTTGCCATGTTGGCCAGGCTGGTCTTGAACTCCTGACCTCAAGTGATCCACCTGCCTCAGCCTCCCAAAGTGCAGAGATTACAGTCATGAGCCACTGCACCAGGCCTCAAAACTCCTTTTCACTAGCAATTCCACTTCTGGATATATACCCAAAAGAATTGAAAACAGGGTCTCAAAGAGAGATTTGTACACACATTTCATAGCAGCATTATTCATCATAGCCAAAAGATGGAACATACCCAAGTGTCCATCAACAGATGAATGGATAAACAAAATGTGGGATACTCATATAACAGACTAGATGAAGAAAGGAAATGTTGACACATGTTACAACATGGATGTATCTTAAAGACATTATGCTTAGTGAAATAAGCCAGTTTCAAATGGACAAGTACCATATGAGATACCTACAGTAGTCAAATTCACAAGAGACAGAAAGTAGAAGGGTGAGGTTCCAGGGGCTGTCAGGAGGGGCAAATGGGGAGTTGTTGTTTAATGGGTATAAAGTTTCAGTTTTGCAAGATGAAAAAGTTCTGGAGATTGGTTGTGCAACAACATGAGCATACATAAACACTACTGAACTGCACACTTAAAAATAGTTAAGATGGTGTATTCATCAGTTTCATGTTGCTATAAAGGAATACCTGAGACTAGGTAATTTATAAAGAAAAGAGGTTTATCCAGCTCATGGTTCTGCAGGCTGTACAGGAAGCATGGCACCAGCATCTGCTTCTGGTGAGGGCCTTGGGAAGTTGACCATTGAGGCAGAAGGTGAAGAGGCAGCAGGCATGTCATACGGCAAGAGAGGGAGCCAGAGAGAGAGAAGGAGGTGCCAGGCTCCTTTTAACAACCAGCTCTGATGTGAACTAAGAGCAAGAACTCATCACCAAGGGGAGGACACAAAGCCATTCCTGAGTGATCTGCCCCCATGACCCAAACACTTCCCACCAGGCCCCACCTCCAACACTGGAGACCACATTTCAGCATGAGATATGGAGGAGACAAACATCCAAACTATATTAGATAATAAGCCAGGCATGGTGGCTCACACCTGTAATCCCAGCACTTTGGGAGGCCTAGGCAGGCAGATCACTTGAGGCCTGGAGTTTGAGACCAGCCTGGGCAACATGGTGAAACCCCATCTCTACTAAAAATACAAAAATTAGCTGGGCATGGTGGCGGGCACCTGTAATCTCAGCTACTTGGGAGGCTGAGGCAGGAGAATCACTTGATCACTGCAACCCGGGAGGCAGAGGTTGCCATGAGCTGAGATCGTGCCAGTGCACTCCAGCCTGGGTGACAGAGCAAGACTCCATCTCAAAAAAAAGAAATAAAACTACATTAGATGTTAAATTTTATGTTTTATGTGTGTTAACACAATTAAGAAACATTAAAAAAACTATTTTTCATCATACCACCTTTTCTCTGAAAAGTGGCCAACAGGTGTTAAGTTAGGAGCATGCCCCTCTGAGAAAATGGTTCATGGAGAAAAATGTCTCAGCCAGTCAAGCAGAGGGGACAGGAATCACAGCGATGTAAGTCTCAAAAGATGGATGCATAACATTTTCCATCCAACTTATTTTTCCAACCCACCCTCTAAATCTTCAGGATTTAGCTGACAAATCTAAAGCCAGGTGCACAACCAGGTAAATAGCAGAGCTGGGTACAGTATGTAGAGTGAAGCAGCAATCAGATAGTTTTAGGCCCTCGGCTCCCACTGGCTGTTTTGTTCCTGGGTAGCAGGATCCCAGAAGAACAGAATCTGTACCTGTGCATGTTAAAGTACTTTTTCTCCAGGTGCCTTTCTCTGTGCAAACAGAAGTGATCTTTCCTCCAGGGCTCTCAAAGCCCTCTTGACAGACATAGCGAGCCACACCGCCCAGCCTGGAGCTGTGATTTCCTACCAAGATGGCGTGCCACATTTCTGGAGGGTTGCCACAGTTGATCTCTGCAATGGGAACCAACACAGCACTGGTTACAAGCCCTGACTTCCAGCCCTACAATTCATATCTTTAAAATAAATATTTAATAGTGATAGAGCCCACTCAAACAGGAAAAGAGAAAACACTAACCCCATCAAATAATCCAATATAAGTATGTCTGAATTTTAAAAAATTTCCAAACATGCACACATAGAGAATAGTCAAATTATGCAATTATTTACTTATAAAGAATTCATTGATCTATGAAATAATATATCTGAGGGTCCTTTTAAATATTACAGTTCTCTAGTACATTTTACTATGTATCTTCAGACCATCAATCCCAGGATAGATGATAATGCAATTGTAGCAATTATTGCCAACTGACTGTTAAATAGAAGATATTCAAAATCTCTGAACTTTTTAAAGCAAATTAATGGAGAAAGTATTTACCTCCTAAGGATTCAACTTATATGCACCTTTCAAAGAAAAAAATCAGTTGCATAGGAGGAGACAAACCTGGAATTACAAAATTGATATGAAATTTTTTTCTCTACAACTCTGACTACTAAAAGACAATTAAATATTTACAAAGAACGATCTAGAGGTAAAAGATTATGACATAACCATTCTAGACCCAGCCAAACTATACTTCACTTAAGAGCCCAAGAAAGTCATTTTTAGATATTTCAGAATTTTAAAAAATTGATCCGTTTATCTTTTCTGGGAAAAAAAATCGAAAAGATGAATCAGAACAAATATCATAAGAATAAGTGTACAGGGCAGACAGGTTTTAGAGAAAACACCAAGGAACAATGAAATCAGCAAGATGTATGGATGTCTCCATAATCATTTAAATGTGACTGTAGAGCTTGATATAACTATTAGGAAAGGATTCTAGAACTAGGCCGGGCGCGGTGGCTCACGCTTGTAATCCCAGCACTTTGGGAGGCCGAGGCGGGCAGATCCCGAGGTCAGGAGATCGAGACCACGGTGAAACCCCATCTCTACTAAAAATACAAAAAAAAAAAAATTAGCCGGGCGTAGTGGCGGGCGCCTGTAGTCCCAGCTACTCGGAAAGGCTAAGGCAGGAGAATGGCGTGAACTCGGGAGGTGGAGCTTGCAGTGAGCCAAGATTGCACCACTGCACTTCAGCCTGGGCGACAGAGCGAGACTCCGTCTCAAAAAAAAAAAGGATTCTAGAACTAAAAGTTGAACAATGTAAAATAATAATAAAAATAAAATTTCAAATTATTTCAATAAAACCAGAGCAGTGAGTTGAAGGGAAGAAGTAAAGCATACTAATGTTTCATGCCACACAATAGTGCCCATGGATACAATGTTATTCAAGAAAGTATAATAAATATAAAATAAGATGGCACTAATAATTTCAAGTGTCGCCAATAGTCCCAGTTATACCCAAACACAGAAAGAAAAAAAAAAATCTGTTCTTCCATGGTAAGAGAAAAAAAAAAAGAAAAAAGAAAGAAAAAAAACTTAAGGCACTCATTCTGATTTGTGATTTTCTCCCCAATCTGTAGAAAGCCAAGAAAATTAAGCCCTCCTGACATCCA
Source organism: Hylobates moloch (assembly GCF_009828535.3). Classification (NCBI taxonomy): domain Eukaryota; kingdom Metazoa; phylum Chordata; class Mammalia; order Primates; family Hylobatidae; genus Hylobates; species Hylobates moloch. The sequence continues at coordinate 84,259,186 of NW_026652285.1, forward strand.
GGCTTTTTAAACAGAAGTACTTTTATTGAGATAACAGCATTCAAACTAGAGAAAATCATATAACCTGTTCCCATATCCCCATCAGCCATCCTTGGCCTTAGAAATAGATGGCTTCTTTTAAATGAGCCTCTGATACAGAATGTGTGGATTTAATGGAATTGCACTCTTTTCCATCCCATTATGGATGCTTGGTCGGTTGCCGGACTCCAGAGTTATTTCCAGGAGGGAGGTTTCCCAAAGCAGGACTCATCTAATTTCCAACCCTGTCTATCTCTCATGTCCCATGTTTGCCCACAGAGCTTTGGTTCCCTTTCCATGCATATTCACCAGACACAAGACCCCTTGGCCCTCATCATGTTTTCCCAGCATCAAACCTTTAGACGTATTTAATGGCCCAAGGCATTCCAAGAATGAATATATTTGTGTGTACACAAGCAACCAACCAAAGAGATAGTTAATGTTTCATAAGACTGCCTAGTCACATTGTTGACATCTGAAACATCTTCTAATTTAAGACAGAGTTCAGTTACAGCAGGAAGTAGGGGGACATCACTAAGGAGGTTGGAGGTATAGGTTCGTGCACACTGAAGGTGGAAGGTTAAAGTGCTCAGTGGAGAAGTCTCGGAGGGAACCCAGTGAAAAGTCATTGGATTAGGAGAGAAGCACAAATACAAAAGGGATAAAAGTACAAAAGATAACTAGATTGGCTTCCATCTTGGACGTGACCAAGAATAATGGAAGGCATGATGACTTTGGTTGGGACTGCAAGATTTTTTTTTTTAATTAATACCAAATATCACCCAATTGATAAGAAATCAATAACTTGTTCTCTAGGGATTAAGGCTCAAAGGCTCAGGTGGATGCCCCGTTAGGAAGCAGCTTGGACCTGTGGCTCTGTGAGTTTCCCGTTAACAGAGCTATTCAAGTTGAACAATCCCTCAGCAAGAGACATTTAGAGAGGATTTCAGCATGGCTTGGATTAAACGCATGGTTCTAACAGCTATACATCTGAATCCCCTGGGAAGCTTTAGAAAAATGCACGTGCTGGAGTCCCACACCCACCCAGAGATAACTCTTCTGATTCAGTAGTACTGAATTGGGTTCTTGGTATTCAAATTTCTACAAAGCTCCAAATGTAATTTTGGCGCACACCCTCAGCTGAGAATCTGAATGAAATCCTGGTACAAATGGCTACCATTTGTCATCATATGCATTCCAACAGGATCCTAAGTATAAAGCATTAATATTCACAATACCCATCCATGTTAAGGGTTATTGTCCCCACTGTACAGGCGAAGACAGCTCAAAATGATTGAATGATACATCCAAAGTTACACAGGCAATTATGGGATGGCCAGGAGTTGAAGGCATGTCTTTTCCCTACAACCACAGCTTCTCGAAAGTTGGCCGGGCACAGGGGCTCACACCTGTAATCCCAGCACTTTGGGAGGCCGAGGCAGGCAGATCACTTGAGACTGGGAGTTTGAGACCAGCCTGGCCAACATGGCAAAACCCCATCTCTACTAAAAATACAAAAATTACCCGGGCGTGGTGGCACATGCGCCTGTAATCCTACTACTCAGGAGACTGAGGCACAAGAATCACTTGAACCCACGAGGCAGAGGTTGCAGTGAGCTGAGATTGTGCTACTGCACTCCAGCCTGGCCAACAGAGTGAGACTCCATCTCAAAAAGAAAAAGAAAACTGCTATTCCAACTCTGAAATTCTATAGTCCCCGTGCCTCCCATCTCAGCTCACTCTCCTCTGCTTTTGCACTCACACCTTCTTCTGCAGGTGCACTCTTTCTCCCTCGCACTGAGCAAAGTCCTTCCCCATGCCTGATCTGCTCCATGACTAACAAAGGGATCCTATCTTCCTCTGAACTTTTAAGATCCATGTTCGTTTGTTTATTTATTCCTGTTTATTGAGTGCCTAGTACATGCTAGCCATTATAGCAGTGAACAAAATGAATAAGATTTCTGCCCTCATGGAGCTTAGGGAGAGTCAATAGACAAAAAAATAAATAAATAAATAAGTCAACACATAACTGTGATTGTGGTAAATGTTATACAGAAATAATAATAACAATTATTATTAAGTGATAGGATGGGGAAAACTTCCATTGTTGTTGTCGCTGTTGTTGCGATCTCACGCTATTGCCCAGGCTGGAGTGCAGTGGTGCCATCACAACTCACTGCAGCCTTGACCTCCCGGGCTCAAGAAATCCTTCCACCTCCGCCTCCCGAGGAGCTGGGACCACGGGCATGTACCACCATGCCCAGCTAATTTTTCAGTTTTTTGTAGAGACGGGGTCTCTCTGTATTGCCCAGGCTGGTCTCGTACTCTCGGACTCAAGCGATCTTACCAGCCTCAACTTCAAAAAAACATTTTTGTTTGTTTTTTGTTTATTTTTGTTTTTGTTTGTTTGTTTTGAGACAGTCTCACTCTGTTGCCCAGGCTGGAGTGCAGTGGCACGATCTCAGCTCATTGCAACCTCTGCCTCCCAGGTTCAAGTGATTCTCATGCCTCAGCCTCCCAAGTAGCTGGGACTACAGGCATGAGCCACCACACCCGGCTAATTTTTTGTAGTTTTAGTAGAGATGGGGTTTTGCCATGTTGCCCAGGCTGGTCTTGAACTCCTGAGCTCAAGTGATCTGCCTGCCTCAGCCTCCCAAAATGCTAGGATTACAGGCATGAGCCACCATGCCCGGCCTACAATTTTTTTTTTTTTTTTTTTTTTTTTGAGATGAAGTCTCACTCTGT